>NC_089901.1:4035443-4366555 GCF_040182565.1 Anser cygnoides | reverse complement strand
TGCACTCTCTGGACTCACTGCACTGCATCCCAGTGGTGCCAGTGCACTCTCTGGACTCACTGCACTGCATCCCCAGTGGTGCCAGTGCACTCTCTGGACTCACTGCACTGCATCCCCTCTGGTGCCAGTGCACTCTCTGGACTCACTGCACTGCATCCCCACTGGTGCCAGTGCACTCTCTGGATTCACTGCACTGCATCCCCAGTGGTGCCAGTGCACTCTCTGGACTCACTGCACTGCATCCCCAGTGGTGCCAGTGCACTCTCTGGAGTCACTGCACTGCATCCCCAGTGGTGCCAGTGCACTCTCTGGACCCACTGCACTGCATCCCCCGTGGTGCCAGTGCACTCTCTGGAGTCACTGCACTGCATCCCCAGTGGTGCCAGTGCACTCTCTGGAGTCACTGCACTGCATCCCCAGTGGTGCCAGTGCACTCTCTGGACTCACTGCACTGCATCCCCACTGGTGCCAGTGCACTCTCTGGACCCACTGCACTGCATCCCCAGTGCTGCCAGTGCACTCTCTGGACTCACTGCAGTGCATCCCCACTGGTGCCAGTGCACTCTCTGGACTCACTGCACTGCATCCCCAGTGGTGCCAGTGCACTCTCTGGACTCACTGCACTGCATCCCCACTGGTGCCAGTGCACTCTCTGGACTCACTGCACTGCATCCCCAGTGGTGCCAGTGCATTCTCTGGACTCACTGCACTGCATCCCCACTGGTGCCAGTGCACTCTCTGGACTCACTGCACTGCATCCCCACTGGTGCCAGTGCACTCTCTGGACTCACTGCACTGCATCCCCAGTGGTGCCAGTGCACTCTCTGGACTCACTGCACTGCATCCCCAGTGGTGCCAGTGCACTCTCTGGAGTCACTGCAGTGCATCCCCAGTGGTGCCAGTGCACTCTCTGGACTCACTGCACTGCATCCCCAGTGGTGCCAGTGCACTCTCTGGACCCACTGCACTGCATCCCCAGTGGTGCCAGTGCACTCTCTGGAGTCACTGCTCTGCATCCCCAGTGGTGCCAGTGCACTCTCTGGACTCACTGCACTGCATCCCCAGTGGTGCCAGTGCACTCTCTGGACTCACTGCACTGCATCCCCAGTGGTGCCAGTGCACTCTCTGGACTCACTGCACTGCATCCCCAGTGCTGCCAGTGCACTCTCTGGACTCACTGCACTGCATCCCCAGTGGTGCCAGTGCACTCTCTGGACTCACTGCACTGCATCCCCAGTGGTGCCAGTGCACTCTCTGGACTCACTGCACTGCATCCCCAGTGGTGCCAGTGTACTCTCTGGACTCACTGCACTGCATCCCCAGTGGTGCCAGTGCACTCTCTGGACTCACTGCACTGCATCCCCACTGGTGCCAGTGCACTCTCTGGACTCACTGCACTGCATCCCCAGTGGTGCCAGTGCACTCTCTGGACTCACTGCACTGCATCCCCACTGGTGCCAGTGCACTCTCTGGACTCACTGCACTGCATCCCCAGTGGTGCCAGTGCACTCTCTGGACTCACTGCACTGCATCCCGACTGCTGCCAGTGCACTCTCTGGACTCACTGCACTGCATCCCCAGTGGTGCCAGTGCACTCTCTGGACTCACTGCAGTGCATCCCCAGTGGTGCCAGTGCACTCTCTGGACTCACTGCAGTGCATCCCCAGTGGTGCCAGTGCACTCTCTGGACTCACTGCACTGCATCCCCAGTGGTGCAGAGCACTCCCTGGAGTCACTGCAGTGCATCCCCAGTGGTGCCAGTGCACTCTCTGGACTCACTGCACTGCATCCCCACTGGTGCCAGTGCACTCTCTGGACTCACTGCACTGCATCCCCAGTGGTGCCAGTGCACTCTCTGGACTCACTGCACTGCATCCCCAGTGGTGCCAGTGCACTCTCTGGACTCACTGCACTGCATCCCCAGTGGTGCCAGTGCACTCTCTGGACTCACTGCACTGCATCCCCACTGGTGCCAGTGCACTCTCTGGACCCACTGCACTGCATCCCCTGTGGTGCCAGTGCACTCTCTGGAGTCACTGCACTGCATCCCCAGTGGTGCCAGTGCACTCTCTGGACTCACTGCACTGCATCCCCAGTGGTGCCAGTGCACTCTCTGGACTCACTGCACTGCATCCCCACTGGTGCCAGTGCACTCTCTGGACTCACTGCACTGCTTCCCCACTGGTGCCAGTGCACTCTCTGGACTCACTGCACTGCATCCCCAGTGGTGCCAGTGCACTCTCTGGACTCACTGCACTGCATCCCCAGTGGTGCCAGTGCACTCTCTGGACTCACTGCACTGCATCCCCACTGGTGCCAGTGCACTCTCTGGACTCACTGCACTGCATCCCCAGTAGTGCCAGTGCACTCTCTGGAGTCACTGCGCTGCATCCCCAGTGGTGCCAGTGCACTCTCTGGACTCACTGCAGTGCATCCCCAGTGGTGCCAGTGCACTCCCTGGAGTCACTGCAGTGCATCCCCAGTGGTGCCAGTGCACTCTCTGGACTCACTGCACTGCATCCCCAGTGGTGCCAGTGCACTCTCTGGACCCACTGCACTGCATCCCCAGTGGTGCCAGTGCACTCTCTGGAGTCACTGCTCTGCATCCCCAGTGGTGCCAGTGCACTCTCTGGACTCACTGCACTGCATCCCCAGTGGTGCCAGTGCACTCTCTGGACTCACTGCACTGCATCCCCAGTGCTGCCAGTGCACTCTCTGGACTCACTGCACTGCATCCCAGTGGTGCCAGTGCACTCTCTGGACTCACTGCACTGCATCCCCAGTGGTGCCAGTGCACTCTCTGGACTCACTGCACTGCATCCCCAGTGGTGCCAGTGCACTCTCTGGACTCACTGCACTGCATCCCCAGTGGTGCCAGTGCACTCTCTGGACTCACTGCACTGCATCCCCACTGGTGCCAGTGCACTCTCTGGACTCACTGCACTGCATCCCCAGTGGTGCCAGTGCACTCTCTGGACTCACTGCACTGCATCCCCACTGGTGCCAGTGCACTCTCTGGACTCACTGCACTGCATCCCCAGTGGTGCCAGTGCACTCTCTGGACTCACTGCACTGCATCCCGACTGCTGCCAGTGCACTCTCTGGACTCACTGCACTGCATCCCCAGTGGTGCCAGTGCACTCTCTGGACTCACTGCACTGCATCCCCAGTGGTGCCAGTGCACTCTCTGGACTCACTGCAGTGCATCCCCAGTGGTGCCAGTGCACTCTCTGGACTCACTGCACTGCATCCCCAGTGGTGCCAGTGCACTCTCTGGAGTCACTGCAGTGCATCCCCAGTGGTGCCAGTGCACTCTCTGGACTCACTGCACTGCATCCCGACTGGTGCCAGTGCACTCTCTGGACTCACTGCAGTGCATCCCCAGTGGTGCCAGTGCACTCTCTGGACTCACTGCACTGCATCTCCAGTGGTGCCAGTGCACTCTCTGGACTCACTGCACTGCATCCCCACTGGTGCCAGTGCACTCTCTGGACCCACTGCACTGCATCCCCGGTGGTGCCAGTGCACTCTCTGGAGTCACTGCACTGCATCCCCACTGGTGCCAGTGCACTCTCTGGACTCACTGCACTGCATCCCCAGTGGTGCCAGTGCACTCTCTGGACTCACTGCACTGCATCCCCAGTGCTGCCAGTGCACTCTCTGGACTCACTGCACTGCATCCCCAGTGGTGCCAGTGCACTCTCTGGACTCACTGCACTGCATCCCCAGTGGTGCCAGTGCACTCTCTGGACTCACTGCACTGCATCCCCAGTGGTGCCAGTGCACTCTCTGGACTCACTGCACTGCATCCCCAGTGGTGCCAGTGCACTCTCTGGACTCACTGCACTGCATCCCACTGGTGCCAGTGCACTCTCTGGACTCACTGCACTGCATCCCCAGTGGTGCCAGTGCACTCTCTGGACTCACTGCACTGCATCCCCACTGGTGCCAGTGCACTCTCTGGACTCACTGCACTGCATCCCCAGTGGTGCCAGTGCACTCTCTGGACTCACTGCACTGCATCCCCACTGCTGCCAGTGCACTCTCTGGACTCACTGCACTGCATCCCCAGTGGTGCCAGTGCACTCTCTGGACTCACTGCAGTGCATCCCCAGTGGTGCCAGTGCACTCTCTGGACTCACTGCAGTGCATCCCCAGTGGTGCCAGTGCACTCTCTGGACTCACTGCACTGCATCCCCAGTGGTGCAGTGCACTCCCTGGAGTCACTGCAGTGCATCCCCAGTGGTGCCAGTGCACTCTCTGGACTCACTGCACTGCATCCCCAGTGGTGCCAGTGCACTCTCTGGACTCACTGCACTGCATCACCAGTGGTGCCAGTGCACTCTCTGGACTCACTGCACTGCATCCCCAGTGGTGCCAGTGCACTCTCTGGACTCACTGCACTGCATCCCCAGTGGTGCCAGTGCACTCTCTGGACTCACTGCACTGCATCCCCACTGGTGCCAGTGCACTCTCTGGACCCACTGCACTGCATCCCCTGTGGTGCCAGTGCACTCTCTGGAGTCACTGCACTGCATCCCCAGTGGTGCCAGTGCACTCTCTGGACTCACTGCACTGCATCCCCAGTGGTGCCAGTGCACTCTCTGGACTCACTGCACTGCATCCCCACTGGTGCCAGTGCACTCTCTGGACTCACTGCACTGCATCCCCACTGGTGCCAGTGCACTCTCTGGACTCACTGCACTGCATCCCCAGTGGTGCCAGTGCACTCTCTGGACTCACTGCACTGCATCCCCAGTGGTGCCAGTGCACTCTCTGGACTCACTGCACTGCATCCCCACTGGTGCCAGTGCACTCTCTGGACTCACTGCACTGCATCCCCAGTGGTGCAGAGCACTCCCTGGAGTCACTGCGCTGCATCCCCAGTGGTGCCAGTGCACTCTCTGGACTCACTGCAGTGCATCCCCAGTGGTGCAGTGCACTCTCTGGAGTCACTGCAGTGCATCCCCAGTGGTGCCAGTGCACTCTCTGGACTCACTGCACTGCATCCCCAGTGGTGCCAGTGCACTCTCTGGACCCACTGCACTGCATCCCCAGTGGTGCCAGTGCACTCTCTGGAGTCACTGCTCTGCATCCCCAGTGGTGCCAGTGCACTCTCTGGACTCACTGCACTGCATCCCCAGTGGTGCCAGTGCACTCTCTGGACTCACTGCACTGCATCCCCAGTGGTGCCAGTGCACTCTCTGGACTCACTGCACTGCATCCCCAGTGGTGCCAGTGCACTCTCTGGACTCACTGCACTGCATCCCCAGTGGTGCCAGTGCACTCTCTGGACTCACTGCACTGCATCCCCAGTGGTGCCAGTGCACTCTCTGGACTCACTGCACTGCATCCCCAGTGGTGCCAGTGCACTCTCTGGACTCACTGCACTGCATCCCCACTGGTGCCAGTGCACTCTCTGGACTCACTGCACTGCATCCCCAGTGGTGCCAGTGCACTCTCTGGACTCACTGCACTGCATCCCCACTGGTGCCAGTGCACTCTCTGGACTCACTGCACTGCATCCCCAGTGGTGCCAGTGCACTCTCTGGACTCACTGCACTGCATCCCCAGTGGTGCCAGTGCACTCTCTGGACTCACTGCACTGCATCCCCAGTGGTGCCAGTGCACTCTCTGGACTCACTGCACTGCATCCCCACTGGTGCCAGTGCACTCTCTGGACCCACTGCACTGCATCCCCTGTGGTGCCAGTGCACTCTCTGGAGTCACGGCTATGCATCCCCAGTGGTGCCAGTGCACTCTCTGGACTCACTGCACTGCATCCCCAGTGGTGCCAGTGCACTCTCTGGACTCACTGCACTGCATCCCCACTGGTGCCAGTGCACTCTCTGGACTCACTGCACTGCATCCCCACTGGTGCCAGTGCACTCTCTGGACTCACTGCACTGCATCCCCAGTGGTGCCAGTGCACTCTCTGGACTCACTGCACTGCATCCCCAGTGGTGCCAGTGCACTCTCTGGACTCACTGCACTGCATCCCCACTGGTGCCAGTGCACTCTCTGGACTCACTGCACTGCATCCCCAGTGGTGCCAGTGCACTCTCTGGAGTCACTGCGCTGCATCCCCAGTGGTGCCAGTGCACTCTCTGGACTCACTGCAGTGCATCCCCAGTGGTGCAGTGCACTCTCTGGAGTCACTGCAGTGCATCCCCAGTGGTGCCAGTGCACTCTCTGGACTCACTGCACTGCATCCCCAGTGGTGCCAGTGCACTCTCTGGACCCACTGCACTGCATCCCCAGTGGTGCCAGTGCACTCTCTGGAGTCACTGCTCTGCATCCCCAGTGGTGCCAGTGCACTCTCTGGACTCACTGCACTGCATCCCCAGTGGTGCCAGTGCACTCTCTGGACTCACTGCACTGCATCCCCAGTGCTGCCAGTGCACTCTCTGGACTCACTGCACTGCATCCCCAGTGGTGCCAGTGCACTCTCTGGACTCACTGCACTGCATCCCCAGTGGTGCCAGTGCACTCTCTGGACTCACTGCACTGCATCCCCAGTGGTGCCAGTGTACTCTCTGGACTCACTGCACTGCATCCCCAGTGGTGCCAGTGCACTCTCTGGACTCACTGCACTGCTTCACCACTGGTGCCAGTGCACTCTCTGGACTCACTGCACTGCATCCCCAGTGGTGCCAGTGCACTCTCTGGACTCACTGCACTGCATCCCCAGTGGTGCCAGTGCACTCTCAGGACTCACTACACTGCATCCCCAGTGGTGCCAGTGCACTCTCTGGACTCACTGCACTGCATCCCGACTGGTGCCAGTGCACTCTCTGGACTCACTGCACTGCATCCCCAGTGGTGCCAGTGCACTCTCTGGACTCACTGCAGTGCATCCCCAGTGGTGCCAGTGCACTCTCTGGACTCACTGCAGTGCATCCCCAGTGGTGCCAGTGCACTCTCTGGACTCACTGCACTGCATCCCCAGTGGTGCAGTGCACTCTCTGGAGTCACTGCAGTGCATCCCCAGTGGTGCCAGTGCACTCTCTGGACTCACTGCACTGCATCCTGACTGGTGCCAGTGCACTCTCTGGACTCACTGCACTGCATCACCAGTGGTGCCAGTGCACTCTCTGGACTCACTGCACTGCATCCCCAGTGGTGCCAGTGCACTCTCTGGACTCACTGCACTGCATCCCCAGTGGTGCCAGTGCACTCTCTGGACTCACTGCACTGCATCCCCACTGGTGCCAGTGCACTCTCTGGACCCACTGCACTGCATCCCCTGTGGTGCCAGTGCACTCTCTGGAGTCACGGCTATGCATCCCCAGTGGTGCCAGTGCACTCTCTGGACTCACTGCACTGCATCCCCAGTGGTGCCAGTGCACTCTCTGGACTCACTGCACTGCATCCCCACTGGTGCCAGTGCACTCTCTGGACTCACTGCACTGCTTCCCCACTGGTGCCAGTGCACTCTCTGGACTCACTGCACTGCATCCCCAGTGGTGCCAGTGCACTCTCTGGACTCACTGCACTGCATCCCCAGTGGTGCCAGTGCACTCTCTGGACTCACTGCACTGCATCCCCACTGGTGCCAGTGCACTCTCTGGACTCACTGCACTGCATCCCCAGTGGTGCCAGTGCACTCCCTGGAGTCACTGCGCTGCATCCCCAGTGGTGCCAGTGCACTCTCTGGACTCACTGCAGTGCATCCCCAGTGGTGCAGTGCACTCCCTGGAGTCACTGCAGTGCATCCCCAGTGGTGCCAGTGCACTCTCTGGACTCACTGCACTGCATCCCCAGTGGTGCCAGTGCACTCTCTGGACCCACTGCACTGCATCCCCAGTGGTGCCAGTGCACTCTCTGGAGTCACGGCTCTGCATCCCCAGTGGTGCCAGTGCACTCTCTGGACTCAATGCACTGCATCCCCAGTGGTGCCAGTGCACTCTCTGGACTCACTGCACTGCATCCCCAGTGGTGCCAGTGCACTCTCTGGACTCACTGCACTGCATCCCCAGTGGTGCCAGTGCACTCTCTGGACTCACTGCACTGCATCTCCAGTGGTGCCAGTGCACTCTCTGGACTCACTGCACTGCATCCCCAGTGGTGCCAGTGCACTCTCTGGACTCACTGCACTGCATCCCCAGTGGTGCCAGTGCACTCTCTGGACTCACTGCACTGCATCCCCAGTGGTGCCAGTGCACTCTCTGGACTCACTGCACTGCATCACCACTGGTGCCAGTGCACTCTCTGGACTCACTGCACTGCATCCCCAGTGGTGCCAGTGCACTCTCTGGACTCACTGCACTGCATCCCCACTGGTGCCAGTGCACTCTCTGGACTCACTGCACTGCATCCCCAGTGGTGCCAGTGCACTCTCTGGACTCACTGCACTGCATCCCGACTGCTGCCAGTGCACTCTCTGTACTCACTGCACTGCATCCCCAGTGGTGCCAGTGCACTCTCTGGACTCACTGCACTGCATCCCCAGTGGTGCCAGTGCACTCTCTGGACTCACTGCACTGCATCCCCAGTGGTGCCAGTGCACTCTCTGGAGTCACTGCTATGCATCCCCAGTGGTGCCAGTGCACTCTCTGGACTCACTGCACTGCATCTCCAGTGGTGCCAGTGCACTCTCTGGACTCACTGCACTGCATCCCCAGTGGTGCCAGTGCACTCTCTGGACTCACTGCACTGCATCCCCAGTGGTGCCAGTGCACTCTCTGGACTCACTGCACTGCATCCCCAGTGGTGCCAGTGCACTCTCTGGACTCACTGCACTGCATCCCCAGTGCTGCCAGTGCACTCTCTGGTCTCACTGCAGTGCATCCCCACTGGTGCCAGTGCACTCTCTGGATTCACTGGACTGCATCCCCAGTGGTGCCAGTGCACTCTCTGGACTCACTGCAGTGCATCCCCAGTGGTGCCAGTGCACTCTCTGGAGTCACTGCAGTGCATCCCCAGTGGTGCCAGTGCACTCTCTGGACTCACTGCACTGCATCCCGACTGGTGCCAGTGCACTCTCTGGACTCACTGCAGTGCATCCCCAGTGGTGCCAGTGCACTCTCTGGACTCACTGCACTGCATCCCAGTGGTGCCAGTGCACTCTCTGGACTCACTGCACTGCATCCCCACTGGTGCCAGTGCACTCTCTGGACCCACTGCACTGCATCCCCAGTGGTGCCAGTGCACTCTCTGGAGTCACTGCTCTGCATCCCCAGTGGTGCCAGTGCACTCTCTGGACTCACTGCACTGCATCCCCAGTGGTGCCAGTGCACTCTCTGGACTCACTGCACTGCATCCCCAGTGGTGCCAGTGCACTCTCTGGACTCACTGCACTGCATCCCCAGTGGTGCCAGTGCACTCTCTGGACTCACTGCACTGCATCCCCAGTGGTGCCAGTGCACTCTCTGGACTCACTGCACTGCATCCCCAGTGGTGCCAGTGCACTCTCTGGACTCACTGCACTGCATCCCCACTGGTGCCAGTGCACTCTCTGGACTCACTGCACTGCATCCCCAGTGGTGCCAGTGCACTCTCTGGACTCACTGCAGTGCATCCCCAGTGGTGCCAGTGCACTCTCTGGAGTCACTGCACTGCATCCCCAGTGGTGCCAGTGCACTCTCTGGACTCACTGCACTGCATCCCCACTGGTGCCAGTGCACTCTCTGGACTCACTGCAGTGCATCCCCACTGGTGCCAGTGCACTCTCTGGACTCACTACACTGCATCCCCAGTGGTGCCAGTGCACTCTCTGGACTCACTGCACTGCATCCCCAGTGGTGCCAGTGCACTCTCTGGACTCACTGCACTGCATCCCCAGTGGTGCCAGTGCACTCTCTGGACTCACTGCACTGCATCCCCAGTGCTGCCAGTGCACTCTCTGGACTCACTGCACTGCATCCCCAGTGGTGCCAGTGCACTCTCTGGACTCACTGCACTGCATCCCCAGTGGTGCCAGTGCACTCTCTGGACTCACTGCACTGCATCCCCAGTGGTGCCAGTGCACTCTCTGGACTCACTGCACTGCATCCCCAGTGGTGCCAGTGCACTCTCTGGACTCACTGCACTGCATCACCACTGGTGCCAGTGCACTCTCTGGACTCACTGCACTGCATCCCCAGTGGTGCCAGTGCACTCTCTGGACCCACTGCACTGCATCCCCTGTGGTGCCAGTGCACTCTCTGGAGTCACGGCTACTGCATCCCCAGTGGTGCCAGTGCACTCTCTGGACTCACTGCACTGCATCCCCAGTGGTGCCAGTGCACTCTCTGGACTCACTGCACTGCATCCCCAGTGGTGCCAGTGCACTCTCTGGACTCACTGCACTGCATCCCCAGTGGTGCCAGTGCACTCTCTGGACTCACTGCACTGCATCCCCAGTGGTGCCAGTGCACTCTCTGGACTCACTGCACTGCATCCCCAGTGCTGCCAGTGCACTCTATGGTCTCACTGCACTGCATCCCCACTGGTGCCAGTGCACTCTCTGGATTCACTGGACTGCATCCCCAGTGGTGCCAGTGCACTCTCTGGACTCACTGCACTGCATCCCCAGTGGTGCCAGTGCACTCTCTGGAGTCACTGCACTGCATCCCCAGTGGTGCCAGTGCACTCTCTGGACTCACTGCAGTGCATCCCCAGTGGTGCAGTGCACTCCCTGGAGTCACTGCAGTGCATCCCCAGTGGTGCCAGTGCACTCTCTGGACTCACTGCACTGCATCCCCAGTGGTGCCAGTGCACTCTCTGGACCCACTGCACTGCATCCCCAGTGGTGCCAGTGCACTCTCTGGAGTCACTGCTCTGCATCCCCAGTGGTGCCAGTGCACTCTCTGGACTCACTGCACTGCATCCCCAGTGGTGCCAGTGCACTCTCTGGACTCACTGCACTGCATCCCCAGTGGTGCCAGTGCACTCTCTGGACTCACTGCACTGCATCCCCAGTGCTGCCAGTGCACTCTCTGGACTCACTGCACTGCATCTCCAGTGGTGCCAGTGCACTCTCTGGACTCACTGCACTGCATCCCCAGTGGTGCCAGTGCACTCTCTGGACTCACTGCACTGCATCCCCAGTGGTGCCAGTGTACTCTCTGGACTCACTGCACTGCATCCCCAGTGGTGCCAGTGCACTCTCTGGACTCACTGCACTGCTTCACCACTGGTGCCAGTGCACTCTCTGGACTCACTGCACTGCATCCCCAGTGGTGCCAGTGCACTCTCTGGACTCACTGCACTGCATCCCCACTGGTGCCACTGCACTCTCTGGACTCACTACACTGCATCCCCAGTGGTGCCAGTGCACTCTCTGGACTCACTGCACTGCATCCCGACTGCTGCCAGTGCACTCTCTGTACTCACTGCACTGCATCCCCAGTGGTGCCAGTGCACTCTCTGGACTCACTGCACTGCATCCCCAGTGGTGCCAGTGCACTCTCTGGACTCACTGCACTGCATCCCCAGTGCTGCCAGTGCACTCTCTGGAGTCACTGCTATGCATCCCCAGTGGTGCCAGTGCACTCTCTGGACTCACTGCACTGCATCCCCAGTGGTGCCAGTGCACTCTCTGGACTCACTGCACTGCATCCCCAGTGGTGCCAGTGCACTCTCTGGACTCACTGCACTGCATCCCCAGTGGTGCCAGTGCACTCTCTGGACTCACTGCACTGCATCCCCAGTGGTGCCAGTGCACTCTCTGGACTCACTGCACTGCATCCCCAGTGCTGCCAGTGCACTCTCTGGTCTCACTGCAGTGCATCCCCACTGGTGCCAGTGCACTCTCTGGATTCACTGCACTGCATCCCCAGTGGTGCCAGTGCACTCTCTGGACTCACTGCAGTGCATCCCCAGTGGTGCCAGTGCACTCTCTGGAGTCACTGCAGTGCATCCCCAGTGGTGCCAGTGCACTCTCTGGACTCACTGCACTGCATCCCCACTGGTGCCAGTGCACTCTCTGGACTCACTGCAGTGCATCCCCAGTGGTGCCAGTGCACTCTCTGGACTCACTGCACTGCATCCCCAGTGGTGCCAGTGCACTCTCTGGACTCACTGCACTGCATCCCCACTGGTGCCAGTGCACTCTCTGGACTCACTGCACTGCATCCCCAGTGGTGCCAGTGCACTCTCTGGAGTCACTGCTCTGCATCCCCACTGGTGCCAGTGCACTCTCTGGACTCACTGCACTGCATCCCCAGTGGTGCCAGTGCACTCTCTGGACTCACTGCACTGCATCCCCAGTGGTGCCAGTGCACTCTCTGGACTCACTGCACTGCATCCCCAGTGGTGCCAGTGCACTCTCTGGACTCACTGCACTGCATCCCCAGTGGTGCCAGTGCACTCTCTGGACTCACTGCACTGCATCCCCAGTGGTGCCAGTGCACTCTCTGGACTCACTGCACTGCATCCCCAGTGGTGCCAGTGCACTCTCTGGACTCACTGCACTGCATCCCCAGTGGTGCCAGTGCACTCTCTGGACTCACTGCAGTGCATCCCCAGTGGTGCAGAGCACTCCCTGGAGTCACTGCAGTGCATCCCCAGTGGTGCCAGTGCACTCTCTGGACTCACTGCAGTGCATCCCCACTGGTGCCAGTGCACTCTCTGGACTCACTGCACTGCATCCCCACTGGTGCCAGTGCACTCTCTGGACTCACTGCACTGCATCCCCAGTGGTGCCAGTGCACTCTCTGGACTCACTGCACTGCATCCCCAGTGGTGCCAGTGCACTCTCTGGACTCACTGCACTGCATCCCCAGTGGTGCCAGTGCACTCTCTGGACTCACTGCACTGCATCCCCAGTGGTGCCAGTGCACTCTCTGGACTCACTGCACTGCATCTCCAGTGGTGCCAGTGCACTCTCTGGACTCACTGCACTGCATCCCCAGTGGTGCCAGTGCACTCTCTGGACTCACTGCACTGCATCCCCAGTGGTGCCAGTGCACTCTCTGGACTCACTGCACTGCATCCCCAGTGGTGCCAGTGCACTCTCTGGACTCACTGCACTGCTTCACCACTGGTGCCAGTGCACTCTCTGGACTCACTGCACTGCATCCCCAGTGGTGCCAGTGCACTCTCTGGACTCACTGCACTGCATCCCCACTGGTGCCACTGCACTCTCAGGACTCACTACACTGCATCCCCAGTGGTGCCAGTGCACTCTCTGGACTCACTGCACTGCATCCCGACTGCTGCCAGTGCACTCTCTGGACTCACTGCACTGCATCCCCAGTGGTGCCACTGCACTCTCTGGACTCACTGCAGTGCATCCCCAGTGGTGCCAGTGCACTCTCTGTACTCACTGCACTGCATCCCCAGTGGTGCCAGTGCACTCTCTGGACTCACTGCACTGCATCCCCAGTGGTGCAGAGCACTCCCTGGAGTCACTGCAGTGCATCCCCAGTGGTGCCAGTGCACTCTCTGGACTCACTGCACTGCATCCCGACTGGTGCCAGCGCACTCTCTGGACTCACTGCACTGCATCACCAGTGGTGCCAGTGCACTCTCTGGACTCACTGCACTGCATCCCCAGTGGTGCCAGTGCACTCTCTGGACTCACTGCACTGCATCTCCAGTGGTGCCAGTGCACTCTCTGGACTCACTGCACTGCATCCCCAGTGGTGCCAGTGCACTCTCTGGACCCACTGCACTGCATCCCCTGTGGTGCCAGTGCACTCTCTGGAGTCACGGCTATGCATCCCCAGTGGTGCCAGTGCACTCTCTGGACTCACTGCACTGCATCTCCAGTGGTGCCAGTGCACTCTCTGCACTCACTGCACTGCATCCCCAGTGGTGCCAGTGCACTCTCAGGACTCACTGCACTGCATCCCCAGTGGTGCCAGTGCACTCTCTGGACTCACTGCACTGCATCCCCAGTGTTGCCAGTGCACTCTCTGGACTCACTGCACTGCATCCCCAGTGCTGCCAGTGCACTCTATGGTCTCACTGCAGTGCATCCCCACTGGTGCCAGTGCACTCTCTGGATTCACTGGACTGCATCCCCAGTGGTGCCAGTGCACTCTCTGGACTCACTGCAGTGCATCCCCAGTGGTGCAGAGCACTCCCTGGAGTCACTGCAGTGCATCCCCAGTGGTGCCAGTGCACTCTCTGGACTCACTGCACTGCATCCCGACTGGTGCCAGTGCACTCTCTGGACTCACTGCAGTGCATCCCCAGTGGTGCCAGTGCACTCTCTGGACTCACTGCACTGCATCTCCAGTGGTGCCAGTGCACTCTCTGGACTCACTGCACTGCATCCCCACTGGTGCCAGTGCACTCTCTGGACCCACTGCACTGCATCCCCGGTGGTGCCAGTGCACTCTCTGGAGTCACGGCTCTGCATCCCCACTGGTGCCAGTGCACTCTCTGGACTCACTGCACTGCATCCCCAGTGGTGCCAGTGCACTCTCTGGAGTCACGGCTCTGCATCCCCAGTGGTGCCAGTACACTCTCTGGACTCAATGCACTGCATCCCCAGTGGTGCCAGTGCACTCTCTGGAGTCACGGCTCTGCATCCCCAGTGGTGCCAGTACACTCTCTGGACTCAATGCACTGCATCCCCAGTGGTGCCAGTGCACTCTCTGGACTCACTGCACTGCATCCCCAGTGGTGCCAGTGCACTCTCTGGACTCACTGCACTGCATCCCCAGTGCTGCCAGTGCACTCTCTGGACTCACTGCACTGCATCTCCAGTGGTGCCAGTGCACTCTCTGGACTCACTGCACTGCATCCCCAGTGGTGCCAGTGCACTCTCTGGACTCACTGCACTGCATCCCCAGTGGGGCCAGTGTACTCTCTGGACTCACTGCACTGCATCCCCAGTGGTGCCAGTGCACTCTCTGGACTCACTGCACTGCTTCACCACTGGTGCCAGTGCACTCTCTGGACTCACTGCACTGCATCCCCAGTGGTGCCAGTGCACTCTCTGGACTCACTGCACTGCATCCCCACTGGTGCCACTGCACTCTCAGGACTCACTACACTGCATCCCCAGTGGTGCCAGTGCACTCTCTGGACTCACTGCACTGCATCCCGACTGCTGCCAGTGCACTCTCTGTACTCACTGCACTGCATCCCCAGTGGTGCCAGTGCACTCTCTGGACTCACTGCACTGCATCCCCAGTGGTGCCAGTGCACTCTCTGGACTCACTGCACTGCATCCCCAGTGCTGCCAGTGCACTCTCTGGAGTCACGGCTATGCATCTCCAGTGGTGCCAGTGCACTCTCTGGACTCACTGCACTGCATCTCCAGTGGTGCCAGTGCACTCTCTGGACTCACTGCACTGCATCCCCAGTGGTGCCAGTGCACTCTCAGGACTCACTGCACTGCATCCCCAGTGGTGCCAGTGCACTCTCTGGACTCACTGCACTGCATCCCCAGTGTTGCCAGTGCACTCTCTGGACTCACTGCACTGCATCCCCAGTGCTGCCAGTGCACTCTATGGTCTCACTGCAGTGCATCCCCACTGGTGCCAGTGCACTCTCTGGATTCACTGGACTGCATCCCCAGTGGTGCCAGTGCACTCTCTGGACTCACTGCAGTGCATCCCCAGTGGTGCAGAGCACTCCCTGGAGTCACTGCAGTGCATCCCCAGTGGTGCCAGTGCACTCTCTGGACTCACTGCACTGCATCCCGACTGGTGCCAGTGCACTCTCTGGACTCACTGCAGTGCATCCCCAGTGGTGCCAGTGCACTCTCTGGACTCACTGCACTGCATCTCCAGTGGTGCCAGTGCACTCTCTGGACTCACTGCACTGCATCCCCACTGGTGCCAGTGCACTCTCTGGACCCACTGCACTGCATCCCCGGTGGTGCCAGTGCACTCTCTGGAGTCACGGCTCTGCATCCCCACTGGTGCCAGTGCACTCTCTGGACTCACTGCACTGCATCCCCAGTGGTGCCAGTGCACTCTCTGGACTCACTGCACTGCATCCCCAGTGGTGCCAGTGCACTCTCTGGACTCACTGCACTTCATCCCCAGTGGTGCCAGTGCACTCTCTGGACTCACTGCACTCCATCTCCAGTGGTGCCAGTGCACTCTCTGGACTCACTGCACTGCATCCCCAGTGGTGCCAGTGCACTCTCTGGACTCACTGCACTGCATCCCCACTGGTGCCAGTGCACTCTCTGGACTCACTGCACTGCATCCCCAGTGGTGCCAGTGCACTCTCTGGACTCACTGCAGTGCATCCCCAGTGGTGCAGAGCACTCCCTGGAGTCACTGCAGTGCATCCCCAGTGGTGCCAGTGCACTCTCTGGACTCACTGCAGTGCATCCCCACTGGTGCCAGTGCACTCTCTGGACTCACTGCAGTGCATTCCCACTGGTGCCAGTGCACTCTCTGGACTCACTACACTGCATCCCCAGTGGTGCCAGTACACTCTCTGGACTCAATGCACTGCATCCCCAGTGGTGCCAGTGCACTCTCTGGACTCACTGCACTGCATCCCCAGTGGTGCCAGTGCACTCTCTGGACTCACTGCACTGCATCCCCAGTGCTGCCAGTGCACTCTCTGGACTCACTGCACTGCATCTCCAGTGGTGCCAGTGCACTCTCTGGACTCACTGCACTGCATCCCCAGTGGTGCCAGTGCACTCTCTGGACTCACTGCACTGCATCCCCAGTGGGGCCAGTGTACTCTCTGGACTCACTGCACTGCATCCCCAGTGGTGCCAGTGCACTCTCTGGACTCACTGCACTGCTTCACCACTGGTGCCAGTGCACTCTCTGGACTCACTGCACTGCATCCCCAGTGGTGCCAGTGCACTCTCTGGACTCACTGCACTGCATCCCCACTGGTGCCACTGCACTCTCAGGACTCACTACACTGCATCCCCAGTGGTGCCAGTGCACTCTCTGGACTCACTGCACTGCATCCCGACTGCTGCCAGTGCACTCTCTGGACTCACTGCACTGCATCCCCAGTGGTGCCACTGCACTCTCTGGACTCACTGCAGTGCATCCCCAGTGGTGCCAGTGCACTCTCTGTACTCACTGCACTGCATCCCCAGTGGTGCCAGTGCACTCTCTGTACTCACTGCACTGCATCCCCAGTGGTGCCAGTGCACTCTCTGGACTCACTGCACTGCATCCCCAGTGGTGCAGAGCACTCCCTGGAGTCACTGCAGTGCATCCCCAGTGGTGCCAGTGCACTCTCTGGACTCACTGCACTGCATCCCGACTGGTGCCAGCGCACTCTCTGGACTCACTGCACTGCATCACCAGTGGTGCCAGTGCACTCTCTGGACTCACTGCACTGCATCCCCAGTGGTGCCAGTGCACTCTCTGGACTCACTGCACTGCATCTCCAGTGGTGCCAGTGCACTCTCTGGACTCACTGCACTGCATCCCCAGTGGTGCCAGTGCACTCTCTGGACCCACTGCACTGCATCCCCTGTGGTGCCAGTGCACTCTCTGGAGTCACGGCTATGCATCCCCAGTGGTGCCAGTGCACTCTCTGGACTCACTGCACTGCATCTCCAGTGGTGCCAGTGCACTCTCTGCACTCACTGCACTGCATCCCCAGTGGTGCCAGTGCACTCTCAGGACTCACTGCACTGCATCCCCAGTGGTGCCAGTGCACTCTCTGGACTCACTGCACTGCATCCCCAGTGTTGCCAGTGCACTCTCTGGACTCACTGCACTGCATCCCCAGTGCTGCCAGTGCACTCTATGGTCTCACTGCAGTGCATCCCCACTGGTGCCAGTGCACTCTCTGGATTCACTGGACTGCATCCCCAGTGGTGCCAGTGCACTCTCTGGACTCACTGCAGTGCATCCCCAGTGGTGCAGAGCACTCCCTGGAGTCACTGCAGTGCATCCCCAGTGGTGCCAGTGCACTCTCTGGACTCACTGCACTGCATCCCGACTGGTGCCAGTGCACTCTCTGGACTCACTGCAGTGCATCCCCAGTGGTGCCAGTGCACTCTCTGGACTCACTGCACTGCATCTCCAGTGGTGCCAGTGCACTCTCTGGACTCACTGCACTGCATCCCCACTGGTGCCAGTGCACTCTCTGGACCCACTGCACTGCATCCCCGGTGGTGCCAGTGCACTCTCTGGAGTCACGGCTCTGCATCCCCACTGGTGCCAGTGCACTCTCTGGACTCACTGCACTGCATCCCCAGTGGTGCCAGTGCACTCTCTGGACTCACTGCACTGCATCCCCAGTGGTGCCAGTGCACTCTCTGGACTCACTGCACTTCATCCCCAGTGGTGCCAGTGCACTCTCTGGACTCACTGCACTGCATCTCCAGTGGTGCCAGTGCGCTCTCTGGACTCACTGCACTGCATCCCCAGTGGTGCCAGTGCACTCTCTGGACTCACTGCACTGCATCCCCACTGGTGCCAGTGCACTCTCTGGACTCACTGCACTGCATCCCCAGTGGTGCCAGTGCACTCTCTGGACTCACTGCAGTGCATCCCCAGTGATGCAGAGCACTCCCTGGAGTCACTGCAGTGCATCCCCAGTGGTGCCAGTGCACTCTCTGGACTCACTGCAGTGCATCCCCACTGGTGCCAGTGCACTCTCTGGACTCACTGCAGTGCATTCCCACTGGTGCCAGTGCACTCTCTGGACTCACTACACTGCATCCCCACTGGTGCCAGTGCACTCTCTGGACTCACTGCACTGCATCCCCAGTGGTGCCAGTGCACTCTCTGGACTCACTGCACTGCATCCCCACTGGTGCCAGTGCACTCTCTGGACCCACTGCACTGCATCCCCGGTGGTGCCAGTGCACTCTCTGGACCCACTGCACTGCATCCCCAGTGGTGCCACTGCACTCTCTGGCGTCACGGCTCTGCATCTCCAGTGGTGCCAGTGCACTCTCTGGACTCACTGCACTGCATCCCCAGTGCTGCCAGTGCACTCTCTGGACTCACTGCACTGCATCCCCAGTGGTGCCAGTGCACTCTCTGGACTCACTGCACTGCATCACCAGTGCTGCCAGTGCACTCTCTGGACTCACTGCAGTGCATCCAGAGTGGTGCCAGTGCACTCTGTGGACTCACTGCACTGCATCCCCAGTGGTGCCAGTGCACTCTCTGGACTCACTGCACTGCATCCCCAGTGGTGCCAGTGCACTCTCTGGACTCACTGCAGTGCATCCCCACTGGTGCCAGTGCACTCTCAGGACTCACTGCAGTGCATCCCCACTGGTGCCAGTGCACTCTCTGGAGTCACTGCGCTGCATCCCCAGTGGTGCCAGTGCACTCTCTGGACTCACTGCACTGCATCCCCAGTGGTGCCAGTGCACTCTCTGGACTCACTGCACTGCATCCCCAGTGGTGCCAGTGCACTCTCTGGACTCACTGCAGTGCATCACCAGTGGTGCCAGTGCACTCTCTGGACTCACTGCACTGCATCCCCAGTGGTGCCAGTGCACTCTCTGGACTCACTGCACTGCATCTCCAGTGGTGCCAGTGCACTCTCTGGACTCACTGCACTGCATCCCCACTGGTGCCAGTGCACTCTCTGGACCCACTGCACTGCATCCCCTGTGGTGCCAGTGCACTCTCTGGAGTCACGGCTATGCATCCCCAGTGGTGCCAGTGCACTCTCTGGACTCACTGCACTGCATCTCCAGTGGTGCCAGTGCACTCTCTGGACTCACTGCACTGCATCCCCAGTGGTGCCAGTGCACTCTCAGGACTCACTGCAATGCATCCCCAGTGGTGCCAGTGCACTCTCTGGACTCACTGCACTGCATCCCCAGTGTTGCCAGTGCACTCTCTGGACTCACTGCACTGCATCCCCAGTGCTGCCAGTGCACTCTATGGACTCACTGCAGTGCATCCCCACTGGTGCCAGTGCACTCTCTGGATTCACTGGACTGCATCCCCAGTGGTGCCAGTGCACTCTCTGGACTCACTGCAGTGCATCCCCAGTGGTGCAGAGCACTCTCTGGAGTCACTGCAGTGCATCCCCAGTGGTGCCAGTGCACTCTCTGGACTCACTGCACTGCATCCCGACTGGTGCCAGTGCACTCTCTGGACTCACTGCAGTGCATCCCCAGTGGTGCCAGTGCACTCTCTGGACTCACTGCACTGCATCTCCAGTGGTGCCAGTGCACTCTCTGGACTCACTGCACTGCATCCCCACTGGTGCCAGTGCACTCTCTGGACCCACTGCACTGCATCCCCGGTGGTGCCAGTGCACTCTCTGGAGTCACTGCTCTGCATCCCCACTGGTGCCAGTGCACTCTCTGGACTCACTGCACTGCATCCCCAGTGGTGCCAGTGCACTCTCTGGACTCACTGCACTGCATCCCCAGTGGTGCCAGTGCACTCTCTGGACTCACTGCACTTCATCCCCAGTGGTGCCAGTGCACTCTCTGGACTCACTGCACTGCATCCCCAGTGGTGCCAGTGCGCTCTCTGGACTCACTGCACTGCATCCCCAGTGGTGCCAGTGCACTCTCTGGACTCACTGCACTGCATCCCCACTGGTGCCAGTGCACTCTCTGGACTCACTGCACTGCATCCCCAGTGGTGCCAGTGCACTCTCTGGACTCACTGCACTGCATCCCCAGTGGTGCAGTGCACTCTCTGGAGTCACTGCAGTGCATCCCCAGTGGTGCCAGTGCACTCTCTGGACTCACTGCAGTGCATCCCCACTGGTGCCAGTGCACTCTCTGGACTCACTGCAGTGCATCCCACTGGTGCCAGTGCACTCTCTGGACTCACTGCACTGCATCCCCAGTGGTGCCAGTGCACTCTCTGGACTCACTGCACTGCATCCCCAGTGGTGCCAGTGCACTCTCTGGACTCACTGCACTGCATCCCCACTGGTGCCAGTGCACTCTCTGGACCCACTGCACTGCATCCCCGGTGGTGCCAGTGCACTCTCTGGACTCACTGCACTGCATCCCCAGTGGTGCCAGTGCACTCTCTGGCGTCACTGCTCTGCATCCCCAGTGGTGCCAGTGCACTCTCTGGACTCACTGCACTGCATCCCCAGTGCTGCCAGTGCACTCTCTGGACTCACTGCACTGCATCCCCAGTGGTGCCAGTGCACTCTCTGGACTCACTGCACTGCATCCCCAGTGCTGCCAGTGCACTCTCTGGACTCACTGCAGTGCATCCCCAGTGGTGCCAGTGCACTCTCTGGACTCACTGCACTGCATCCCCAGTGGTGCCAGTGCACTCTCTGGACTCACTGCACTGCATCCCCAGTGGTGCCAGTGCACTCTCTGGACTCACTGCAGTGCATCCCCACTGGTGCCAGTGCACTCTCTGGACTCACTGCAGTGCATCCCCACTGGTGCCAGTGCACTCTCTGGAGTCACTGCACTGCATCCCCAGTGGTGCCAGTGCACTCTCTGGACTCACTGCACTGCATCCCCAGTGGTGCCAGTGCACTCTCTGGACTCACTGCACTGCATCCCCAGTGGTGCCAGTGCACTCTCTGGACTCACTGCACTGCATCCCCAGTGGTGCCAGTGCACTCTCTGGACTCACTGCACTGCATCCCCAGTGGTGCCAGTGCACTCTCTGGACTCACTGCACTGCATCCCCAGTGCTGCCAGTGCACTCTCTGGACTCACTGCACTGCATCCCCAGTGGTGCCAGTGCACTCTCTGGACTCACTGCACTGCATCCCCAGTGGTGCCAGTGCACTCTCTGGACTCACTGCACTGCATCCCCAGTGGTGCCAGTGCACTCTCTGGACTCACTGCACTGCATCCCCAGTGGTGCCAGTGCACTCTCTGGACTCACTGCACTGCATCCCCAGTGGTGCCAGTGCACTCTCTGGACTCACTGCACTGCATCCCCAGTGGTGCCAGTGCACTCTCTGGACTCACTGCACTGCATCCCCAGTGGTGCCAGTGCACTCTCTGGACTCACTGCACTGCATCCCCAGTGGTGCCAGTGCACTCTCTGGACTCACTGCACTGCATCCCCAGTGGTGCCAGTGCACTCTCTGGACTCACTGCAGTGCATCCCCAGTGGTGCCAGTGCACTCTCTGGAGTCACTGCAGTGCATCCCCAGTGGTGCCAGTGCACTCTCTGGACTCACTGCACTGCATCCCCAGTGGTGCCAGTGCACTCTCTGGACCCACTGCACTGCATCCCCAGTGGTGCCAGTGCACTCTCTGGAGTCACTGCACTGCATCCCCAGTGGTGCCAGTGCACTCTCTGGACTCACTGCACTGCATCCCCAGTGGTGCCAGTGCACTCTCTGGACTCACTGCACTGCATCCCCAGTGGTGCCAGTGCACTCTCTGGACTCACTGCACTGCATCCCCAGTGGTGCCAGTGCACTCTCTGGACTCACTGCACTGCATCCCCAGTGGTGCCAGTGCACTCTCTGGACTCACTGCACTGCATCCCCAGTGGTGCCAGTGCACTCTCTGGACTCACTGCACTGCATCCCCAGTGGTGCCAGTGCACTCTCTGGACTCACTGCACTGCATCCCCAGTGGTGCCAGTGCACTCTCTGGACTCACTGCACTGCATCCCCACTGGTGCCAGTGCACTCTCTGGACTCACTGCACTGCATCCCCAGTGGTGCCAGTGCACTCTCTGGACTCACTGCACTGCATCCCCACTGGTGCCAGTGCACTCTCTGGACTCACTGCACTGCATCCCCAGTGGTGCCAGTGCACTCTCTGGACTCACTGCACTGCATCCCCAGTGGTGCCAGTGCACTCTCTGGACTCACTGCACTGCATCCCCAGTGGTGCCAGTGCACTCTCTGGACTCACTGCACTGCATCCCCAGTGGTGCCAGTGCACTCTCTGGACTCACTGCACTGCATCCCCAGTGGTGCCAGTGCACTCTCTGGACTCACTGCACTGCATCCCCAGTGGTGCCAGTGCACTCTCTGGACTCACTGCACTGCATCCCCAGTGGTGCCAGTGCACTCTCTGGACTCACTGCACTGCATCCCCAGTGGTGCCAGTGCACTCTCTGGACTCACTGCACTGCATCCCCAGTGGTGCCAGTGCACTCTCTGGACTCACTGCACTGCATCCCCAGTGGTGCCAGTGCACTCTCTGGACTCACTGCACTGCATCCCCAGTGGTGCCAGTGCACTCTCTGGACTCACTGCACTGCATCCCCACTGGTGCCAGTGCACTCTCTGGACTCACTGCACTGCATCCCCAGTGGTGCCAGTGCACTCTCTGGACTCACTGCACTGCATCCCCAGTGGTGCCAGTGCACTCTCTGGACTCACTGCACTGCATCCCCAGTGGTGCCAGTGCACTCTCTGGACTCACTGCACTGCATCCCCACTGGTGCCAGTGCACTCTCTGGACTCACTGCACTGCATCCCCAGTGGTGCCAGTGCACTCTCTGGACTCACTGCACTGCATCCCCAGTGGTGCCAGTGCACTCTCTGGACTCACTGCACTGCATCCCCAGTGGTGCCAGTGCACTCTCTGGACTCACTGCACTGCATCCCCAGTGGTGCCAGTGCACTCTCTGGACTCACTGCACTGCATCCCCAGTGGTGCCAGTGCACTCTCTGGACTCACTGCACTGCATCCCCAGTGGTGCCAGTGCACTCTCTGGACTCACTGCACTGCATCCCCAGTGGTGCCAGTGCACTCTCTGGACTCACTGCACTGCATCCCCAGTGGTGCCAGTGCACTCTCTGGACTCACTGCACTGCATCCCCAGTGGTGCCAGTGCACTCTCTGGACTCACTGCACTGCATCCCCAGTGGTGCCAGTGCACTCTCTGGACTCACTGCACTGCATCCCCAGTGGTGCCAGTGCACTCTCTGGACTCACTGCACTGCATCCCCAGTGGTGCCAGTGCACTCTCTGGACTCACTGCACTGCATCCCCAGTGGTGCCAGTGCACTCTCTGGACTCACTGCACTGCATCCCCACTGGTGCCAGTGCACTCTCTGGACTCACTGCACTGCATCCCCAGTGGTGCCAGTGCACTCTCTGGACTCACTGCACTGCATCCCCAGTGGTGCCAGTGCACTCTCTGGACTCACTGCACTGCATCCCCAGTGGTGCCAGTGCACTCTCTGGACTCACTGCACTGCATCCCCAGTGGTGCCAGTGCACTCTCTGGACTCACTGCACTGCATCCCCAGTGGTGCCAGTGCACTCTCTGGACTCACTGCACTGCATCCCCAGTGGTGCCAGTGCACTCTCTGGACTCACTGCACTGCATCCCCAGTGGTGCCAGTGCACTCTCTGGACTCACTGCACTGCATCCCCAGTGGTGCCAGTGCACTCTCTGGACTCACTGCACTGCATCCCCAGTGGTGCCAGTGCACTCTCTGGACTCACTGCACTGCATCCCCAGTGGTGCCAGTGCACTCTCTGGACTCACTGCACTGCATCCCCAGTGGTGCCAGTGCACTCTCTGGACTCACTGCACTGCATCCCCAGTGGTGCCAGTGCACTCTCTGGACTCACTGCACTGCATCCCCAGTGGTGCCAGTGCACTCTCTGGACTCACTGCACTGCATCCCCAGTGGTGCCAGTGCACTCTCTGGACTCACTGCACTGCATCCCCAGTGGTGCCAGTGCACTCTCTGGACTCACTGCACTGCATCCCCAGTGGTGCCAGTGCACTCTCTGGACTCACTGCACTGCATCCCCAGTGGTGCCAGTGCACTCTCTGGACTCACTGCACTGCATCCCCAGTGGTGCCAGTGCACTCTCTGGACTCACTGCACTGCATCCCCAGTGGTGCCAGTGCACTCTCTGGACTCACTGCACTGCATCCCCAGTGGTGCCAGTGCACTCTCTGGACTCACTGCACTGCATCCCCAGTGGTGCCAGTGCACTCTCTGGACTCACTGCACTGCATCCCCAGTGGTGCCAGTGCACTCTCTGGACTCACTGCACTGCATCCCCAGTGGTGCCAGTGCACTCTCTGGACTCACTGCACTGCATCCCCAGTGGTGCCAGTGCACTCTCTGGACTCACTGCACTGCATCCCCAGTGGTGCCAGTGCACTCTCTGGACTCACTGCACTGCATCCCCAGTGGTGCCAGTGCACTCTCTGGACTCACTGCACTGCATCCCCAGTGGTGCCAGTGCACTCTCTGGACTCACTGCACTGCATCCCCAGTGGTGCCAGTGCACTCTCTGGACTCACTGCACTGCATCCCCAGTGGTGCCAGTGCACTCTCTGGACTCACTGCACTGCATCCCCAGTGGTGCCAGTGCACTCTCTGGACTCACTGCACTGCATCCCCACTGGTGCCAGTGCACTCTCTGGACTCACTGCACTGCATCCCCAGTGGTGCCAGTGCACTCTCTGGACTCACTGCACTGCATCCCCAGTGGTGCCAGTGCACTCTCTGGACTCACTGCACTGCATCCCCAGTGGTGCCAGTGCACTCTCTGGACTCACTGCACTGCATCCCCAGTGGTGCCAGTGCACTCTCTGGACTCACTGCACTGCATCCCCAGTGGTGCCAGTGCACTCTCTGGACTCACTGCACTGCATCCCCAGTGGTGCCAGTGCACTCTCTGGACTCACTGCACTGCATCCCCAGTGGTGCCAGTGCACTCTCTGGACTCACTGCACTGCATCCCCAGTGGTGCCAGTGCACTCTCTGGACTCACTGCACTGCATCCCCAGTGGTGCCAGTGCACTCTCTGGACTCACTGCACTGCATCCCCAGTGGTGCCAGTGCACTCTCTGGACTCACTGCACTGCATCCCCAGTGGTGCCAGTGCACTCTCTGGACTCACTGCACTGCATCCCCAGTGGTGCCAGTGCACTCTCTGGACTCACTGCACTGCATCCCCAGTGGTGCCAGTGCACTCTCTGGACTCACTGCACTGCATCCCCAGTGGTGCCAGTGCACTCTCTGGACTCACTGCACTGCATCCCCAGTGGTGCCAGTGCACTCTCTGGACTCACTGCACTGCATCCCCAGTGGTGCCAGTGCACTCTCTGGACTCACTGCACTGCATCCCCAGTGGTGCCAGTGCACTCTCTGGACTCACTGCACTGCATCCCCAGTGGTGCCAGTGCACTCTCTGGACTCACTGCACTGCATCCCCAGTGGTGCCAGTGCACTCTCTGGACTCACTGCACTGCATCCCCAGTGGTGCCAGTGCACTCTCTGGACTCACTGCACTGCATCCCCAGTGGTGCCAGTGCACTCTCTGGACTCACTGCACTGCATCCCCAGTGGTGCCAGTGCACTCTCTGGACTCACTGCACTGCATCCCCAGTGGTGCCAGTGCACTCTCTGGACTCACTGCACTGCATCCCCAGTGGTGCCAGTGCACTCTCTGGACTCACTGCACTGCATCCCCAGTGGTGCCAGTGCACTCTCTGGACTCACTGCACTGCATCCCCAGTGGTGCCAGTGCACTCTCTGGACTCACTGCACTGCATCCCCAGTGGTGCCAGTGCACTCTCTGGACTCACTGCACTGCATCCCCAGTGGTGCCAGTGCACTCTCTGGACTCACTGCACTGCATCCCCAGTGGTGCCAGTGCACTCTCTGGACTCACTGCACTGCATCCCCAGTGGTGCCAGTGCACTCTCTGGACTCACTGCACTGCATCCCCAGTGGTGCCAGTGCACTCTCTGGACTCACTGCACTGCATCCCCAGTGGTGCCAGTGCACTCTCTGGACTCACTGCACTGCATCCCCAGTGGTGCCAGTGCACTCTCTGGACTCACTGCACTGCATCCCCAGTGGTGCCAGTGCACTCTCTGGACTCACTGCACTGCATCCCCAGTGGTGCCAGTGCACTCTCTGGACTCACTGCACTGCATCCCCAGTGGTGCCAGTGCACTCTCTGGACTCACTGCACTGCATCCCCAGTGGTGCCAGTGCACTCTCTGGACTCACTGCACTGCATCCCCAGTGGTGCCAGTGCACTCTCTGGACTCACTGCACTGCATCCCCAGTGGTGCCAGTGCACTCTCTGGACTCACTGCACTGCATCCCCAGTGGTGCCAGTGCACTCTCTGGACTCACTGCACTGCATCCCCAGTGGTGCCAGTGCACTCTCTGGACTCACTGCACTGCATCCCCAGTGGTGCCAGTGCACTCTCTGGACTCACTGCACTGCATCCCCAGTGGTGCCAGTGCACTCTCTGGACTCACTGCACTGCATCCCCAGTGGTGCCAGTGCACTCTCTGGACTCACTGCACTGCATCCCCAGTGGTGCCAGTGCACTCTCTGGACTCACTGCACTGCATCCCCAGTGGTGCCAGTGCACTCTCTGGACTCACTGCACTGCATCCCCAGTGGTGCCAGTGCACTCTCTGGACTCACTGCACTGCATCCCCAGTGGTGCCAGTGCACTCTCTGGACTCACTGCACTGCATCCCCAGTGGTGCCAGTGCACTCTCTGGACTCACTGCACTGCATCCCCAGTGGTGCCAGTGCACTCTCTGGACTCACTGCACTGCATCCCCAGTGGTGCCAGTGCACTCTCTGGACTCACTGCACTGCATCCCCAGTGGTGCCAGTGCACTCTCTGGACTCACTGCACTGCATCCCCAGTGGTGCCAGTGCACTCTCTGGACTCACTGCACTGCATCCCCAGTGGTGCCAGTGCACTCTCTGGACTCACTGCACTGCATCCCCAGTGGTGCCAGTGCACTCTCTGGACTCACTGCACTGCATCCCCAGTGGTGCCAGTGCACTCTCTGGACTCACTGCACTGCATCCCCAGTGGTGCCAGTGCACTCTCTGGACTCACTGCACTGCATCCCCAGTGGTGCCAGTGCACTCTCTGGACTCACTGCACTGCATCCCCAGTGGTGCCAGTGCACTCTCTGGACTCACTGCACTGCATCCCCAGTGGTGCCAGTGCACTCTCTGGACTCACTGCACTGCATCCCCAGTGGTGCCAGTGCACTCTCTGGACTCACTGCACTGCATCCCCAGTGGTGCCAGTGCACTCTCTGGACTCACTGCACTGCATCCCCAGTGGTGCCAGTGCACTCTCTGGACTCACTGCACTGCATCCCCAGTGGTGCCAGTGCACTCTCTGGACTCACTGCACTGCATCCCCAGTGGTGCCAGTGCACTCTCTGGACTCACTGCACTGCATCCCCAGTGGTGCCAGTGCACTCTCTGGACTCACTGCACTGCATCCCCAGTGGTGCCAGTGCACTCTCTGGACTCACTGCACTGCATCCCCAGTGGTGCCAGTGCACTCTCTGGACTCACTGCACTGCATCCCCAGTGGTGCCAGTGCACTCTCTGGACTCACTGCACTGCATCCCCAGTGGTGCCAGTGCACTCTCTGGACTCACTGCACTGCATCCCCAGTGGTGCCAGTGCACTCTCTGGACTCACTGCACTGCATCCCCAGTGGTGCCAGTGCACTCTCTGGACTCACTGCACTGCATCCCCAGTGGTGCCAGTGCACTCTCTGGACTCACTGCACTGCATCCCCAGTGGTGCCAGTGCACTCTCTGGACTCACTGCACTGCATCCCCAGTGGTGCCAGTGCACTCTCTGGACTCACTGCACTGCATCCCCAGTGGTGCCAGTGCACTCTCTGGACTCACTGCACTGCATCCCCAGTGGTGCCAGTGCACTCTCTGGACTCACTGCACTGCATCCCCAGTGGTGCCAGTGCACTCTCTGGACTCACTGCACTGCATCCCCAGTGGTGCCAGTGCACTCTCTGGACTCACTGCACTGCATCCCCAGTGGTGCCAGTGCACTCTCTGGACTCACTGCACTGCATCCCCAGTGGTGCCAGTGCACTCTCTGGACTCACTGCACTGCATCCCCAGTGGTGCCAGTGCACTCTCTGGACTCACTGCACTGCATCCCCAGTGGTGCCAGTGCACTCTCTGGACTCACTGCACTGCATCCCCAGTGGTGCCAGTGCACTCTCTGGACTCACTGCACTGCATCCCCAGTGGTGCCAGTGCACTCTCTGGACTCACTGCACTGCATCCCCAGTGGTGCCAGTGCACTCTCTGGACTCACTGCACTGCATCCCCAGTGGTGCCAGTGCACTCTCTGGACTCACTGCACTGCATCCCCAGTGGTGCCAGTGCACTCTCTGGACTCACTGCACTGCATCCCCAGTGGTGCCAGTGCACTCTCTGGACTCACTGCACTGCATCCCCAGTGGTGCCAGTGCACTCTCTGGACTCACTGCACTGCATCCCCAGTGGTGCCAGTGCACTCTCTGGACTCACTGCACTGCATCCCCAGTGGTGCCAGTGCACTCTCTGGACTCACTGCACTGCATCCCCAGTGGTGCCAGTGCACTCTCTGGACTCACTGCACTGCATCCCCAGTGGTGCCAGTGCACTCTCTGGACTCACTGCACTGCATCCCCAGTGGTGCCAGTGCACTCTCTGGACTCACTGCACTGCATCCCCAGTGGTGCCAGTGCACTCTCTGGACTCACTGCACTGCATCCCCAGTGGTGCCAGTGCACTCTCTGGACTCACTGCACTGCATCCCCAGTGGTGCCAGTGCACTCTCTGGACTCACTGCACTGCATCCCCAGTGGTGCCAGTGCACTCTCTGGACTCACTGCACTGCATCCCCAGTGGTGCCAGTGCACTCTCTGGACTCACTGCACTGCATCCCCAGTGGTGCCAGTGCACTCTCTGGACTCACTGCACTGCATCCCCAGTGGTGCCAGTGCACTCTCTGGACTCACTGCACTGCATCCCCAGTGGTGCCAGTGCACTCTCTGGACTCACTGCACTGCATCCCCAGTGGTGCCAGTGCACTCTCTGGACTCACTGCACTGCATCCCCAGTGGTGCCAGTGCACTCTCTGGACTCACTGCACTGCATCCCCAGTGGTGCCAGTGCACTCTCTGGACTCACTGCACTGCATCCCCAGTGGTGCCAGTGCACTCTCTGGACTCACTGCACTGCATCCCCAGTGGTGCCAGTGCACTCTCTGGACTCACTGCACTGCATCCCCAGTGGTGCCAGTGCACTCTCTGGACTCACTGCACTGCATCCCCAGTGGTGCCAGTGCACTCTCTGGACTCACTGCACTGCATCCCCAGTGGTGCCAGTGCACTCTCTGGACTCACTGCACTGCATCCCCAGTGGTGCCAGTGCACTCTCTGGACTCACTGCACTGCATCCCCAGTGGTGCCAGTGCACTCTCTGGACTCACTGCACTGCATCCCCAGTGGTGCCAGTGCACTCTCTGGACTCACTGCACTGCATCCCCAGTGGTGCCAGTGCACTCTCTGGACTCACTGCACTGCATCCCCAGTGGTGCCAGTGCACTCTCTGGACTCACTGCACTGCATCCCCAGTGGTGCCAGTGCACTCTCTGGACTCACTGCACTGCATCCCCAGTGGTGCCAGTGCACTCTCTGGACTCACTGCACTGCATCCCCAGTGGTGCCAGTGCACTCTCTGGACTCACTGCACTGCATCCCCAGTGGTGCCAGTGCACTCTCTGGACTCACTGCACTGCATCCCCAGTGGTGCCAGTGCACTCTCTGGACTCACTGCACTGCATCCCCAGTGGTGCCAGTGCACTCTCTGGACTCACTGCACTGCATCCCCACTGGTGCCAGTGCACTCTCTGGACTCACTGCACTGCATCCCCAGTGGTGCCAGTGCACTCTCTGGACTCACTGCACTGCATCCCCAGTGGTGCCAGTGCACTCTCTGGACTCACTGCACTGCATCCCCAGTGGTGCCAGTGCACTCTCTGGACTCACTGCACTGCATCCCCAGTGGTGCCAGTGCACTCTCTGGACTCACTGCACTGCATCCCCAGTGGTGCCAGTGCACTCTCTGGACTCACTGCACTGCATCCCCAGTGGTGCCAGTGCACTCTCTGGACTCACTGCACTGCATCCCCAGTGGTGCCAGTGCACTCTCTGGACTCACTGCACTGCATCCCCAGTGGTGCCAGTGCACTCTCTGGACTCACTGCACTGCATCCCCAGTGGTGCCAGTGCACTCTCTGGACTCACTGCACTGCATCCCCAGTGGTGCCAGTGCACTCTCTGGACTCACTGCACTGCATCCCCAGTGGTGCCAGTGCACTCTCTGGACTCACTGCACTGCATCCCCAGTGGTGCCAGTGCACTCTCTGGACTCACTGCACTGCATCCCCAGTGGTGCCAGTGCACTCTCTGGACTCACTGCACTGCATCCCCAGTGGTGCCAGTGCACTCTCTGGACTCACTGCACTGCATCCCCAGTGGTGCCAGTGCACTCTCTGGACTCACTGCACTGCATCCCCAGTGGTGCCAGTGCACTCTCTGGACTCACTGCACTGCATCCCCAGTGGTGCCAGTGCACTCTCTGGACTCACTGCACTGCATCCCCAGTGGTGCCAGTGCACTCTCTGGACTCACTGCACTGCATCCCCAGTGGTGCCAGTGCACTCTCTGGACTCACTGCACTGCATCCCCAGTGGTGCCAGTGCACTCTCTGGAGTCACTGCACTGCATCCCCAGTGGTGCCAGTGCACTCTCTGGACTCACTGCACTGCATCCCCAGTGGTGCCAGTGCACTCTCTGGACTCACTGCACTGCATCCCCAGTGGTGCCAGTGCACTCTCTGGACTCACTGCACTGCATCCCCAGTGGTGCCAGTGCACTCTCTGGACTCACTGCACTGCATCCCCAGTGGTGCCAGTGCACTCTCTGGACTCACTGCACTGCATCCCCAGTGGTGCCAGTGCACTCTCTGGACTCACTGCACTGCATCCCCAGTGGTGCCAGTGCACTCTCTGGACTCACTGCACTGCATCCCCAGTGGTGCCAGTGCACTCTCTGGACTCACTGCACTGCATCCCCAGTGGTGCCAGTGCACTCTCTGGACTCACTGCACTGCATCCCCAGTGGTGCCAGTGCACTCTCTGGACTCACTGCACTGCATCCCCAGTGGTGCCAGTGCACTCTCTGGACTCACTGCACTGCATCCCCAGTGGTGCCAGTGCACTCTCTGGACTCACTGCACTGCATCCCCAGTGGTGCCAGTGCACTCTCTGGACTCACTGCACTGCATCCCCAGTGGTGCCAGTGCACTCTCTGGACTCACTGCACTGCATCCCCACTGGTGCCAGTGCACTCTCTGGACTCACTGCACTGCATCCCCAGTGGTGCCAGTGCACTCTCTGGACTCACTGCACTGCATCCCCAGTGGTGCCAGTGCACTCTCTGGACTCACTGCACTGCATCCCCAGTGGTGCCAGTGCACTCTCTGGACTCACTGCACTGCATCCCCAGTGGTGCCAGTGCACTCTCTGGACTCACTGCACTGCATCCCCAGTGGTGCCAGTGCACTCTCTGGACTCACTGCACTGCATCCCCAGTGGTGCCAGTGCACTCTCTGGACTCACTGCACTGCATCCCCAGTGGTGCCAGTGCACTCTCTGGACTCACTGCACTGCATCCCCAGTGGTGCCAGTGCACTCTCTGGACTCACTGCACTGCATCCCCAGTGGTGCCAGTGCACTCTCTGGACTCACTGCACTGCATCCCCAGTGGTGCCAGTGCACTCTCTGGACTCACTGCACTGCATCCCCCAGTGCACTCTCTGGACTCACTGCACTGCATCCCGCAGTGGTGCCAGTGCACTCTCTGGACTCACTGCACTGCATCCCCAGTGGTGCCAGTGCACTCTCTGGACTCACTGCACTGCATCCCCAGTGGTGCCAGTGCACTCTCTGGACTCACTGCACTGCATCCCCAGTGGTGCCAGTGCACTCTCTGGACTCACTGCACTGCATCCCCAGTGGTGCCAGTGCACTCTCTGGACTCACTGCACTGCATCCCCAGTGGTGCCAGTGCACTCTCTGGACTCACTGCACTGCATCCCCAGTGGTGCCAGTGCACTCTCTGGACTCACTGCACTGCATCCCCAGTGGTGCCAGTGCACTCTCTGGACTCACTGCACTGCATCCCCAGTGGTGCCAGTGCACTCTCTGGACTCACTGCACTGCATCCCCAGTGGTGCCAGTGCACTCTCTGGACTCACTGCACTGCATCCCCAGTGGTGCCAGTGCACTCTCTGGACTCACTGCACTGCATCCCCAGTGGTGCCAGTGCACTCTCTGGACTCACTGCACTGCATCCCCAGTGGTGCCAGTGCACTCTCTGGACTCACTGCACTGCATCCCCAGTGGTGCCAGTGCACTCTCTGGACTCACTGCACTGCATCCCCAGTGGTGCCAGTGCACTCTCTGGACTCACTGCACTGCATCCCCAGTGGTGCCAGTGCACTCTCTGGACTCACTGCACTGCATCCCCAGTGGTGCCAGTGCACTCTCTGGACTCACTGCACTGCATCCCCAGTGGTGCCAGTGCACTCTCTGGACTCACTGCACTGCATCCCCAGTGGTGCCAGTGCACTCTCTGGACTCACTGCACTGCATCCCCAGTGGTGCCAGTGCACTCTCTGGACTCACTGCACTGCATCCCCAGTGGTGCCAGTGCACTCTCTGGACTCACTGCACTGCATCCCCAGTGGTGCCAGTGCACTCTCTGGACTCACTGCACTGCATCCCCAGTGGTGCCAGTGCACTCTCTGGACTCACTGCACTGCATCCCCAGTGGTGCCAGTGCACTCTCTGGACTCACTGCACTGCATCCCCAGTGGTGCCAGTGCACTCTCTGGACTCACTGCACTGCATCCCCAGTGGTGCCAGTGCACTCTCTGGACTCACTGCACTGCATCCCCAGTGGTGCCAGTGCACTCTCTGGACTCACTGCACTGCATCCCCAGTGGTGCCAGTGCACTCTCTGGACTCACTGCACTGCATCCCCAGTGGTGCCAGTGCACTCTCTGGACTCACTGCACTGCATCCCCAGTGGTGCCAGTGCACTCTCTGGACTCACTGCACTGCATCCCCAGTGGTGCCAGTGCACTCTCTGGACTCACTGCACTGCATCCCCAGTGGTGCCAGTGCACTCTCTGGACTCACTGCACTGCATCCCCAGTGGTGCCAGTGCACTCTCTGGACTCACTGCACTGCATCCCCAGTGGTGCCAGTGCACTCTCTGGACTCACTGCACTGCATCCCCAGTGGTGCCAGTGCACTCTCTGGACTCACTGCACTGCATCCCCAGTGGTGCCAGTGCACTCTCTGGACTCACTGCACTGCATCCCCAGTGGTGCCAGTGCACTCTCTGGACTCACTGCACTGCATCCCCAGTGGTGCCAGTGCACTCTCTGGACTCACTGCACTGCATCCCCAGTGGTGCCAGTGCACTCTCTGGACTCACTGCACTGCATCCCCAGTGGTGCCAGTGCACTCTCTGGACTCACTGCACTGCATCCCCAGTGGTGCCAGTGCACTCTCTGGACTCACTGCACTGCATCCCCAGTGGTGCCAGTGCACTCTCTGGACTCACTGCACTGCATCCCCAGTGGTGCCAGTGCACTCTCTGGACTCACTGCACTGCATCCCCAGTGGTGCCAGTGCACTCTCTGGACTCACTGCACTGCATCCCCAGTGGTGCCAGTGCACTCTCTGGACTCACTGCACTGCATCCCCAGTGGTGCCAGTGCACTCTCTGGACTCACTGCACTGCATCCCCAGTGGTGCCAGTGCACTCTCTGGACTCACTGCACTGCATCCCCAGTGGTGCCAGTGCACTCTCTGGACTCACTGCACTGCATCCCCAGTGGTGCCAGTGCACTCTCTGGACTCACTGCACTGCATCCCCAGTGGTGCCAGTGCACTCTCTGGACTCACTGCACTGCATCCCCAGTGGTGCCAGTGCACTCTCTGGACTCACTGCACTGCATCCCCAGTGGTGCCAGTGCACTCTCTGGACTCACTGCACTGCATCCCCAGTGGTGCCAGTGCACTCTCTGGACTCACTGCACTGCATCCCCAGTGGTGCCAGTGCACTCTCTGGACTCACTGCACTGCATCCCCAGTGGTGCCAGTGCACTCTCTGGACTCACTGCACTGCATCCCCAGTGGTGCCAGTGCACTCTCTGGACTCACTGCACTGCATCCCCAGTGGTGCCAGTGCACTCTCTGGACTCACTGCACTGCATCCCCAGTGGTGCCAGTGCACTCTCTGGACTCACTGCACTGCATCCCCAGTGGTGCCAGTGCACTCTCTGGACTCACTGCACTGCATCCCCAGTGGTGCCAGTGCACTCTCTGGACTCACTGCACTGCATCCCCAGTGGTGCCAGTGCACTCTCTGGACTCACTGCACTGCATCCCCAGTGGTGCCAGTGCACTCTCTGGACTCACTGCACTGCATCCCCAGTGGTGCCAGTGCACTCTCTGGACTCACTGCACTGCATCCCCAGTGGTGCCAGTGCACTCTCTGGACTCACTGCACTGCATCCCCAGTGGTGCCAGTGCACTCTCTGGACTCACTGCACTGCATCCCCAGTGGTGCCAGTGCACTCTCTGGACTCACTGCACTGCATCCCCAGTGGTGCCAGTGCACTCTCTGGACTCACTGCACTGCATCCCCAGTGGTGCCAGTGCACTCTCTGGACTCACTGCACTGCATCCCCAGTGGTGCCAGTGCACTCTCTGGACTCACTGCACTGCATCCCCAGTGGTGCCAGTGCACTCTCTGGACTCACTGCACTGCATCCCAGTGGTGCCAGTGCACTCTCTGGACTCACTGCACTGCATCCCCAGTGGTGCCAGTGCACTCTCTGGACTCACTGCACTGCATCCCCAGTGGTGCCAGTGCACTCTCTGGACTCACTGCACTGCATCCCCAGTGGTGCCAGTGCACTCTCTGGACTCACTGCACTGCATCCCCAGTGGTGCCAGTGCACTCTCTGGACTCACTGCACTGCATCCCCAGTGGTGCCAGTGCACTCTCTGGACTCACTGCACTGCATCCCCAGTGGTGCCAGTGCACTCTCTGGACTCACTGCACTGCATCCCCAGTGGTGCCAGTGCACTCTCTGGACTCACTGCACTGCATCCCCAGTGGTGCCAGTGCACTCTCTGGACTCACTGCACTGCATCCCCAGTGGTGCCAGTGCACTCTCTGGACTCACTGCACTGCATCCCCAGTGGTGCCAGTGCACTCTCTGGACTCACTGCACTGCATCCCCAGTGGTGCCAGTGCACTCTCTGGACTCACTGCACTGCATCCCCAGTGGTGCCAGTGCACTCTCTGGACTCACTGCACTGCATCCCCAGTGGTGCCAGTGCACTCTCTGGACTCACTGCACTGCATCCCCAGTGGTGCCAGTGCACTCTCTGGACTCACTGCACTGCATCCCCAGTGGTGCCAGTGCACTCTCTGGACTCACTGCACTGCATCCCCAGTGGTGCCAGTGCACTCTCTGGACTCACTGCACTGCATCCCCAGTGGTGCCAGTGCACTCTCTGGACTCACTGCACTGCATCCCCAGTGGTGCCAGTGCACTCTCTGGACTCACTGCACTGCATCCCCAGTGGTGCCAGTGCACTCTCTGGACTCACTGCACTGCATCCCCAGTGGTGCCAGTGCACTCTCTGGACTCACTGCACTGCATCCCCAGTGGTGCCAGTGCACTCTCTGGACTCACTGCACTGCATCCCCAGTGGTGCCAGTGCACTCTCTGGACTCACTGCACTGCATCCCCAGTGGTGCCAGTGCACTCTCTGGACTCACTGCACTGCATCCCCAGTGGTGCCAGTGCACTCTCTGGACTCACTGCACTGCATCCCCAGTGGTGCCAGTGCACTCTCTGGACTCACTGCACTGCATCCCCAGTGGTGCCAGTGCACTCTCTGGACTCACTGCACTGCATCCCCAGTGGTGCCAGTGCACTCTCTGGACTCACTGCACTGCATCCCCAGTGGTGCCAGTGCACTCTCTGGACTCACTGCACTGCATCCCCAGTGGTGCCAGTGCACTCTCTGGACTCACTGCACTGCATCCCCAGTGGTGCCAGTGCACTCTCTGGACTCACTGCACTGCATCCCCAGTGGTGCCAGTGCACTCTCTGGACTCACTGCACTGCATCCCCAGTGGTGCCAGTGCACTCTCTGGACTCACTGCACTGCATCCCCAGTGGTGCCAGTGCACTCTCTGGACTCACTGCACTGCATCCCCAGTGGTGCCAGTGCACTCTCTGGACTCACTGCACTGCATCCCCAGTGGTGCCAGTGCACTCTCTGGACTCACTGCACTGCATCCCCAGTGGTGCCAGTGCACTCTCTGGACTCACTGCACTGCATCCCCAGTGGTGCCAGTGCACTCTCTGGACTCACTGCACTGCATCCCCAGTGGTGCCAGTGCACTCTCTGGACTCACTGCACTGCATCCCCAGTGGTGCCAGTGCACTCTCTGGACTCACTGCACTGCATCCCCAGTGGTGCCAGTGCACTCTCTGGACTCACTGCACTGCATCCCCAGTGGTGCCAGTGCACTCTCTGGACTCACTGCACTGCATCCCCAGTGGTGCCAGTGCACTCTCTGGACTCACTGCACTGCATCCCCAGTGGTGCCAGTGCACTCTCTGGACTCACTGCACTGCATCCCCAGTGGTGCCAGTGCACTCTCTGGACTCACTGCACTGCATCCCCAGTGGTGCCAGTGCACTCTCTGGACTCACTGCACTGCATCCCCAGTGGTGCCAGTGCACTCTCTGGACTCACTGCACTGCATCCCCAGTGGTGCCAGTGCACTCTCTGGACTCACTGCACTGCATCCCCAGTGGTGCCAGTGCACTCTCTGGACTCACTGCACTGCATCCCCAGTGGTGCCAGTGCACTCTCTGGACTCACTGCACTGCATCCCCACTGGTGCCAGTGCACTCTCTGGACTCACTGCACTGCATCCCCAGTGGTGCCAGTGCACTCTCTGGACTCACTGCACTGCATCCCCAGTGGTGCCAGTGCACTCTCTGGACTCACTGCACTGCATCCCCAGTGGTGCCAGTGCACTCTCTGGACTCACTGCACTGCATCCCCAGTGGTGCCAGTGCACTCTCTGGACTCACTGCACTGCATCCCCAGTGGTGCCAGTGCACTCTCTGGACTCACTGCACTGCATCCCCAGTGGTGCCAGTGCACTCTCTGGACTCACTGCACTGCATCCCCAGTGGTGCCAGTGCACTCTCTGGACTCACTGCACTGCATCCCCAGTGGTGCCAGTGCACTCTCTGGACTCACTGCACTGCATCCCCAGTGGTGCCAGTGCACTCTCTGGACTCACTGCACTGCATCCCCAGTGGTGCCAGTGCACTCTCTGGACTCACTGCACTGCATCCCCAGTGGTGCCAGTGCACTCTCTGGACTCACTGCACTGCATCCCCAGTGGTGCCAGTGCACTCTCTGGACTCACTGCACTGCATCCCCACTGGTGCCAGTGCACTCTCTGGACTCACTGCACTGCATCCCCAGTGGTGCCAGTGCACTCTCTGGACTCACTGCACTGCATCCCCAGTGGTGCCAGTGCACTCTCTGGACTCACTGCACTGCATCCCCAGTGGTGCCAGTGCACTCTCTGGACTCACTGCACTGCATCCCCAGTGGTGCCAGTGCACTCTCTGGACTCACTGCACTGCATCCCCAGTGGTGCCAGTGCACTCTCTGGACTCACTGCACTGCATCCCCAGTGGTGCCAGTGCACTCTCTGGACTCACTGCACTGCATCCCCAGTGGTGCCAGTGCACTCTCTGGACTCACTGCACTGCATCCCCACTGGTGCCAGTGCACTCTCTGGACTCACTGCACTGCATCCCCAGTGGTGCCAGTGCACTCTCTGGACTCACTGCACTGCATCCCCAGTGGTGCCAGTGCACTCTCTGGACTCACTGCACTGCATCCCCAGTGGTGCCAGTGCACTCTCTGGACTCACTGCACTGCATCCCCAGTGGTGCCAGTGCACTCTCTGGACTCACTGCACTGCATCCCCAGTGGTGCCAGTGCACTCTCTGGACTCACTGCACTGCATCCCCAGTGGTGCCAGTGCACTCTCTGGACTCACTGCACTGCATCCCCAGTGGTGCCAGTGCACTCTCTGGACTCACTGCACTGCATCCCCAGTGGTGCCAGTGCACTCTCTGGACTCACTGCACTGCATCCCCAGTGGTGCCAGTGCACTCTCTGGACTCACTGCACTGCATCCCCAGTGGTGCCAGTGCACTCTCTGGACTCACTGCACTGCATCCCCAGTGGTGCCAGTGCACTCTCTGGACTCACTGCACTGCATCCCCAGTGGTGCCAGTGCACTCTCTGGACTCACTGCACTGCATCCCCAGTGGTGCCAGTGCACTCTCTGGACTCACTGCACTGCATCCCCAGTGGTGCCAGTGCACTCTCTGGACTCACTGCACTGCATCCCCAGTGGTGCCAGTGCACTCTCTGGACTCACTGCACTGCATCCCCAGTGGTGCCAGTGCACTCTCTGGACTCACTGCACTGCATCCCCAGTGGTGCCAGTGCACTCTCTGGACTCACTGCACTGCATCCCCAGTGGTGCCAGTGCACTCTCTGGACTCACTGCACTGCATCCCCAGTGGTGCCAGTGCACTCTCTGGACTCACTGCACTGCATCCCCAGTGGTGCCAGTGCACTCTCTGGACTCACTGCACTGCATCCCCAGTGGTGCCAGTGCACTCTCTGGACTCACTGCACTGCATCCCCAGTGGTGCCAGTGCACTCTCTGGACTCACTGCACTGCATCCCCAGTGGTGCCAGTGCACTCTCTGGACTCACTGCACTGCATCCCCAGTGGTGCCAGTGCACTCTCTGGACTCACTGCACTGCATCCCCTGGTGCCAGTGCACTCTCTGGACTCACTGCACTGCATCCCCTCTGGTGCCAGTGCACTCTCTGGACTCACTGCACTGCATCCCCAGTGGTGCCAGTGCACTCTCTGGACTCACTGCACTGCATCCCCAGTGGTGCCAGTGCACTCTCTGGACTCACTGCACTGCATCCCCAGTGGTGCCAGTGCACTCTCTGGACTCACTGCACTGCATCCCCAGTGGTGCCAGTGCACTCTCTGGACTCACTGCACTGCATCCCCAGTGGTGCCAGTGCACTCTCTGGACTCACTGCACTGCATCCCCAGTGGTGCCAGTGCACTCTCTGGACTCACTGCACTGCATCCCCAGTGGTGCCAGTGCACTCTCTGGACTCACTGCACTGCATCCCCAGTGGTGCCAGTGCACTCTCTGGACTCACTGCACTGCATCCCCAGTGGTGCCAGTGCACTCTCTGGACTCACTGCACTGCATCCCCAGTGGTGCCAGTGCACTCTCTGGACTCACTGCACTGCATCCCCAGTGGTGCCAGTGCACTCTCTGGACTCACTGCACTGCATCCCCAGTGGTGCCAGTGCACTCTCTGGACTCACTGCACTGCATCCCCAGTGGTGCCAGTGCACTCTCTGGACTCACTGCACTGCATCCCCAGTGGTGCCAGTGCACTCTCTGGACTCACTGCACTGCATCCCCAGTGGTGCCAGTGCACTCTCTGGACTCACTGCACTGCATCCCCAGTGGTGCCAGTGCACTCTCTGGACTCACTGCACTGCATCCCCAGTGGTGCCAGTGCACTCTCTGGACTCACTGCACTGCATCCCCAGTGGTGCCAGTGCACTCTCTGGACTCACTGCACTGCATCCCCAGTGGTGCCAGTGCACTCTCTGGACTCACTGCACTGCATCCCCAGTGGTGCCAGTGCACTCTCTGGACTCACTGCACTGCATCCCCACTGGTGCCAGTGCACTCTCTGGACTCACTGCACTGCATCCCCAGTGGTGCCAGTGCACTCTCTGGACTCACTGCACTGCATCCCCAGTGGTGCCAGTGCACTCTCTGGACTCACTGCACTGCATCCCCAGTGGTGCCAGTGCACTCTCTGGACTCACTGCACTGCATCCCCAGTGGTGCCAGTGCACTCTCTGGACTCACTGCACTGCATCCCCACTGGTGCCAGTGCACTCTCTGGACTCACTGCACTGCATCCCCAGTGGTGCCAGTGCACTCTCTGGACTCACTGCACTGCATCCCCAGTGGTGCCAGTGCACTCTCTGGACTCACTGCACTGCATCCCCAGTGGTGCCAGTGCACTCTCTGGACTCACTGCACTGCATCCCCAGTGGTGCCAGTGCACTCTCTGGACTCACTGCACTGCATCCCCAGTGGTGCCAGTGCACTCTCTGGACTCACTGCACTGCATCCCCAGTGGTGCCAGTGCACTCTCTGGACTCACTGCACTGCATCCCCAGTGGTGCCAGTGCACTCTCTGGACTCACTGCACTGCATCCCCAGTGGTGCCAGTGCACTCTCTGGACTCACTGCACTGCATCCCCACTGGTGCCAGTGCACTCTCTGGACTCACTGCACTGCATCCCCAGTGGTGCCAGTGCACTCTCTGGACTCACTGCACTGCATCCCCAGTGGTGCCAGTGCACTCTCTGGACTCACTGCACTGCATCCCCAGTGGTGCCAGTGCACTCTCTGGACTCACTGCACTGCATCCCCAGTGGTGCCAGTGCACTCTCTGGACTCACTGCACTGCATCCCCAGTGGTGCCAGTGCACTCTCTGGACTCACTGCACTGCATCCCCAGTGGTGCCAGTGCACTCTCTGGACTCACTGCACTGCATCCCCAGTGGTGCCAGTGCACTCTCTGCCAGTGCACTCTCTAGACTCACTGCACTGCATCCCCACTGGTGCCAGTGCACTCTCTGGACTCACTGCACTGCATCCCCAGTGGTGCCAGTGCACTCTCTGGACTCACTGCACTGCATCCCCAGTGGTGCCAGTGCACTCTCTGGACTCACTGCACTGCATCCCCAGTGGTGCCAGTGCACTCTCTGGACTCACTGCACTGCATCCCCAGTGGTGCCAGTGCACTCTCTGGACTCACTGCACTGCATCCCCAGTGGTGCCAGTGCACTCTCTGGACTCACTGCACTGCATCCCCAGTGGTGCCAGTGCACTCTCTGGACTCACTGCACTGCATCCCCAGTGGTGCCAGTGCACTCTCTGGACTCACTGCACTGCATCCCCAGTGGTGCCAGTGCACTCTCTGGACTCACTGCACTGCATCCCCAGTGGTGCCAGTGCACTCTCTGGACTCACTGCACTGCATCCCCAGTGGTGCCAGTGCACTCTCTGGACTCACTGCACTGCATCCCCAGTGGTGCCAGTGCACTCTCTGGACTCACTGCACTGCATCCCCAGTGGTGCCAGTGCACTCTCTGGACTCACTGCACTGCATCCCCAGTGGTGCCAGTGCACTCTCTGGACTCACTGCACTGCATCCCCAGTGGTGCCAGTGCACTCTCTGGACTCACTGCACTGCATCCCCAGTGGTGCCAGTGCACTCTCTGGACTCACTGCACTGCATCCCCAGTGGTGCCAGTGCACTCTCTGGACTCACTGCACTGCATCCCCAGTGGTGCCAGTGCACTCTCTGGACTCACTGCACTGCATCCCCAGTGGTGCCAGTGCACTCTCTGGACTCACTGCACTGCATCCCCAGTGGTGCCAGTGCACTCTCTGGACTCACTGCACTGCATCCCCAGTGGTGCCAGTGCACTCTCTGGACTCACTGCACTGCATCCCCAGTGGTGCCAGTGCACTCTCTGGACTCACTGCACTGCATCCCCAGTGGTGCCAGTGCACTCTCTGGACTCACTGCACTGCATCCCCAGTGGTGCCAGTGCACTCTCTGGACTCACTGCACTGCATCCCCAGTGGTGCCAGTGCACTCTCTGGACTCACTGCACTGCATCCCCAGTGGTGCCAGTGCACTCTCTGGACTCACTGCACTGCATCCCCAGTGGTGCCAGTGCACTCTCTGGACTCACTGCACTGCATCCCCAGTGGTGCCAGTGCACTCTCTGGACTCACTGCACTGCATCCCCAGTGGTGCCAGTGCACTCTCTGGACTCACTGCACTGCATCCCCAGTGGTGCCAGTGCACTCTCTGGACTCACTGCACTGCATCCCCAGTGGTGCCAGTGCACTCTCTGGACTCACTGCACTGCATCCCCAGTGGTGCCAGTGCACTCTCTGGACTCACTGCACTGCATCCCCAGTGGTGCCAGTGCACTCTCTGGACTCACTGCACTGCATCCCCAGTGGTGCCAGTGCACTCTCTGGACTCACTGCACTGCATCCCCAGTGGTGCCAGTGCACTCTCTGGACTCACTGCACTGCATCCCCAGTGGTGCCAGTGCACTCTCTGGACTCACTGCACTGCATCCCCAGTGGTGCCAGTGCACTCTCTGGACTCACTGCACTGCATCCCCAGTGGTGCCAGTGCACTCTCTGGACTCACTGCACTGCATCCCCAGTGGTGCCAGTGCACTCTCTGGACTCACTGCACTGCATCCCCAGTGGTGCCAGTGCACTCTCTGGACTCACTGCACTGCATCCCCAGTGGTGCCAGTGCACTCTCTGGACTCACTGCACTGCATCCCCAGTGGTGCCAGTGCACTCTCTGGACTCACTGCACTGCATCCCCAGTGGTGCCAGTGCACTCTCTGGACTCACTGCACTGCATCCCCAGTGGTGCCAGTGCACTCTCTGGACTCACTGCACTGCATCCCCAGTGGTGCCAGTGCACTCTCTGGACTCACTGCACTGCATCCCCAGTGGTGCCAGTGCACTCTCTGGACTCACTGCACTGCATCCCCAGTGGTGCCAGTGCACTCTCTGGACTCACTGCACTGCATCCCCAGTGGTGCCAGTGCACTCTCTGGACTCACTGCACTGCATCCCCAGTGGTGCCAGTGCACTCTCTGGACTCACTGCACTGCATCCCCAGTGGTGCCAGTGCACTCTCTGGACTCACTGCACTGCATCCCCAGTGGTGCCAGTGCACTCTCTGGACTCACTGCACTGCATCCCCAGTGGTGCCAGTGCACTCTCTGGACTCACTGCACTGCATCCCCAGTGGTGCCAGTGCACTCTCTGGACTCACTGCACTGCATCCCCAGTGGTGCCAGTGCACTCTCTGGACTCACTGCACTGCATCCCCAGTGGTGCCAGTGCACTCTCTGGACTCACTGCACTGCATCCCCAGTGGTGCCAGTGCACTCTCTGGACTCACTGCACTGCATCCCCAGTGGTGCCAGTGCACTCTCTGGACTCACTGCACTGCATCCCCAGTGGTGCCAGTGCACTCTCTGGACTCACTGCACTGCATCCCCAGTGGTGCCAGTGCACTCTCTGGACTCACTGCACTGCATCCCCAGTGGTGCCAGTGCACTCTCTGGACTCACTGCACTGCATCCCCAGTGGTGCCAGTGCACTCTCTGGACTCACTGCACTGCATCCCCAGTGGTGCCAGTGCACTCTCTGGACTCACTGCACTGCATCCCCAGTGGTGCCAGTGCACTCTCTGGACTCACTGCACTGCATCCCCAGTGGTGCCAGTGCACTCTCTGGACTCACTGCACTGCATCCCCAGTGGTGCCAGTGCACTCTCTGGACTCACTGCACTGCATCCCCAGTGGTGCCAGTGCACTCTCTGGACTCACTGCACTGCATCCCCAGTGGTGCCAGTGCACTCTCTGGACTCACTGCACTGCATCCCCAGTGGTGCCAGTGCACTCTCTGGACTCACTGCACTGCATCCCCAGTGGTGCCAGTGCACTCTCTGGACTCACTGCACTGCATCCCCAGTGGTGCCAGTGCACTCTCTGGACTCACTGCACTGCATCCCCAGTGGTGCCAGTGCACTCTCTGGACTCACTGCACTGCATCCCCAGTGGTGCCAGTGCACTCTCTGGACTCACTGCACTGCATCCCCACTGGTGCCAGTGCACTCTCTGGACTCACTGCACTGCATCCCCAGTGGTGCCAGTGCACTCTCTGGACTCACTGCACTGCATCCCCAGTGGTGCCAGTGCACTCTCTGGACTCACTGCACTGCATCCCCAGTGGTGCCAGTGCACTCTCTGGACTCACTGCACTGCATCCCCAGTGGTGCCAGTGCACTCTCTGGACTCACTGCACTGCATCCCCAGTGGTGCCAGTGCACTCTCTGGACTCACTGCACTGCATCCCCAGTGGTGCCAGTGCACTCTCTGGACTCACTGCACTGCATCCCCAGTGGTGCCAGTGCACTCTCTGGACTCACTGCACTGCATCCCCAGTGGTGCCAGTGCACTCTCTGGACTCACTGCACTGCATCCCCAGTGGTGCCAGTGCACTCTCTGGACTCACTGCACTGCATCCCCAGTGGTGCCAGTGCACTCTCTGGACTCACTGCACTGCATCCCCAGTGGTGCCAGTGCACTCTCTGGACTCACTGCACTGCATCCCCAGTGGTGCCAGTGCACTCTCTGGACTCACTGCACTGCATCCCCAGTGGTGCCAGTGCACTCTCTGGACTCACTGCACTGCATCCCCAGTGGTGCCAGTGCACTCTCTGGACTCACTGCACTGCATCCCCAGTGGTGCCAGTGCACTCTCTGGACTCACTGCACTGCATCCCCAGTGGTGCCAGTGCACTCTCTGGACTCACTGCACTGCATCCCCAGTGGTGCCAGTGCACTCTCTGGACTCACTGCACTGCATCCCCAGTGGTGCCAGTGCACTCTCTGGACTCACTGCACTGCATCCCCAGTGGTGCCAGTGCACTCTCTGGACTCACTGCACTGCATCCCCAGTGGTGCCAGTGCACTCTCTGGACTCACTGCACTGCATCCCCAGTGGTGCCAGTGCACTCTCTGGACTCACTGCACTGCATCCCCAGTGGTGCCAGTGCACTCTCTGGACTCACTGCACTGCATCCCCAGTGGTGCCAGTGCACTCTCTGGACTCACTGCACTGCATCCCCAGTGGTGCCAGTGCACTCTCTGGACTCACTGCACTGCATCCCCAGTGGTGCCAGTGCACTCTCTGGACTCACTGCACTGCATCCCCAGTGGTGCCAGTGCACTCTCTGGACTCACTGCACTGCATCCCCAGTGGTGCCAGTGCACTCTCTGGACTCACTGCACTGCATCCCCAGTGGTGCCAGTGCACTCTCTGGACTCACTGCACTGCATCCCCAGTGGTGCCAGTGCACTCTCTGGACTCACTGCACTGCATCCCCAGTGGTGCCAGTGCACTCTCTGGACTCACTGCACTGCATCCCCAGTGGTGCCAGTGCACTCTCTGGACTCACTGCACTGCATCCCCAGTGGTGCACTGCATCCCCAGTGGTGCCAGTGCACTCTCTGGACTCACTGCACTGCATCCCCAGTGGTGCCAGTGCACTCTCTGGACTCACTGCACTGCATCCCCTCTGGTGCCAGTGCACTCTCTGGACTCACTGCACTGCATCCCCAGTGGTGCCAGTGCACTCTCTGGACTCACTGCACTGCATCCCCAGTGGTGCCAGTGCACTCTCTGGACTCACTGCACTGCATCCCCAGTGGTGCCAGTGCACTCTCTGGACTCACTGCACTGCATCCCCAGTGGTGCCAGTGCACTCTCTGGACTCACTGCACTGCATCCCCAGTGGTGCCAGTGCACTCTCTGGACTCACTGCACTGCATCCCCAGTGGTGCCAGTGCACTCTCTGGACTCACTGCACTGCATCCCCAGTGGTGCCAGTGCACTCTCTGGACTCACTGCACTGCATCCCCAGTGGTGCCAGTGCACTCTCTGGACTCACTGCACTGCATCCCCAGTGGTGCCAGTGCACTCTCTGGACTCACTGCACTGCATCCCCAGTGGTGCCAGTGCACTCTCTGGACTCACTGCACTGCATCCCCAGTGGTGCCAGTGCACTCTCTGGACTCACTGCACTGCATCCCCAGTGGTGCCAGTGCACTCTCTGGACTCACTGCACTGCATCCCCAGTGGTGCCAGTGCACTCTCTGGACTCACTGCACTGCATCCCCAGTGGTGCCAGTGCACTCTCTGGACTCACTGCACTGCATCCCCAGTGGTGCCAGTGCACTCTCTGGACTCACTGCACTGCATCCCCAGTGGTGCCAGTGCACTCTCTGGACTCACTGCACTGCATCCCCAGTGGTGCCAGTGCACTCTCTGGACTCACTGCACTGCATCCCCAGTGGTGCCAGTGCACTCTCTGGACTCACTGCACTGCATCCCCAGTGGTGCCAGTGCACTCTCTGGACTCACTGCACTGCATCCCCAGTGGTGCCAGTGCACTCTCTGGACTCACTGCACTGCATCCCCAGTGGTGCCAGTGCACTCTCTGGACTCACTGCACTGCATCCCCAGTGGTGCCAGTGCACTCTCTGGACTCACTGCACTGCATCCCCAGTGGTGCCAGTGCACTCTCTGGACTCACTGCACTGCATCCCCAGTGGTGCCAGTGCACTCTCTGGACTCACTGCACTGCATCCCCAGTGGTGCCAGTGCACTCTCTGGACTCACTGCACTGCATCCCCAGTGGTGCCAGTGCACTCTCTGGACTCACTGCACTGCATCCCCAGTGGTGCCAGTGCACTCTCTGGACTCACTGCACTGCATCCCCAGTGGTGCCAGTGCACTCTCTGGACTCACTGCACTGCATCCCCAGTGGTGCCAGTGCACTCTCTGGACTCACTGCACTGCATCCCCAGTGGTGCCAGTGCACTCTCTGGACTCACTGCACTGCATCCCCAGTGGTGCCAGTGCACTCTCTGGACTCACTGCACTGCATCCCCAGTGGTGCCAGTGCACTCTCTGGACTCACTGCACTGCATCCCCAGTGGTGCCAGTGCACTCTCTGGACTCACTGCACTGCATCCCCAGTGGTGCCAGTGCACTCTCTGGACTCACTGCACTGCATCCCCAGTGGTGCCAGTGCACTCTCTGGACTCACTGCACTGCATCCCCAGTGGTGCCAGTGCACTCTCTGGACTCACTGCACTGCATCCCCAGTGGTGCCAGTGCACTCTCTGGACTCACTGCACTGCATCCCCAGTGGTGCCAGTGCACTCTCTGGACTCACTGCACTGCATCCCCAGTGGTGCCAGTGCACTCTCTGGACTCACTGCACTGCATCCCCAGTGGTGCCAGTGCACTCTCTGGACTCACTGCACTGCATCCCCAGTGGTGCCAGTGCACTCTCTGGACTCACTGCACTGCATCCCCAGTGGTGCCAGTGCACTCTCTGGACTCACTGCACTGCATCCCCAGTGGTGCCAGTGCACTCTCTGGACTCACTGCACTGCATCCCCAGTGGTGCCAGTGCACTCTCTGGACTCACTGCACTGCATCCCCAGTGGTGCCAGTGCACTCTCTGGACTCACTGCACTGCATCCCCAGTGGTGCCAGTGCACTCTCTGGACTCACTGCACTGCATCCCCAGTGGTGCCAGTGCACTCTCTGGACTCACTGCACTGCATCCCCAGTGGTGCCAGTGCACTCTCTGGACTCACTGCACTGCATCCCCAGTGGTGCCAGTGCACTCTCTGGACTCACTGCACTGCATCCCCAGTGGTGCCAGTGCACTCTCTGGACTCACTGCACTGCATCCCCAGTGGTGCCAGTGCACTCTCTGGACTCACTGCACTGCATCCCCAGTGGTGCCAGTGCACTCTCTGGACTCACTGCACTGCATCCCCAGTGGTGCCAGTGCACTCTCTGGACTCACTGCACTGCATCCCCAGTGGTGCCAGTGCACTCTCTGGACTCACTGCACTGCATCCCCAGTGGTGCCAGTGCACTCTCTGGACTCACTGCACTGCATCCCCAGTGGTGCCAGTGCACTCTCTGGACTCACTGCACTGCATCCCCAGTGGTGCCAGTGCACTCTCTGGACTCACTGCACTGCATCCCCAGTGGTGCCAGTGCACTCTCTGGACTCACTGCACTGCATCCCCAGTGGTGCCAGTGCACTCTCTGGACTCACTGCACTGCATCCCCAGTGGTGCCAGTGCACTCTCTGGACTCACTGCACTGCATCCCCAGTGGTGCCAGTGCACTCTCTGGACTCACTGCACTGCATCCCCAGTGGTGCCAGTGCACTCTCTGGACTCACTGCACTGCATCCCCAGTGGTGCCAGTGCACTCTCTGGACTCACTGCACTGCATCCCCAGTGGTGCCAGTGCACTCTCTGGACTCACTGCACTGCATCCCCAGTGGTGCCAGTGCACTCTCTGGACTCACTGCACTGCATCCCCAGTGGTGCCAGTGCACTCTCTGGACTCACTGCACTGCATCCCCAGTGGTGCCAGTGCACTCTCTGGACTCACTGCACTGCATCCCCAGTGGTGCCAGTGCACTCTCTGGACTCACTGCACTGCATCCCCAGTGGTGCCAGTGCACTCTCTGGACTCACTGCACTGCATCCCCAGTGGTGCCAGTGCACTCTCTGGACTCACTGCACTGCATCCCCAGTGGTGCCAGTGCACTCTCTGGACTCACTGCACTGCATCCCCAGTGGTGCCAGTGCACTCTCTGGACTCACTGCACTGCATCCCCAGTGGTGCCAGTGCACTCTCTGGACTCACTGCACTGCATCCCCAGTGGTGCCAGTGCACTCTCTGGACTCACTGCACTGCATCCCCAGTGGTGCCAGTGCACTCTCTGGACTCACTGCACTGCATCCCCAGTGGTGCCAGTGCACTCTCTGGACTCACTGCACTGCATCCCCAGTGGTGCCAGTGCACTCTCTGGACTCACTGCACTGCATCCCCAGTGGTGCCAGTGCACTCTCTGGACTCACTGCACTGCATCCCCAGTGGTGCCAGTGCACTCTCTGGACTCACTGCACTGCATCCCCAGTGGTGCCAGTGCACTCTCTGGACTCACTGCACTGCATCCCCACTGGTGCCAGTGCACTCTCTGGACTCACTGCACTGCATCCCCAGTGGTGCCAGTGCACTCTCTGGACTCACTGCACTGCATCCCCAGTGGTGCCAGTGCACTCTCTGGACTCACTGCACTGCATCCCCAGTGGTGCCAGTGCACTCTCTGGACTCACTGCACTGCATCCCCAGTGGTGCCAGTGCACTCTCTGGACTCACTGCACTGCATCCCCAGTGGTGCCAGTGCACTCTCTGGACTCACTGCACTGCATCCCCAGTGGTGCCAGTGCACTCTCTGGACTCACTGCACTGCATCCCCAGTGGTGCCAGTGCACTCTCTGGACTCACTGCACTGCATCCCCAGTGGTGCCAGTGCACTCTCTGGACTCACTGCACTGCATCCCCAGTGGTGCCAGTGCACTCTCTGGACTCACTGCACTGCATCCCCAGTGGTGCCAGTGCACTCTCTGGACTCACTGCACTGCATCCCCAGTGGTGCCAGTGCACTCTCTGGACTCACTGCACTGCATCCCCAGTGGTGCCAGTGCACTCTCTGGACTCACTGCACTGCATCCCCAGTGGTGCCAGTGCACTCTCTGGACTCACTGCACTGCATCCCCAGTGGTGCCAGTGCACTCTCTGGACTCACTGCACTGCATCCCCAGTGGTGCCAGTGCACTCTCTGGACTCACTGCACTGCATCCCCAGTGGTGCCAGTGCACTCTCTGGACTCACTCACTGCACTGCATCCCCAGTGGTGCCAGTGCACTCTCTGGACTCACTGCACTGCATCCCCAGTGGTGCCAGTGCACTCTCTGGACTCACTGCACTGCATCCCCCAGTGGTGCCAGTGCACTCTCTGGACTCACTGCACTGCATCCCCAGTGGTGCCAGTGCACTCTCTGGACTCACTGCACTGCATCCCCAGTGGTGCCAGTGCACTCTCTGGACTCACTGCACTGCATCCCCAGTGGTGCCAGTGCACTCTCTGGACTCACTGCACTGCATCCCCAGTGGTGCCAGTGCACTCTCTGGACTCACTGCACTGCATCCCCAGTGGTGCCAGTGCACTCTCTGGACTCACTGCACTGCATCCCCAGTGGTGCCAGTGCACTCTCTGGACTCACTGCACTGCATCCCCAGTGGTGCCAGTGCACTCTCTGGACTCACTGCACTGCATCCCCAGTGGTGCCAGTGCACTCTCTGGACTCACTGCACTGCATCCCCAGTGGTGCCAGTGCACTCTCTGGACTCACTGCACTGCATCCCCACTGGTGCCAGTGCACTCTCTGGACTCACTGCACTGCATCCCCAGTGGTGCCAGTGCACTCTCTGGACTCACTGCACTGCATCCCCAGTGGTGCCAGTGCACTCTCTGGACTCACTGCACTGCATCCCCACTGGTGCCAGTGCACTCTCTGGACTCACTGCACTGCATCCCCACTGGTGCCAGTGCACTCTCTGGACTCACTGCACTGCATCCCCAGTGGTGCCAGTGCACTCTCTGGACTCACTGCACTGCATCCCCAGTGGTGCCAGTGCACTCTCTGGACTCACTGCACTGCATCCCCACTGGTGCCAGTGCACTCTCTGGACTCACTGCACTGCATCCCCAGTGGTGCCAGTGCACTCTCTGGACTCACTGCACTGCATCCCCAGTGGTGCCAGTGCACTCTCTGGACTCACTGCACTGCATCCCCAGTGGTGCCAGTGCACTCTCTGGACTCACTGCACTGCATCCCCAGTGGTGCCAGTGCACTCTCTGGACTCACTGCACTGCATCCCCAGTGGTGCCAGTGCACTCTCTGGACTCACTGCACTGCATCCCCAGTGGTGCCAGTGCACTCTCTGGACTCACTGCACTGCATCCCCAGTGGTGCCAGTGCACTCTCTGGACTGCACTGCTCTGGTGCCAGTGCACTCTCTGGACTCACTGCACTGCATCCCCAGTGGTGCCAGTGCACTCTCTGGACTCACTGCACTGCATCCCCAGTGGTGCCAGTGCACTCTCTGGACTCACTGCACTGCATCCCCAGTGGTGCCAGTGCACTCTCTGGACTCACTGCACTGCATCCCCAGTGGTGCCAGTGCACTCTCTGGACTCACTGCACTGCATCCCCAGTGGTGCCAGTGCACTCTCTGGACTCACTGCACTGCATCCCCAGTGGTGCCAGTGCACTCTCTGGACTCACTGCACTGCATCCCCAGTGGTGCCAGTGCACTCTCTGGACTCACTGCACTGCATCCCCAGTGGTGCCAGTGCACTCTCTGGACTCACTGCACTGCATCCCCAGTGGTGCCAGTGCACTCTCTGGACTCACTGCACTGCATCCCCAGTGGTGCCAGTGCACTCTCTGGACTCACTGCACTGCATCCCCAGTGGTGCCAGTGCACTCTCTGGACTCACTGCACTGCATCCCCACTGGTGCCAGTGCACTCTCTGGACTCACTGCACTGCATCCCCAGTGGTGCCAGTGCACTCTCTGGACTCACTGCACTGCATCCCCAGTGGTGCCAGTGCACTCTCTGGACTCACTGCACTGCATCCCCAGTGGTGCCAGTGCACTCTCTGGACTCACTGCACTGCATCCCCAGTGGTGCCAGTGCACTCTCTGGACTCACTGCACTGCATCCCCAGTGGTGCCAGTGCACTCTCTGGACTCACTGCACTGCATCCCCAGTGGTGCCAGTGCACTCTCTGGACTCACTGCACTGCATCCCCAGTGGTGCCAGTGCACTCTCTGGACTCACTGCACTGCATCCCCAGTGGTGCCAGTGCACTCTCTGGACTCACTGCACTGCATCCCCAGTGGTGCCAGTGCACTCTCTGGACTCTCTGGACTCACTGCACTGCATCCCCAGTGGTGCCAGTGCACTCTCTGGACTCACTGCACTGCATCCCCAGTGGTGCCAGTGCACTCTCTGGACTCACTGCACTGCATCCCCACTGGTGCCAGTGCACTCTCTGGACTCACTGCACTGCATCCCCAGTGGTGCCAGTGCACTCTCTGGACTCACTGCACTGCATCCCCAGTGGTGCCAGTGCACTCTCTGGACTCACTGCACTGCATCCCCAGTGGTGCCAGTGCACTCTCTGGACTCACTGCACTGCATCCCCAGTGGTGCCAGTGCACTCTCTGGACTCACTGCACTGCATCCCCAGTGGTGCCAGTGCACTCTCTGGACTCACTGCACTGCATCCCCAGTGGTGCCAGTGCACTCTCTGGACTCACTGCACTGCATCCCCAGTGGTGCCAGTGCACTCTCTGGACTCACTGCACTGCATCCCCAGTGGTGCCAGTGCACTCTCTGGACTCACTGCACTGCATCCCCAGTGGTGCCAGTGCACTCTCTGGACTCACTGCACTGCATCCCCAGTGGTGCCAGTGCACTCTCTGGACTCACTGCACTGCATCCCCAGTGGTGCCAGTGCACTCTCTGGACTCACTGCACTGCATCCCCAGTGGTGCCAGTGCACTCTCTGGACTCACTGCACTGCATCCCCAGTGGTGCCAGTGCACTCTCTGGACTCACTGCACTGCATCCCCAGTGGTGCCAGTGCACTCTCTGGACTCACTGCACTGCATCCCCAGTGGTGCCAGTGCACTCTCTGGACTCACTGCACTGCATCCCCAGTGGTGCCAGTGCACTCTCTGGACTCACTGCACTGCATCCCCACTGGTGCCAGTGCACTCTCTGGACTCACTGCACTGCATCCCCAGTGGTGCCAGTGCACTCTCTGGACTCACTGCACTGCATCCCCAGTGGTGCCAGTGCACTCTCTGGACTCACTGCACTGCATCCCCAGTGGTGCCAGTGCACTCTCTGGACTCACTGCACTGCATCCCCAGTGGTGCCAGTGCACTCTCTGGACTCACTGCACTGCATCCCCACTGGTGCCAGTGCACTCTCTGGACTCACTGCACTGCATCCCCAGTGGTGCCAGTGCACTCTCTGGACTCACTGCACTGCATCCCCAGTGGTGCCAGTGCACTCTCTGGACTCACTGCACTGCATCCCCACTGGTGCCAGTGCACTCTCTGGACTCACTGCACTGCATCCCCAGTGGTGCCAGTGCACTCTCTGGACTCACTGCACTGCATCCCCAGTGGTGCCAGTGCACTCTCTGGACTCACTGCACTGCATCCCCAGTGGTGCCAGTGCACTCTCTGGACTCACTGCACTGCATCCCCACTGGTGCCAGTGCACTCTCTGGACTCACTGCACTGCATCCCCAGTGGTGCCAGTGCACTCTCTGGACTCACTGCACTGCATCCCCAGTGGTGCCAGTGCACTCTCTGGACTCACTGCACTGCATCCCCAGTGGTGCCAGTGCACTCTCTGGACTCACTGCACTGCATCCCCACTGGTGCCAGTGCACTCTCTGGACTCACTGCACTGCATCCCCAGTGGTGCCAGTGCACTCTCTGGACTCACTGCACTGCATCCCCAGTGGTGCCAGTGCACTCTCTGGACTCACTGCACTGCATCCCCAGTGGTGCCAGTGCACTCTCTGGACTCACTGCACTGCATCCCCAGTGGTGCCAGTGCACTCTCTGGACTCACTGCACTGCATCCCCAGTGGTGCCAGTGCACTCTCTGGACTCACTGCACTGCATCCCCAGTGGTGCCAGTGCACTCTCTGGACTCACTGCACTGCATCCCCAGTGGTGCCAGTGCACTCTCTGGACTCACTGCACTGCATCCCCAGTGGTGCCAGTGCACTCTCTGGACTCACTGCACTGCATCCCCAGTGGTGCCAGTGCACTCTCTGGACTCACTGCACTGCATCCCCAGTGGTGCCAGTGCACTCTCTGGACTCACTGCACTGCATCCCCAGTGGTGCCAGTGCACTCTCTGGACTCACTGCACTGCATCCCCAGTGGTGCCAGTGCACTCTCTGGACTCACTGCACTGCATCCCCAGTGGTGCCAGTGCACTCTCTGGACTCACTGCACTGCATCCCCAGTGGTGCCAGTGCACTCTCTGGACTCACTGCACTGCATCCCCAGTGGTGCCAGTGCACTCTCTGGACTCACTGCACTGCATCCCCAGTGGTGCCAGTGCACTCTCTGGACTCACTGCACTGCATCCCCAGTGGTGCCAGTGCACTCTCTGGACTCACTGCACTGCATCCCCAGTGGTGCCAGTGCACTCTCTGGACTCACTGCACTGCATCCCCAGTGGTGCCAGTGCACTCTCTGGACTCACTGCACTGCATCCCCAGTGGTGCCAGTGCACTCTCTGGACTCACTGCACTGCATCCCCAGTGGTGCCAGTGCACTCTCTGGACTCACTGCACTGCATCCCCAGTGGTGCCAGTGCACTCTCTGGACTCACTGCACTGCATCCCCACTGGTGCCAGTGCACTCTCTGGACTCACTGCACTGCATCCCCAGTGGTGCCAGTGCACTCTCTGGACTCACTGCACTGCATCCCCAGTGGTGCCAGTGCACTCTCTGGACTCACTGCACTGCATCCCCAGTGGTGCCAGTGCACTCTCTGGACTCACTGCACTGCATCCCCAGTGGTGCCAGTGCACTCTCTGGACTCACTGCACTGCATCCCCAGTGGTGCCAGTGCACTCTCTGGACTCACTGCACTGCATCCCCAGTGGTGCCAGTGCACTCTCTGGACTCACTGCACTGCATCCCCAGTGGTGCCAGTGCACTCTCTGGACTCACTGCACTGCATCCCCAGTGGTGCCAGTGCACTCTCTGGACTCACTGCACTGCATCCCCACTGGTGCCAGTGCACTCTCTGGACTCACTGCACTGCATCCCCAGTGGTGCCAGTGCACTCTCTGGACTCACTGCACTGCATCCCCAGTGGTGCCAGTGCACTCTCTGGACTCACTGCACTGCATCCCCAGTGGTGCCAGTGCACTCTCTGGACTCACTGCACTGCATCCCCAGTGGTGCCAGTGCACTCTCTGGACTCACTGCACTGCATCCCCAGTGGTGCCAGTGCACTCTCTGGACTCACTGCACTGCATCCCCAGTGGTGCCAGTGCACTCTCTGGACTCACTGCACTGCATCCCCAGTGGTGCCAGTGCACTCTCTGGACTCACTGCACTGCATCCCCACTGGTGCCAGTGCACTCTCTGGACTCACTGCACTGCATCCCCAGTGGTGCCAGTGCACTCTCTGGACTCACTGCACTGCATCCCCAGTGGTGCCAGTGCACTCTCTGGACTCACTGCACTGCATCCCCAGTGGTGCCAGTGCACTCTCTGGACTCACTGCACTGCATCCCCACTGGTGCCAGTGCACTCTCTGGACTCACTGCACTGCATCCCCAGTGGTGCCAGTGCACTCTCTGGACTCACTGCACTGCATCCCCAGTGGTGCCAGTGCACTCTCTGGACTCACTGCACTGCATCCCCAGTGGTGCCAGTGCACTCTCTGGACTCACTGCACTGCATCCCCAGTGGTGCCAGTGCACTCTCTGGACTCACTGCACTGCATCCCCAGTGGTGCCAGTGCACTCTCTGGACTCACTGCACTGCATCCCCAGTGGTGCCAGTGCACTCTCTGGACTCACTGCACTGCATCCCCAGTGGTGCCAGTGCACTCTCTGGACTCACTGCACTGCATCCCCAGTGGTGCCAGTGCACTCTCTGGACTCACTGCACTGCATCCCCAGTGGTGCCAGTGCACTCTCTGGACTCACTGCACTGCATCCCCAGTGGTGCCAGTGCACTCTCTGGACTCACTGCACTGCATCCCCACTGGTGCCAGTGCACTCTCTGGACTCACTGCACTGCATCCCCAGTGGTGCCAGTGCACTCTCTGGACTCACTGCACTGCATCCCCAGTGGTGCCAGTGCACTCTCTGGACTCACTGCACTGCATCCCCACTGGTGCCAGTGCACTCTCTGGACTCACTGCACTGCATCCCCAGTGGTGCCAGTGCACTCTCTGGAGTCACTGCACTGCATCCCCAGTGGTGCCAGTGCACTCTCTGGACTCACTGCACTGCATCCCCACTGGTGCCAGTGCACTCTCTGGACTCACTGCACTGCATCCCCACTGGTGCCAGTGCACTCTCTGGACTCACTGCACTGCATCCCCAGTGGTGCCAGTGCACTCTCTGGACTCACTGCACTGCATCCCCAGTGGTGCCAGTGCACTCTCTGGACTCACTGCACTGCATCCCCACTGGTGCCAGTGCACTCTCTGGACTCACTGCACTGCATCCCCAGTGGTGCCAGTGCACTCTCTGGACTCACTGCACTGCATCCCCAGTGGTGCCAGTGCACTCTCTGGACTCACTGCACTGCATCCCCAGTGGTGCCAGTGCACTCTCTGGACTCACTGCACTGCATCCCCAGTGGTGCCAGTGCACTCTCTGGACTCACTGCACTGCATCCCCAGTGGTGCCAGTGCACTCTCTGGACTCACTGCACTGCATCCCCACTGGTGCCAGTGCACTCTCTGGACTCACTGGGGTGCATCCCCACTGGTGCCAGTGCACTCTCTGGACCCACTGCACTGCATCCCCAGTGGTGCCAGTGCACTCTCTGGACTCACTGCACTGCATCCCCAGTGGTGACAGTGCACTCTCTGGACTCACCGGGGTGCATCCCCAGTGGTGCCAGTGCACTCTCTGGACTCACTGCACTGCATCCCCAGTGGTGCCAGTGCACTCTCTGGACTCACTGCACTGCATCCCCAGTGGTGCCAGTGCACTCTCTGGACTCACTGCACTGCATCCCCAGTGGTGCCAGTGCACTCTCTGGATTCACCGCAGTGCATCCCCAGTGGTGCCAGTGCACTCTCTGGACTCACTGCACTGCATCCCCACTGGTGCCAGTGCACTCTCTGGTGTCACTGCACTGCATCCCCAGTGGTGCCAGTGCACTCTCTGGACTCACTGCACTGCATCCCCAGTGGTGCCAGTGCACTCTCTGGACTCACTGCACTGCATCCCCAGTGGTGCCAGTGCACTCTCTGGACTCACTGGGGTGCATCCCCAGTGGTGCCACTGCACTCTCTGGAGTCACTGCACTGCATCACCAGTGGTGCCAGTGTACTCTCTGGAGTCACTGCATTGCATCCGCACTGGTGCCAGTGCACTCTCTGGACTCACTGCACTGCATCCCCAGTGGTGCCAGTGCACTCAATGGACTCACTGCACTGCATCCCCAATTGGGCCAGTGCACTCTCTGGAGTCACTGCACTGCATCCCCAGTGGTGCCAGTGCACTCTCTGGACTCACTGCACTGCATCCCCAGTGGTGCCAGTGCACTCTCTGGACTCACTGCACTGCATCCCCAGTGGTGCCAGTGCACTCTCTGGACTCACTGCACTGCATGGACCCACCCCAGTGGTGCCAGTGCACTCTCTGGACTCACTGCACTGCATCCCCAGTGGTGCCAGTGCACTCTCTGGACCCACTGCACTGCATCCCCAGTAGTGCCAGTGCACTCTCTGGACTCACTGCACTGCATCCCCACTGCTGCCAGTGCAGTCTCTGGACTCACTGCACTGCATCCCCACTGGTGCCAGTGCACTCTCTGGACTCACTGCACTGCATCCCCAGTGGTGCCAGTGCACTCTCTGGACTCACCGGGGTGCATCCCCAGTGGTGCCAGTGCACTCTCTGAACCCACTGCACTGCATCCCCAGTGGTGCCAGTGCACTCTCTGGTGTCACTGCACTGCATCCCCACTGGTGCCAGTGCACTCTCTGGACTCACTGCACTGCATCTCCACTGGTGCCAGTGCACTCTCTGGACTCACTGGGGTGCATCCCCAGTGGTGCCAGTGCACTCTCTGGACTCACTGCACTGCATCCCCAGTGGTGCCAGTGCACTCTCTGGACTCACTGCACTGCATCCCCAGTGGTGCCAGTGCACTCTCTGGACTCACTGCACTGCATCCCCAGTGGTGCCAGTGCACTCTCTGGACTCACTGCACTGCATCCCCAGTGGTGCCAGTGCACTCTCTGGACTCACTGCACTGCATCCCCAGTGGTGCCAGTGCACTCTCTGGACTCACTGCACTGCATCCCCAGTGGTGCCAGTGCACTCTCTGGACTCACTGCACTGCATCCCCAGTGGTGCCAGTGCACTCTCTGGACTCACTGCACTGCATCCCCAGTGGTGCCAGTGCACTCTCTGGACTCACTGCACTGCATCCCCAGTGGTGCCAGTGCACTCTCTGGACTCACTGCACTGCATCCCCAGTGGTGCCAGTGCACTCTCTGGACTCACTGCACTGCATCCCCAGTGGTGCCAGTGCACTCTCTGGACTCACTGCACTGCATCCCCAGTGGTGCCAGTGCACTCTCTGGACTCACTGCACTGCATCCCCAGTGGTGCCAGTGCACTCTCTGGACTCACTGCACTGCATCCCCAGTGGTGCCAGTGCACTCTCTGGACTCACTGCACTGCATCCCCAGTGGTGCCAGTGCACTCTCTGGACTCACTGCACTGCATCCCCAGTGGTGCCAGTGCACTCTCTGGACTCACTGCACTGCATCCCCACTGGTGCCAGTGCACTCTCTGGACTCACTGCACTGCATCCCCAGTGGTGCCAGTGCACTCTCTGGACTCACTGCACTGCATCCCCACTGGTGCCAGTGCACTCTCTGGACTCACTGCACTGCATCCCCAGTGGTGCCAGTGCACTCTCTGGACTCACTGCACTGCATCCCCAGTGGTGCCAGTGCACTCTCTGGACTCACTGCACTGCATCCCCACTGGTGCCAGTGCACTCTCTGGACTCACTGCACTGCATCCCCAGTGGTGCCAGTGCACTCTCTGGACTCACTGCACTGCATCCCCAGTGGTGCCAGTGCACTCTCTGGACTCACTGCACTGCATCCCCAGTGGTGCCAGTGCACTCTCTGGACTCACTGCACTGCATCCCCAGTGGTGCCAGTGCACTCTCTGGACTCACTGCACTGCATCCCCAGTGGTGCCAGTGCACTCTCTGGACTCACTGCACTGCATCCCCAGTGGTGCCAGTGCACTCTCTGGACTCACTGCACTGCATCCCCAGTGGTGCCAGTGCACTCTCTGGACTCACTGCACTGCATCCCCAGTGGTGCCAGTGCACTCTCTGGACTCACTGCACTGCATCCCCAGTGGTGCCAGTGCACTCTCTGGACTCACTGCACTGCATCCCCAGTGGTGCCAGTGCACTCTCTGGACTCACTGCACTGCATCCCCAGTGGTGCCAGTGCACTCTCTGGACTCACTGCACTGCATCCCCAGTGGTGCCAGTGCACTCTCTGGACTCACTGCACTGCATCCCCAGTGGTGCCAGTGCACTCTCTGGACTCACTGCACTGCATCCCCAGTGGTGCCAGTGCACTCTCTGGACTCACTGCACTGCATCCCCAGTGGTGCCAGTGCACTCTCTGGACTCACTGCACTGCATCCCCAGTGGTGCCAGTGCACTCTCTGGACTCACTGCACTGCATCCCCAGTGGTGCCAGTGCACTCTCTGGACTCACTGCACTGCATCCCCAGTGGTGCCAGTGCACTCTCTGGACTCACTGCACTGCATCCCCAGTGGTGCCAGTGCACTCTCTGGACTCACTGCACTGCATCCCCAGTGGTGCCAGTGCACTCTCTGGACTCACTGCACTGCATCCCCAGTGGTGCCAGTGCACTCTCTGGACTCACTGCACTGCATCCCCAGTGGTGCCAGTGCACTCTCTGGACTCACTGCACTGCATCCCCAGTGGTGCCAGTGCACTCTCTGGACTCACTGCACTGCATCCCCAGTGGTGCCAGTGCACTCTCTGGACTCACTGCACTGCATCCCCAGTGGTGCCAGTGCACTCTCTGGACTCACTGCACTGCATCCCCAGTGGTGCCAGTGCACTCTCTGGACTCACTGCACTGCATCCCCAGTGGTGCCAGTGCACTCTCTGGACTCACTGCACTGCATCCCCAGTGGTGCCAGTGCACTCTCTGGACTCACTGCACTGCATCCCCAGTGGTGCCAGTGCACTCTCTGGACTCACTGCACTGCATCCCCAGTGGTGCCAGTGCACTCTCTGGACTCACTGCACTGCATCCCCAGTGGTGCCAGTGCACTCTCTGGACTCACTGCACTGCATCCCCAGTGGTGCCAGTGCACTCTCTGGACTCACTGCACTGCATCCCCAGTGGTGCCAGTGCACTCTCTGGACTCACTGCACTGCATCCCCAGTGGTGCCAGTGCACTCTCTGGACTCACTGCACTGCATCCCCAGTGGTGCCAGTGCACTCTCTGGACTCACTGCACTGCATCCCCAGTGGTGCCAGTGCACTCTCTGGACTCACTGCACTGCATCCCCAGTGGTGCCAGTGCACTCTCTGGACTCACTGCACTGCATCCCCAGTGGTGCCAGTGCACTCTCTGGACTCACTGCACTGCATCCCCAGTGGTGCCAGTGCACTCTCTGGACTCACTGCACTGCATCCCCAGTGGTGCCAGTGCACTCTCTGGACTCACTGCACTGCATCCCCAGTGGTGCCAGTGCACTCTCTGGACTCACTGCACTGCATCCCCAGTGGTGCCAGTGCACTCTCTGGACTCACTGCACTGCATCCCCAGTGGTGCCAGTGCACTCTCTGGACTCACTGCACTGCATCCCCAGTGGTGCCAGTGCACTCTCTGGACTCACTGCACTGCATCCCCAGTGGTGCCAGTGCACTCTCTGGACTCACTGCACTGCATCCCCAGTGGTGCCAGTGCACTCTCTGGACTCACTGCACTGCATCCCCAGTGGTGCCAGTGCACTCTCTGGACTCACTGCACTGCATCCCCAGTGGTGCCAGTGCACTCTCTGGACTCACTGCACTGCATCCCCAGTGGTGCCAGTGCACTCTCTGGACTCACTGCACTGCATCCCCACTGGTGCCAGTGCACTCTCTGGACTCACTGCACTGCATCCCCAGTGGTGCCAGTGCACTCTCTGGACTCACTGCACTGCATCCCCAGTGGTGCCAGTGCACTCTCTGGACTCACTGCACTGCATCCCCAGTGGTGCCAGTGCACTCTCTGGACTCACTGCACTGCATCCCCAGTGGTGCCAGTGCACTCTCTGGACTCACTGCACTGCATCCCCAGTGGTGCCAGTGCACTCTCTGGACTCACTGCACTGCATCCCCAGTGGTGCCAGTGCACTCTCTGGACTCACTGCACTGCATCCCCAGTGGTGCCAGTGCACTCTCTGGACTCACTGCACTGCATCCCCAGTGGTGCCAGTGCACTCTCTGGACTCACTGCACTGCATCCCCAGTGGTGCCAGTGCACTCTCTGGACTCACTGCACTGCATCCCCAGTGGTGCCAGTGCACTCTCTGGACTCACTGCACTGCATCCCCACTGGTGCCAGTGCACTCTCTGGACTCACTGCACTGCATCCCCAGTGGTGCCAGTGCACTCTCTGGACTCACTGCACTGCATCCCCAGTGGTGCCAGTGCACTCTCTGGACTCACTGCACTGCATCCCCAGTGGTGCCAGTGCACTCTCTGGACTCACTGCACTGCATCCCCAGTGGTGCCAGTGCACTCTCTGGACTCACTGCACTGCATCCCCAGTGGTGCCAGTGCACTCTCTGGACTCACTGCACTGCATCCCCAGTGGTGCCAGTGCACTCTCTGGACTCACTGCACTGCATCCCCAGTGGTGCCAGTGCACTCTCTGGACTCACTGCACTGCATCCCCAGTGGTGCCAGTGCACTCTCTGGACTCACTGCACTGCATCCCCAGTGGTGCCAGTGCACTCTCTGGACTCACTGCACTGCATCCCCAGTGGTGCCAGTGCACTCTCTGGACTCACTGCACTGCATCCCCAGTGGTGCCAGTGCACTCTCTGGACTCACTGCACTGCATCCCCAGTGGTGCCAGTGCACTCTCTGGACTCACTGCACTGCATCCCCAGTGGTGCCAGTGCACTCTCTGGACTCACTGCACTGCATCCCCAGTGGTGCCAGTGCACTCTCTGGACTCACTGCACTGCATCCCCAGTGGTGCCAGTGCACTCTCTGGACTCACTGCACTGCATCCCCAGTGGTGCCAGTGCACTCTCTGGACTCACTGCACTGCATCCCCAGTGGTGCCAGTGCACTCTCTGGACTCACTGCACTGCATCCCCAGTGGTGCCAGTGCACTCTCTGGACTCACTGCACTGCATCCCCAGTGGTGCCAGTGCACTCTCTGGACTCACTGCACTGCATCCCCAGTGGTGCCAGTGCACTCTCTGGACTCACTGCACTGCATCCCCAGTGGTGCCAGTGCACTCTCTGGACTCACTGCACTGCATCCCCAGTGGTGCCAGTGCACTCTCTGGACTCACTGCACTGCATCCCCAGTGGTGCCAGTGCACTCTCTGGACTCACTGCACTGCATCCCCAGTGGTGCCAGTGCACTCTCTGGACTCACTGCACTGCATCCCCAGTGGTGCCAGTGCACTCTCTGGACTCACTGCACTGCATCCCCAGTGGTGCCAGTGCACTCTCTGGACTCACTGCACTGCATCCCCAGTGGTGCCAGTGCACTCTCTGGACTCACTGCACTGCATCCCCAGTGGTGCCAGTGCACTCTCTGGACTCACTGCACTGCATCCCCAGTGGTGCCAGTGCACTCTCTGGACTCACTGCACTGCATCCCCAGTGGTGCCAGTGCACTCTCTGGACTCACTGCACTGCATCCCCAGTGGTGCCAGTGCACTCTCTGGACTCACTGCACTGCATCCCCAGTGGTGCCAGTGCACTCTCTGGACTCACTGCACTGCATCCCCAGTGGTGCCAGTGCACTCTCTGGACTCACTGCACTGCATCCCCAGTGGTGCCAGTGCACTCTCTGGACTCACTGCACTGCATCCCCAGTGGTGCCAGTGCACTCTCTGGACTCACTGCACTGCATCCCCAGTGGTGCCAGTGCACTCTCTGGACTCACTGCACTGCATCCCCAGTGGTGCCAGTGCACTCTCTGGACTCACTGCACTGCATCCCCAGTGGTGCCAGTGCACTCTCTGGACTCACTGCACTGCATCCCCAGTGGTGCCAGTGCACTCTCTGGACTCACTGCACTGCATCCCCAGTGGTGCCAGTGCACTCTCTGGACTCACTGCACTGCATCCCCAGTGGTGCCAGTGCACTCTCTGGACTCACTGCACTGCATCCCCACTGGTGCCAGTGCACTCTCTGGACTCACTGCACTGCATCCCCAGTGGTGCCAGTGCACTCTCTGGACTCACTGCACTGCATCCCCAGTGGTGCCAGTGCACTCTCTGGACTCACTGCACTGCATCCCCAGTGGTGCCAGTGCACTCTCTGGACTCACTGCACTGCATCCCCAGTGGTGCCAGTGCACTCTCTGGACTCACTGCACTGCATCCCCAGTGGTGCCAGTGCACTCTCTGGACTCACTGCACTGCATCCCCAGTGGTGCCAGTGCACTCTCTGGACTCACTGCACTGCATCCCCAGTGGTGCCAGTGCACTCTCTGGACTCACTGCACTGCATCCCCAGTGGTGCCAGTGCACTCTCTGGACTCACTGCACTGCATCCCCAGTGGTGCCAGTGCACTCTCTGGACTCACTGCACTGCATCCCCAGTGGTGCCAGTGCACTCTCTGGACTCACTGCACTGCATCCCCAGTGGTGCCAGTGCACTCTCTGGACTCACTGCACTGCATCCCCAGTGGTGCCAGTGCACTCTCTGGACTCACTGCACTGCATCCCCAGTGGTGCCAGTGCACTCTCTGGACTCACTGCACTGCATCCCCAGTGGTGCCAGTGCACTCTCTGGACTCACTGCACTGCATCCCCAGTGGTGCCAGTGCACTCTCTGGACTCACTGCACTGCATCCCCAGTGGTGCCAGTGCACTCTCTGGACTCACTGCACTGCATCCCCACTGGTGCCAGTGCACTCTCTGGACTCACTGCACTGCATCCCCAGTGGTGCCAGTGCACTCTCTGGACTCACTGCACTGCATCCCCACTGGTGCCAGTGCACTCTCTGGACTCACTGCACTGCATCCCCAGTGGTGCCAGTGCACTCTCTGGACTCACTGCACTGCATCCCCAGTGGTGCCAGTGCACTCTCTGGACTCACTGCACTGCATCCCCAGTGGTGCCAGTGCACTCTCTGGACTCACTGCACTGCATCCCCAGTGGTGCCAGTGCACTCTCTGGACTCACTGCACTGCATCCCCACTGGTGCCAGTGCACTCTCTGGACTCACTGCACTGCATCCCCAGTGGTGCCAGTGCACTCTCTGGACTCACTGCACTGCATCCCCAGTGGTGCCAGTGCACTCTCTGGACTCACTGCACTGCATCCCCAGTGGTGCCAGTGCACTCTCTGGACTCACTGCACTGCATCCCCAGTGGTGCCAGTGCACTCTCTGGACTCACTGCACTGCATCCCCAGTGGTGCCAGTGCACTCTCTGGACTCACTGCACTGCATCCCCAGTGGTGCCAGTGCACTCTCTGGACTCACTGCACTGCATCCCCAGTGGTGCCAGTGCACTCTCTGGACTCACTGCACTGCATCCCCAGTGGTGCCAGTGCACTCTCTGGACTCACTGCACTGCATCCCCAGTGGTGCCAGTGCACTCTCTGGACTCACTGCACTGCATCCCCAGTGGTGCCAGTGCACTCTCTGGACTCACTGCACTGCATCCCCAGTGGTGCCAGTGCACTCTCTGGACTCACTGCACTGCATCCCCAGTGGTGCCAGTGCACTCTCTGGACTCACTGCACTGCATCCCCAGTGGTGCCAGTGCACTCTCTGGACTCACTGCACTGCATCCCCAGTGGTGCCAGTGCACTCTCTGGACTCACTGCACTGCATCCCCAGTGGTGCCAGTGCACTCTCTGGACTCACTGCACTGCATCCCCAGTGGTGCCAGTGCACTCTCTGGACTCACTGCACTGCATCCCCAGTGGTGCCAGTGCACTCTCTGGACTCACTGCACTGCATCCCCAGTGGTGCCAGTGCACTCTCTGGACTCACTGCACTGCATCCCCAGTGGTGCCAGTGCACTCTCTGGACTCACTGCACTGCATCCCCAGTGGTGCCAGTGCACTCTCTGGACTCACTGCACTGCATCCCCAGTGGTGCCAGTGCACTCTCTGGACTCACTGCACTGCATCCCCAGTGGTGCCAGTGCACTCTCTGGACTCACTGCACTGCATCCCCAGTGGTGCCAGTGCACTCTCTGGACTCACTGCACTGCATCCCCAGTGGTGCCAGTGCACTCTCTGGACTCACTGCACTGCATCCCCAGTGGTGCCAGTGCACTCTCTGGACTCACTGCACTGCATCCCCAGTGGTGCCAGTGCACTCTCTGGACTCACTGCACTGCATCCCCAGTGGTGCCAGTGCACTCTCTGGACTCACTGCACTGCATCCCCAGTGGTGCCAGTGCACTCTCTGGACTCACTGCACTGCATCCCCAGTGGTGCCAGTGCACTCTCTGGACTCACTGCACTGCATCCCCACTGGTGCCAGTGCACTCTCTGGACTCACTGCACTGCATCCCCAGTGGTGCCAGTGCACTCTCTGGACTCACTGCACTGCATCCCCAGTGGTGCCAGTGCACTCTCTGGACTCACTGCACTGCATCCCCAGTGGTGCCAGTGCACTCTCTGGACTCACTGCACTGCATCCCCAGTGGTGCCAGTGCACTCTCTGGACTCACTGCACTGCATCCCCAGTGGTGCCAGTGCACTCTCTGGACTCACTGCACTGCATCCCCAGTGGTGCCAGTGCACTCTCTGGACTCACTGCACTGCATCCCCAGTGGTGCCAGTGCACTCTCTGGACTCACTGCACTGCATCCCCAGTGGTGCCAGTGCACTCTCTGGACTCACTGCACTGCATCCCCAGTGGTGCCAGTGCACTCTCTGGAGTCACTGCACTGCATCCCCAGTGCTGCCAGTGCACTCTCTGGACTCACTGCACTGCATCCCCACTGGTGCCAGTGCACTCTCTGGACTCACTGCACTGCATCCCCACTGGTGCCAGTGCACTCTCTGGACTCACTGCACTGCATCACCACTGGTGCCAGTGCACTCTCTGGACTCACTGCACTGCATCCCCACTGGTGCCAGTGCACTCTCTGGAGTCACTGCACTGCATCCCCAGTGGTGCCAGTGCACTCTCTGGACTCACTGCACTGCATCCCCAGTGGTGCCAGTGCACTCTCTGGACTCACTGCACTGCATCCCCACTGGTGCCAGTGCACTCTCTGGACTCACTGCACTGCATCCCCTCCTGGTGCCAGTGCACTCTCTGGACTCACTGCACTGCATCCCCAGTGGTGCCAGTGCACTCTCTGGACTCACTGCACTGCATCCCCAGTGGTGCCAGTGCACTCTCTGGACTCACTGCACTGCATCCCCACTGGTGCCAGTGCACTCTCTGGACCCACTGCACTGCATCCCCACTGGTCCCAGTGCACTCTCTGGACTCACTGCACTGCATCCCCAGTGGTGCCAGTGCACTCTCTGGACTCACTGCACTGCATCCCCACTGGTGCCAGTGCACTCTCTGGACTCACTGCACTGCATCCCCACTGGTGCCAGTGCACTCTCTGGACTCACTGCACTGCATCCCCAGTGGTGCCAGTGCACTCTCTGGACTCACTGCACTGCATCCCCAGTGGTGCCAGTGCACTCTCTGGACTCACTGCACTGCATCCCCAGTGGTGCCAGTGCACTCTCTGGACTCACTGCACTGCATCCCCAGTGGTGCCAGTGCACTCTCTGGACTCACTGCACTGCATCCCCAGTGGTGCCAGTGCACTCTCTGGACTCACTGCACTGCATCCCCAGTGGTGCCAGTGCACTCTCTGGACTCACTGCACTGCATCCCCAGTGGTGCCAGTGCACTCTCTGGACTCACTGCACTGCATCCCCAGTGGTGCCAGTGCACTCTCTGGACTCACTGCACTGCATCCCCAGTGGTGCCAGTGCACTCTCTGGACTCACTGCACTGCATCCCCAGTGGTGCCAGTGCACTCTCTGGACTCACTGCACTGCATCCCCAGTGGTGCCAGTGCACTCTCTGGACTCACTGCACTGCATCCCCAGTGGTGCCAGTGCACTCTCTGGACTCACTGCACTGCATCCCCAGTGGTGCCAGTGCACTCTCTGGACTCACTGCACTGCATCCCCAGTGGTGCCAGTGCACTCTCTGGACTCACTGCACTGCATCCCCAGTGGTGCCAGTGCACTCTCTGGACTCACTGCACTGCATCCCCAGTGGTGCCAGTGCACTCTCTGGACTCACTGCACTGCATCCCCAGTGGTGCCAGTGCACTCTCTGGACTCACTGCACTGCATCCCCAGTGGTGCCAGTGCACTCTCTGGACTCACTGCACTGCATCCCCAGTGGTGCCAGTGCACTCTCTGGACTCACTGCACTGCATCCCCAGTGGTGCCAGTGCACTCTCTGGACTCACTGCACTGCATCCCCAGTGGTGCCAGTGCACTCTCTGGACTCACTGCACTGCATCCCCAGTGGTGCCAGTGCACTCTCTGGACTCACTGCACTGCATCCCCAGTGGTGCCAGTGCACTCTCTGGACTCACTGCACTGCATCCCCAGTGGTGCCAGTGCACTCTCTGGACTCACTGCACTGCATCCCCAGTGGTGCCAGTGCACTCTCTGGACTCACTGCACTGCATCCCCAGTGGTGCCAGTGCACTCTCTGGACTCACTGCACTGCATCCCCAGTGGTGCCAGTGCACTCTCTGGACTCACTGCACTGCATCCCCAGTGGTGCCAGTGCACTCTCTGGACTCACTGCACTGCATCCCCAGTGGTGCCAGTGCACTCTCTGGACTCACTGCACTGCATCCCCAGTGGTGCCAGTGCACTCTCTGGACTCACTGCACTGCATCCCCAGTGGTGCCAGTGCACTCTCTGGACTCACTGCACTGCATCCCCAGTGGTGCCAGTGCACTCTCTGGACTCACTGCACTGCATCCCCAGTGGTGCCAGTGCACTCTCTGGACTCACTGCACTGCATCCCCAGTGGTGCCAGTGCACTCTCTGGACTCACTGCACTGCATCCCCAGTGGTGCCAGTGCACTCTCTGGACTCACTGCACTGCATCCCCAGTGGTGCCAGTGCACTCTCTGGACTCACTGCACTGCATCCCCAGTGGTGCCAGTGCACTCTCTGGACTCACTGCACTGCATCCCCAGTGGTGCCAGTGCACTCTCTGGACTCACTGCACTGCATCCCCAGTGGTGCCAGTGCACTCTCTGGACTCACTGCACTGCATCCCCAGTGGTGCCAGTGCACTCTCTGGACTCACTGCACTGCATCCCCAGTGGTGCCAGTGCACTCTCTGGACTCACTGCACTGCATCCCCAGTGGTGCCAGTGCACTCTCTGGACTCACTGCACTGCATCCCCAGTGGTGCCAGTGCACTCTCTGGACTCACTGCACTGCATCCCCAGTGGTGCCAGTGCACTCTCTGGACTCACTGCACTGCATCCCCAGTGGTGCCAGTGCACTCTCTGGACTCACTGCACTGCATCCCCAGTGGTGCCAGTGCACTCTCTGGACTCACTGCACTGCATCCCCAGTGGTGCCAGTGCACTCTCTGGACTCACTGCACTGCATCCCCAGTGGTGCCAGTGCACTCTCTGGACTCACTGCACTGCATCCCCAGTGGTGCCAGTGCACTCTCTGGACTCACTGCACTGCATCCCCAGTGGTGCCAGTGCACTCTCTGGACTCACTGCACTGCATCCCCAGTGGTGCCAGTGCACTCTCTGGACTCACTGCACTGCATCCCCAGTGGTGCCAGTGCACTCTCTGGACTCACTGCACTGCATCCCCAGTGGTGCCAGTGCACTCTCTGGACTCACTGCACTGCATCCCCAGTGGTGCCAGTGCACTCTCTGGACTCACTGCACTGCATCCCCAGTGGTGCCAGTGCACTCTCTGGACTCACTGCACTGCATCCCCAGTGGTGCCAGTGCACTCTCTGGACTCACTGCACTGCATCCCCAGTGGTGCCAGTGCACTCTCTGGACTCACTGCACTGCATCCCCAGTGGTGCCAGTGCACTCTCTGGACTCACTGCACTGCATCCCCAGTGGTGCCAGTGCACTCTCTGGACTCACTGCACTGCATCCCCAGTGGTGCCAGTGCACTCTCTGGACTCACTGCACTGCATCCCCAGTGGTGCCAGTGCACTCTCTGGACTCACTGCACTGCATCCCCAGTGGTGCCAGTGCACTCTCTGGACTCACTGCACTGCATCCCCAGTGGTGCCAGTGCACTCTCTGGACTCACTGCACTGCATCCCCAGTGGTGCCAGTGCACTCTCTGGACTCACTGCACTGCATCCCCAGTGGTGCCAGTGCACTCTCTGGACTCACTGCACTGCATCCCCAGTGGTGCCAGTGCACTCTCTGGACTCACTGCACTGCATCCCCAGTGGTGCCAGTGCACTCTCTGGACTCACTGCACTGCATCCCCAGTGGTGCCAGTGCACTCTCTGGACTCACTGCACTGCATCCCCAGTGGTGCCAGTGCACTCTCTGGACTCACTCACTGCACTGCATCCCCACTGGTGCCAGTGCACTCTCTGGACTCACTGCACTGCATCCCCAGTGGTGCCAGTGCACTCTCTGGACTCACTGCACTGCATCCCCAGTGGTGCCAGTGCACTCTCTGGACTCACTGCACTGCATCCCCAGTGGTGCCAGTGCACTCTCTGGACTCACTGCACTGCATCCCCAGTGGTGCCAGTGCACTCTCTGGACTCACTGCACTGCATCCCCAGTGGTGCCAGTGCACTCTCTGGACCCACTGCACTGCATCCCCAGTGGTGCCAGTGCACTCTCTGGACTCACTGCACTGCATCCCCAGTGGTGCCAGTGCACTCTCTGGACTCACTGCACTGCATCCCCAGTGGTGCCAGTGCACTCTCTGGACTCACTGCACTGCATCCCCAGTGGTGCCAGTGCACTCTCTGGACTCACTGCACTGCATCCCCAGTGGTGCCAGTGCACTCTCTGGACTCACTGCACTGCATCCCCAGTGGTGCCAGTGCACTCTCTGGACTCACTGCACTGCATCCCCAGTGGTGCCAGTGCACTCTCTGGACTCACTGCACTGCATCCCCACTGGTGCCAGTGCACTCTCTGGACCCACTGCACTGCATCCCCAGTGGTGCCAGTGCACTCTCTGGACTCACTGCACTGCATCCCCAGTGGTGCCAGTGCACTCTCTGGACTCACTGCACTGCATCCCCAGTGGTGCCAGTGCACTCTCTGGACTCACTGCACTGCATCCCCAGTGGTGCCAGTGCACTCTCTGGACTCACTGCACTGCATCCCCAGTGGTGCCAGTGCACTCTCTGGACTCACTGCACTGCATCCCCAGTGGTGCCAGTGCACTCTCTGGACTCACTGCACTGCATCCCCAGTGGTGCCAGTGCACTCTCTGGACTCACTGCACTGCATCCCCACTGGTGCCAGTGCACTCTCTGGTGTCACTGCACTGCATCCCCAGTGGTGCCAGTGCACTCTCTGGACTCACTGCACTGCATCCCCAGTGGTGCCAGTGCACTCTCTGGACTCACTGCACTGCATCCCCAGTGGTGCCAGTGCACTCTCTGGACTCACTGCACTGCATCCCCAGTGGTGCCAGTGCACTCTCTGGACTCACTGCACTGCATCCCCAGTGGTGCCAGTGCACTCTCTGGACTCACTGCACTGCATCCCCACTGGTGCCAGTGCACTCTCTGGACTCACTGCACTGCATCCCCAGTGGTGCCAGTGCACTCTCTGGACTCACTGCACTGCATCCCCAGTGGTGCCAGTGCACTCTCTGGACTCACTGCACTGCATCCCCAGTGGTGCCAGTGCACTCTCTGGACTCACTGCACTGCATCCCCAGTGGTGCCAGTGCACTCTCTGGACTCACTGCACTGCATCCCCAGTGGTGCCAGTGCACTCTCTGGACTCACTGCACTGCATCCCCAGTGGTGCCAGTGCACTCTCTGGACTCACTGCACTGCATCCCCAGTGGTGCCAGTGCACTCTCTGGACTCACTGCACTGCATCCCCAGTGGTGCCAGTGCACTCTCTGGACTCACTGCACTGCATCCCCAGTGGTGCCAGTGCACTCTCTGGACTCACTGCACTGCATCCCCACTGGTGCCAGTGCACTCTCTGGACTCACTGCACTGCATCCCCACTGGTGCCAGTGCACTCTCTGGACTCACTGCACTGCATCCCCAGTGGTGCCAGTGCACTCTCTGGACTCACTGGGGTGCATCCCCAGTGGTGCCAGTGCACTCTCTGGACTCACTGCACTGCATCCCCAGTGGTGCCAGTGCACTCTCTGGACTCACTGCACTGCATCCCCAGTGGTGCCAGTGCACTCTCTGGACTCACTGCACTGCATCCCCACTGGTGCCAGTGCACTCTCTGGACTCACTGCACTGCATCCCCAGTGGTGCCAGTGCACTCTCTGGACTCACTGCACTGCATCCCCAGTGGTGCCAGTGCACTCTCTGGACTCACTGCACTGCATCCCCAGTGGTGCCAGTGCACTCTCTGGACTCACTGCACTGCATCCCCAGTGGTGCCAGTGCACTCTCTGGACTCACTGCACTGCATCCCCAGTGGTGCCAGTGCACTCTCTGGACTCACTGCACTGCATCCCCAGTGGTGCCAGTGCACTCTCTGGACTCACTGCACTGCATCCCCAGTGGTGCCAGTGCACTCTCTGGACTCACTGCACTGCATCCCCAGTGGTGCCAGTGCACTCTCTGGACTCACTGCACTGCATCCCCAGTGGTGCCAGTGCACTCTCTGGACTCACTGCACTGCATCCCCAGTGGTGCCAGTGCACTCTCTGGACTCACTGCACTGCATCCCCAGTGGTGCCAGTGCACTCTCTGGACTCACTGCACTGCATCCCCAGTGGTGCCAGTGCACTCTCTGGACTCACTGCACTGCATCCCCAGTGGTGCCAGTGCACTCTCTGGACTCACTGCACTGCATCCCCAGTGGTGCCAGTGCACTCTCTGGACTCACTGCACTGCATCCCCAGTGGTGCCAGTGCACTCTCTGGACTCACTGCACTGCATCCCCAGTGGTGCCAGTGCACTCTCTGGACTCACTGCACTGCATCCCCAGTGGTGCCAGTGCACTCTCTGGACTCACTGCACTGCATCCCCAGTGGTGCCAGTGCACTCTCTGGACTCACTGCACTGCATCCCCAGTGGTGCCAGTGCACTCTCTGGACTCACTGCACTGCATCCCCAGTGGTGCCAGTGCACTCTCTGGACTCACTGCACTGCATCCCCAGTGGTGCCAGTGCACTCTCTGGACTCACTGCACTGCATCCCCAGTGGTGCCAGTGCACTCTCTGGACTCACTGCACTGCATCCCCAGTGGTGCCAGTGCACTCTCTGGACTCACTGCACTGCATCCCCAGTGGTGCCAGTGCACTCTCTGGACTCACTGCACTGCATCCCCAGTGGTGCCAGTGCACTCTCTGGACTCACTGCACTGCATCCCCAGTGGTGCCAGTGCACTCTCTGGACTCACTGCACTGCATCCCCAGTGGTGCCAGTGCACTCTCTGGACTCACTGCACTGCATCCCCAGTGGTGCCAGTGCACTCTCTGGACTCACTGCACTGCATCCCCAGTGGTGCCAGTGCACTCTCTGGACTCACTGCACTGCATCCCCAGTGGTGCCAGTGCACTCTCTGGACTCACTGCACTGCATCCCCAGTGGTGCCAGTGCACTCTCTGGACTCACTGCACTGCATCCCCAGTGGTGCCAGTGCACTCTCTGGACTCACTGCACTGCATCCCCAGTGGTGCCAGTGCACTCTCTGGACTCACTGCACTGCATCCCCAGTGGTGCCAGTGCACTCTCTGGACTCACTGCACTGCATCCCCAGTGGTGCCAGTGCACTCTCTGGACTCACTGCACTGCATCCCCAGTGGTGCCAGTGCACTCTCTGGACTCACTGCACTGCATCCCCAGTGGTGCCAGTGCACTCTCTGGACTCACTGCACTGCATCCCCAGTGGTGCCAGTGCACTCTCTGGACTCACTGCACTGCATCCCCAGTGGTGCCAGTGCACTCTCTGGACTCACTGCACTGCATCCCCAGTGGTGCCAGTGCACTCTCTGGACTCACTGCACTGCATCCCCAGTGGTGCCAGTGCACTCTCTGGACTCACTGCACTGCATCCCCACTGGTGCCAGTGCACTCTCTGGACTCACTGCACTGCATCCCCAGTGGTGCCAGTGCACTCTCTGGACTCACTGCACTGCATCCCCAGTGGTGCCAGTGCACTCTCTGGACTCACTGCACTGCATCCCCACTGGTGCCAGTGCACTCTCTGGACTCACTGCACTGCATCCCCAGTGGTGCCAGTGCACTCTCTGGACTCACTGCACTGCATCCCCAGTGGTGCCAGTGCACTCTCTGGACTCACTGCACTGCATCCCCACTGGTGCCAGTGCACTCTCTGGACTCACTGCACTGCATCCCCAGTGGTGCCAGTGCACTCTCTGGACTCACTGCACTGCATCCCCAGTGGTGCCAGTGCACTCTCTGGACTCACTGCACTGCATCCCCAGTGGTGCCAGTGCACTCTCTGGACTCACTGCACTGCATCCCCAGTGGTGCCAGTGCACTCTCTGGACTCACTGCACTGCATCCCCAGTGGTGCCAGTGCACTCTCTGGACTCACTGCACTGCATCCCCAGTGGTGCCAGTGCACTCTCTGGACTCACTGCACTGCATCCCCAGTGGTGCCAGTGCACTCTCTGGACTCACTGCACTGCATCCCCAGTGGTGCCAGTGCACTCTCTGGACTCACTGCACTGCATCCCCAGTGGTGCCAGTGCACTCTCTGGACTCACTGCACTGCATCCCCAGTGGTGCCAGTGCACTCTCTGGACTCACTGCACTGCATCCCCAGTGGTGCCAGTGCACTCTCTGGACTCACTGCACTGCATCCCCAGTGGTGCCAGTGCACTCTCTGGACTCACTGCACTGCATCCCCAGTGGTGCCAGTGCACTCTCTGGACTCACTGCACTGCATCCCCAGTGGTGCCAGTGCACTCTCTGGACTCACTGCACTGCATCCCCAGTGGTGCCAGTGCACTCTCTGGACTCACTGCACTGCATCCCCAGTGGTGCCAGTGCACTCTCTGGACTCACTGCACTGCATCCCCAGTGGTGCCAGTGCACTCTCTGGACTCACTGCACTGCATCCCCAGTGGTGCCAGTGCACTCTCTGGACTCACTGCACTGCATCCCCAGTGGTGCCAGTGCACTCTCTGGACTCACTGCACTGCATCCCCACTGGTGCCAGTGCACTCTCTGGACTCACTGCACTGCATCCCCACTGGTGCCAGTGCACTCTCTGGACTCACTGCACTGCATCCCCACTGGTGCCAGTGCACTCTCTGGACTCACTGCACTGCATCTCCACTGGTGCCAGTGCACTCTCTGGAGTCACTGCACTGCATCCCCAGTGGTGCCAGTGCACTCTCTGGACTCACTGCACTGCATCCCCAGTGGTGCCAGTGCACTCTCTGGACTCACTGCACTGCATCCCCACTGGTGCCAGTGCACTCTCTGGACTCACTGCACTGCATCCCCACTGGTGCCAGTGCACTCTCTGGACTCACTGCACTGCATCCCCAGTGGTGCCAGTGCACTCTCTGGACTCACTGCACTGCATCCCCAGTGGTGCCAGTGCACTCTCTGGACTCACTGCACTGCATCCCCACTGGTGCCAGTGCACTCTCTGGACTCACTGCACTGCATCCCCACTGGTGCCAGTGCACTCTCTGGACTCACTGCACTGCATCCCCAGTGGTGCCAGTGCACTCTCTGGACTCACTGCACTGCATCCCCACTGGTGCCAGTGCACTCTCTGGACTCACTGCACTGCATCCCCACTGGTGCCAGTGCACTCTCTGGACTCACTGCACTGCATCCCCAGTGGTGCCAGTGCACTCTCTGGACTCACTGCACTGCATCCCCAGTGGTGCCAGTGCACTCTCTGGACTCACTGCACTGCATCCCCAGTGGTGCCAGTGCACTCTCTGGACTCACTGCACTGCATCCCCAGTGGTGCCAGTGCACTCTCTGGACTCACTGCACTGCATCCCCAGTGGTGCCAGTGCACTCTCTGGACTCACTGCACTGCATCCCCAGTGGTGCCAGTGCACTCTCTGGACTCACTGCACTGCATCCCCAGTGGTGCCAGTGCACTCTCTGGACTCACTGCACTGCATCCCCAGTGGTGCCAGTGCACTCTCTGGACTCACTGCACTGCATCCCCAGTGGTGCCAGTGCACTCTCTGGACTCACTGCACTGCATCCCCAGTGGTGCCAGTGCACTCTCTGGACTCACTGCACTGCATCCCCAGTGGTGCCAGTGCACTCTCTGGACTCACTGCACTGCATCCCCAGTGGTGCCAGTGCACTCTCTGGACTCACTGCACTGCATCCCCAGTGGTGCCAGTGCACTCTCTGGACTCACTGCACTGCATCCCCAGTGGTGCCAGTGCACTCTCTGGACTCACTGCACTGCATCCCCAGTGGTGCCAGTGCACTCTCTGGACTCACTGCACTGCATCCCCAGTGGTGCCAGTGCACTCTCTGGACTCACTGCACTGCATCCCCAGTGGTGCCAGTGCACTCTCTGGACTCACTGCACTGCATCCCCAGTGGTGCCAGTGCACTCTCTGGACTCACTGCACTGCATCCCCAGTGGTGCCAGTGCACTCTCTGGACTCACTGCACTGCATCCCCAGTGGTGCCAGTGCACTCTCTGGACTCACTGCACTGCATCCCCAGTGGTGCCAGTGCACTCTCTGGACTCACTGCACTGCATCCCCAGTGGTGCCAGTGCACTCTCTGGACTCACTGCACTGCATCCCCAGTGGTGCCAGTGCACTCTCTGGACTCACTGCACTGCATCCCCAGTGGTGCCAGTGCACTCTCTGGACTCACTGCACTGCATCCCCAGTGGTGCCAGTGCACTCTCTGGACTCACTGCACTGCATCCCCAGTGGTGCCAGTGCACTCTCTGGACTCACTGCACTGCATCCCCAGTGGTGCCAGTGCACTCTCTGGACTCACTGCACTGCATCCCCAGTGGTGCCAGTGCACTCTCTGGACTCACTGCACTGCATCCCCAGTGGTGCCAGTGCACTCTCTGGACTCACTGCACTGCATCCCCAGTGGTGCCAGTGCACTCTCTGGACTCACTGCACTGCATCCCCAGTGGTGCCAGTGCACTCTCTGGACTCACTGCACTGCATCCCCAGTGGTGCCAGTGCACTCTCTGGACTCACTGCACTGCATCCCCAGTGGTGCCAGTGCACTCTCTGGACTCACTGCACTGCATCCCCAGTGGTGCCAGTGCACTCTCTGGACTCACTGCACTGCATCCCCAGTGGTGCCAGTGCACTCTCTGGACTCACTGCACTGCATCCCCAGTGGTGCCAGTGCACTCTCTGGACTCACTGCACTGCATCCCCAGTGGTGCCAGTGCACTCTCTGGACTCACTGCACTGCATCCCCAGTGGTGCCAGTGCACTCTCTGGACTCACTGCACTGCATCCCCAGTGGTGCCAGTGCACTCTCTGGACTCACTGCACTGCATCCCCAGTGGTGCCAGTGCACTCTCTGGACTCACTGCACTGCATCCCCAGTGGTGCCAGTGCACTCTCTGGACTCACTGCACTGCATCCCCAGTGGTGCCAGTGCACTCTCTGGACTCACTGCACTGCATCCCCAGTGGTGCCAGTGCACTCTCTGGACTCACTGCACTGCATCCCCAGTGGTGCCAGTGCACTCTCTGGACTCACTGCACTGCATCCCCAGTGGTGCCAGTGCACTCTCTGGACTCACTGCACTGCATCCCCAGTGGTGCCAGTGCACTCTCTGGACTCACTGCACTGCATCCCCAGTGGTGCCAGTGCACTCTCTGGACTCACTGCACTGCATCCCCAGTGGTGCCAGTGCACTCTCTGGACTCACTGCACTGCATCCCCACTGCTGCCAGTGCACTCTCTGGACTCACTGCACTGCATCCCCACTGGTGCCAGTGCACTCTCTGGACTCACTGCACTGCATCCCCAGTGGTGCCAGTGCACTCTCTGGACTCACTGGGGTGCATCCCCAGTGGTGCCAGTGCACTCTCTGGACCCACTGCACTGCATCCCCAGTGGTGCCAGTGCACTCTCTGGACTCACTGCACTGCATCCCCAGTGGTGCCAGTGCACTCTCTGGACTCACTGCACTGCATCCCCAGTGGTGCCAGTGCACTCTCTGGACTCACTGCACTGCATCCCCAGTGGTGCCAGTGCACTCTCTGGACTCACTGCACTGCATCCCCAGTGGTGCCAGTGCACTCTCTGGACTCACTGCACTGCATCCCCAGTGGTGCCAGTGCACTCTCTGGACTCACTGCACTGCATCCCCAGTGGTGCCAGTGCACTCTCTGGACTCACTGCACTGCATCCCCAGTGGTGCCAGTGCACTCTCTGGACTCACTGCACTGCATCCCCAGTGGTGCCAGTGCACTCTCTGGACTCACTGCACTGCATCCCCAGTGGTGCCAGTGCACTCTCTGGACTCACTGCACTGCATCCCCAGTGGTGCCAGTGCACTCTCTGGACTCACTGCACTGCATCCCCAGTGGTGCCAGTGCACTCTCTGGACTCACTGCACTGCATCCCCAGTGGTGCCAGTGCACTCTCTGGACTCACTGCACTGCATCCCCAGTGGTGCCAGTGCACTCTCTGGACTCACTGCACTGCATCCCCAGTGGTGCCAGTGCACTCTCTGGACTCACTGCACTGCATCCCCAGTGGTGCCAGTGCACTCTCTGGACTCACTGCACTGCATCCCCAGTGGTGCCAGTGCACTCTCTGGACTCACTGCACTGCATCCCCAGTGGTGCCAGTGCACTCTCTGGACTCACTGCACTGCATCCCCAGTGGTGCCAGTGCACTCTCTGGACTCACTGCACTGCATCCCCACTGGTGCCAGTGCACTCTCTGGACTCACTGCACTGCATCCCCAGTGGTGCCAGTGCACTCTCTGGACTCACTGCACTGCATCCCCAGTGGTGCCAGTGCACTCTCTGGACTCACTGCACTGCATCCCCAGTGGTGCCAGTGCACTCTCTGGACTCACTGCACTGCATCCCCAGTGGTGCCAGTGCACTCTCTGGACTCACTGCACTGCATCCCCAGTGGTGCCAGTGCACTCTCTGGACTCACTGCACTGCATCCCCAGTGGTGCCAGTGCACTCTCTGGACTCACTGCACTGCATCCCCAGTGGTGCCAGTGCACTCTCTGGACTCACTGCACTGCATCCCCAGTGGTGCCAGTGCACTCTCTGGACTCACTGCACTGCATCCCCAGTGGTGCCAGTGCACTCTCTGGACTCACTGCACTGCATCCCCAGTGGTGCCAGTGCACTCTCTGGACTCACTGCACTGCATCCCCAGTGGTGCCAGTGCACTCTCTGGACTCACTGCACTGCATCCCCAGTGGTGCCAGTGCACTCTCTGGACTCACTGCACTGCATCCCCAGTGGTGCCAGTGCACTCTCTGGACTCACTGCACTGCATCCCCAGTGGTGCCAGTGCACTCTCTGGACTCACTGCACTGCATCCCCAGTGGTGCCAGTGCACTCTCTGGACTCACTGCACTGCATCCCCAGTGGTGCCAGTGCACTCTCTGGACTCACTGCACTGCATCCCCACTGGTGCCAGTGCACTCTCTGGACTCACTGCACTGCATCCCCAGTGGTGCCAGTGCACTCTCTGGACTCACTGCACTGCATCCCCAGTGGTGCCAGTGCACTCTCTGGACTCACTGCACTGCATCCCCACTGGTGCCAGTGCACTCTCTGGACTCACTGCACTGCATCCCCAGTGGTGCCAGTGCACTCTCTGGACTCACTGCACTGCATCCCCAGTGGTGCCAGTGCACTCTCTGGACTCACTGCACTGCATCCCCAGTGGTGCCAGTGCACTCTCTGGACTCACTGCACTGCATCCCCAGTGGTGCCAGTGCACTCTCTGGACTCACTGCACTGCATCCCCAGTGGTGCCAGTGCACTCTCTGGACTCACTGCACTGCATCCCCAGTGGTGCCAGTGCACTCTCTGGACTCACTGCACTGCATCCCCAGTGGTGCCAGTGCACTCTCTGGACTCACTGCACTGCATCCCCAGTGGTGCCAGTGCACTCTCTGGACTCACTGCACTGCATCCCCAGTGGTGCCAGTGCACTCTCTGGACTCACTGCACTGCATCCCCAGTGGTGCCAGTGCACTCTCTGGACTCACTGCACTGCATCCCCAGTGGTGCCAGTGCACTCTCTGGACTCACTGCACTGCATCCCCAGTGGTGCCAGTGCACTCTCTGGACTCACTGCACTGCATCCCCAGTGGTGCCAGTGCACTCTCTGGACTCACTGCACTGCATCCCCAGTGGTGCCAGTGCACTCTCTGGACTCACTGCACTGCATCCCCAGTGGTGCCAGTGCACTCTCTGGACTCACTGCACTGCATCCCCAGTGGTGCCAGTGCACTCTCTGGACTCACTGCACTGCATCCCCAGTGGTGCCAGTGCACTCTCTGGACTCACTGCACTGCATCCCCAGTGGTGCCAGTGCACTCTCTGGACTCACTGCACTGCATCCCCAGTGGTGCCAGTGCACTCTCTGGACTCACTGCACTGCATCCCCAGTGGTGCCAGTGCACTCTCTGGACTCACTGCACTGCATCCCCAGTGGTGCCAGTGCACTCTCTGGACTCACTGCACTGCATCCCCAGTGGTGCCAGTGCACTCTCTGGACTCACTGCACTGCATCCCCAGTGGTGCCAGTGCACTCTCTGGACTCACTGCACTGCATCCCCAGTGGTGCCAGTGCACTCTCTGGACTCACTGCACTGCATCCCCAGTGGTGCCAGTGCACTCTCTGGACTCACTGCACTGCATCCCCACTGGTGCCAGTGCACTCTCTGGACTCACTGCACTGCATCCCCACTGGTGCCAGTGCACTCTCTGGACTCACTGCACTGCATCACCACTGGTGCCAGTGCACTCTCTGGACTCACTGCACTGCATCCCCACTGGTGCCAGTGCACTCTCTGGACTCACTGCACTGCATCCCCAGTGGTGCCAGTGCACTCTCTGGACTCACTGCACTGCATCCCCAGTGGTGCCAGTGCACTCTCTGGACTCACTGCACTGCATCCCCACTGGTGCCAGTGCACTCTCTGGACTCACTGCACTGCATCCCCACTGGTGCCAGTGCACTCTCTGGACTCACTGCACTGCATCCCCAGTGGTGCCAGTGCACTCTCTGGACTCACTGCACTGCATCCCCAGTGGTGCCAGTGCACTCTCTGGACTCACTGCACTGCATCCCCACTGGTGCCAGTGCACTCTCTGGACTCACTGCACTGCATCCCCACTGGTGCCAGTGCACTCTCTGGACTCACTGCACTGCATCCCCAGTGGTGCCAGTGCACTCTCTGGACTCACTGCACTGCATCCCCACTGGTGCCAGTGCACTCTCTGGACTCACTGCACTGCATCCCCAGTGGTGCCAGTGCACTCTCTGGACTCACTGCACTGCATCCCCAGTGGTGCCAGTGCACTCTCTGGACTCACTGCACTGCATCCCCAGTGGTGCCAGTGCACTCTCTGGACTCACTGCACTGCATCCCCAGTGGTGCCAGTGCACTCTCTGGACTCACTGCACTGCATCCCCAGTGGTGCCAGTGCACTCTCTGGACTCACTGCACTGCATCCCCAGTGGTGCCAGTGCACTCTCTGGACTCACTGCACTGCATCCCCAGTGGTGCCAGTGCACTCTCTGGACTCACTGCACTGCATCCCCAGTGGTGCCAGTGCACTCTCTGGACTCACTGCACTGCATCCCCAGTGGTGCCAGTGCACTCTCTGGACTCACTGCACTGCATCCCCAGTGGTGCCAGTGCACTCTCTGGACTCACTGCACTGCATCCCCAGTGGTGCCAGTGCACTCTCTGGACTCACTGCACTGCATCCCCAGTGGTGCCAGTGCACTCTCTGGACTCACTGCACTGCATCCCCAGTGGTGCCAGTGCACTCTCTGGACTCACTGCACTGCATCCCCAGTGGTGCCAGTGCACTCTCTGGACTCACTGCACTGCATCCCCAGTGGTGCCAGTGCACTCTCTGGACTCACTGCACTGCATCCCCAGTGGTGCCAGTGCACTCTCTGGACTCACTGCACTGCATCCCCAGTGGTGCCAGTGCACTCTCTGGACTCACTGCACTGCATCCCCAGTGGTGCCAGTGCACTCTCTGGACTCACTGCACTGCATCCCCAGTGGTGCCAGTGCACTCTCTGGACTCACTGCACTGCATCCCCAGTGGTGCCAGTGCACTCTCTGGACTCACTGCACTGCATCCCCAGTGGTGCCAGTGCACTCTCTGGACTCACTGCACTGCATCCCCAGTGGTGCCAGTGCACTCTCTGGACTCACTGCACTGCATCCCCAGTGGTGCCAGTGCACTCTCTGGACTCACTGCACTGCATCCCCAGTGGTGCCAGTGCACTCTCTGGACTCACTGCACTGCATCCCCAGTGGTGCCAGTGCACTCTCTGGACTCACTGCACTGCATCCCCAGTGGTGCCAGTGCACTCTCTGGACTCACTGCACTGCATCCCCAGTGGTGCCAGTGCACTCTCTGGACTCACTGCACTGCATCCCCACTGGTGCCAGTGCACTCTCTGGACTCACTGCACTGCATCCCCAGTGGTGCCAGTGCACTCTCTGGACTCACTGCACTGCATCCCCAGTGGTGCCAGTGCACTCTCTGGACTCACTGCACTGCATCCCCAGTGGTGCCAGTGCACTCTCTGGACTCACTGCACTGCATCCCCAGTGGTGCCAGTGCACTCTCTGGACTCACTGCACTGCATCCCCAGTGGTGCCAGTGCACTCTCTGGACTCACTGCACTGCATCCCCAGTGGTGCCAGTGCACTCTCTGGACTCACTGCACTGCATCCCCAGTGGTGCCAGTGCACTCTCTGGACTCACTGCACTGCATCCCCAGTGGTGCCAGTGCACTCTCTGGACTCACTGCACTGCATCCCCAGTGGTGCCAGTGCACTCTCTGGACTCACTGCACTGCATCCCCAGTGGTGCCAGTGCACTCTCTGGACTCACTGCACTGCATCCCCACTGGTGCCAGTGCACTCTCTGGACTCACTGCACTGCATCCCCAGTGGTGCCAGTGCACTCTCTGGACTCACTGCACTGCATCCCCAGTGGTGCCAGTGCACTCTCTGGACTCACTGCACTGCATCCCCAGTGGTGCCAGTGCACTCTCTGGACTCACTGCACTGCATCCCCAGTGGTGCCAGTGCACTCTCTGGACTCACTGCACTGCATCCCCAGTGGTGCCAGTGCACTCTCTGGACTCACTGCACTGCATCCCCAGTGGTGCCAGTGCACTCTCTGGACTCACTGCACTGCATCCCCAGTGGTGCCAGTGCACTCTCTGGACTCACTGCACTGCATCCCCAGTGGTGCCAGTGCACTCTCTGGACTCACTGCACTGCATCCCCAGTGGTGCCAGTGCACTCTCTGGACTCACTGCACTGCATCCCCAGTGGTGCCAGTGCACTCTCTGGACTCACTGCACTGCATCCCCAGTGGTGCCAGTGCACTCTCTGGACTCACTGCACTGCATCCCCAGTGGTGCCAGTGCACTCTCTGGACTCACTGCACTGCATCCCCAGTGGTGCCAGTGCACTCTCTGGACTCACTGCACTGCATCCCCAGTGGTGCCAGTGCACTCTCTGGACTCACTGCACTGCATCCCCAGTGGTGCCAGTGCACTCTCTGGACTCACTGCACTGCATCCCCAGTGGTGCCAGTGCACTCTCTGGACTCACTGCACTGCATCCCCAGTGGTGCCAGTGCACTCTCTGGACTCACTGCACTGCATCCCCAGTGGTGCCAGTGCACTCTCTGGACTCACTGCACTGCATCCCCAGTGGTGCCAGTGCACTCTCTGGACTCACTGCACTGCATCCCCAGTGGTGCCAGTGCACTCTCTGGACTCACTGCACTGCATCCCCAGTGGTGCCAGTGCACTCTCTGGACTCACTGCACTGCATCCCCAGTGGTGCCAGTGCACTCTCTGGACTCACTGCACTGCATCCCCAGTGGTGCCAGTGCACTCTCTGGACTCACTGCACTGCATCCCCAGTGGTGCCAGTGCACTCTCTGGACTCACTGCACTGCATCCCCAGTGGTGCCAGTGCACTCTCTGGACTCACTGCACTGCATCCCCAGTGGTGCCAGTGCACTCTCTGGACTCACTGCACTGCATCCCCAGTGGTGCCAGTGCACTCTCTGGACTCACTGCACTGCATCCCCAGTGGTGCCAGTGCACTCTCTGGACTCACTGCACTGCATCCCCAGTGGTGCCAGTGCACTCTCTGGACTCACTGCACTGCATCCCCAGTGGTGCCAGTGCACTCTCTGGACTCACTGCACTGCATCCCCAGTGGTGCCAGTGCACTCTCTGGACTCACTGCACTGCATCCCCAGTGGTGCCAGTGCACTCTCTGGACTCACTGCACTGCATCCCCAGTGGTGCCAGTGCACTCTCTGGACTCACTGCACTGCATCCCCAGTGGTGCCAGTGCACTCTCTGGACTCACTGCACTGCATCCCCAGTGGTGCCAGTGCACTCTCTGGACTCACTGCACTGCATCCCCAGTGGTGCCAGTGCACTCTCTGGACTCACTGCACTGCATCCCCAGTGGTGCCAGTGCACTCTCTGGACTCACTGCACTGCATCCCCAGTGGTGCCAGTGCACTCTCTGGACTCACTGCACTGCATCCCCAGTGGTGCCAGTGCACTCTCTGGACTCACTGCACTGCATCCCCAGTGGTGCCAGTGCACTCTCTGGACTCACTGCACTGCATCCCCACTGGTGCCAGTGCACTCTCTGGACTCACTGCACTGCATCCCCAGTGGTGCCAGTGCACTCTCTGGACTCACTGCACTGCATCCCCAGTGGTGCCAGTGCACTCTCTGGACTCACTGCACTGCATCCCCACTGGTGCCAGTGCACTCTCTGGACTCACTGCACTGCATCCCCTCTGGTGCCAGTGCACTCTCTGGACTCACTGCAGTGCATCCCCAGTGGTGCCAGTGCACTCTCTGGACTCACTGCACTGCATCCCCACTGGTGCCAGTGCACTCTCTGGACTCACTGCACTGCATCCCCACTGGTGCCAGTGCACTCTCTGGACTCACTGCACTGCATCCCCAGTGGTGCCAGTGCACTCTCTGGACTCACTGCACTGCATCCCCACTGGTGCCAGTGCACTCTCTGGACCCACTGCACTGCATCCCCAGTGGTGCCAGTGCATTCTCTGGACTGACTGCACTGCATCCCCAGTGGTTCCAGTGCACTCTCTGGACTCACTGCACTGCATCCCCACTGGTGCCAGTGCACTCTCTGGACCCACTGCACTGCATCCCCAGTGGTGCCAGTGCACTCTCTGGACTCACTGCACTGCATCCCCAGTGGTGCCAGTGCACTCTCTGGACTCACTGCACTGCATCCCCAGTGGTGCCAGTGCACTCTCTGGACTCACTGCACTGCATCCCCACTGGTGCCAGTGCACTCTCTTGGCTCACGGGGTGCATCCCCACTGGTGCCAGTGCACTCTATGGACCCACTGCACTGCATCCCCAGTGGTGCCAGTGCACTCTCTGGACTCACTGCACTGCATCCCCAGTGGTGCCAGTGCACTCTCTGGACTCACTGGGGTGCATCCCCAGTGGTGCCAGTGCACTCTCTGGACTCACTGCACTGCATCCCCAGTGGTGCCAGTGCACTCTCTGGACTCACTGCACTGCATCCCCAGTGGTGCCAGTGCACTCTCTGGACTCACTGCACTGCATCCCCAGTGGTGCCAGTGCACTCTCTGGATTCACCGCAGTGCATCCCCAGTGGTGCCAGTGCACTCTCTGGACTCACTGCACTGCATCCCCACTGGTGCCAGTGCACTCTCTGGTGTCACTGCACTGCATCCCCAGTGGTGCCAGTGCACTCTCTGGACTCACTGCACTGCATCCCCACTGGTGCCAGTGCACTCTCTGGACTCACTGCACTGCATCCCCAGTGGTGCCAGTGCACTCTCTGGACTCACTGCACTGCATCCCCAGTGGTGCCAGTGCACTCTCTGGAGTCACTGCACTGCATCCCCAGTGGTGCCAGTGCACTCTCTGGAGTCACTGCATTGCATCCCCACTGGTGCCAGTGCACTCTCTGGACTCACTGCACTGCATCCCCAGTGGTGCCAGTGCACTCTCTGGACTCACTGCACTGCATCCCCATTGGGCCAGTGCACTCTCTGTAGTCACTGCACTGCATCCCAGTGGTGCCAGTGCACTCTCTGGACTCACTGCACTGCATCCCCAGTGGTGCCAGTGCACTCTCTGGACTCACTGCACTGCATCCCCAGTGGTGCCAGTGCACTCTCTGGACTCACTGCACTGCATCCCCAGTGGTGCCAGTGCACTCTCTGGACCCACTGCACTGCATCCCCAGTGGTGCCAGTGCACTCTCTGGACTCACTGCACTGCATCCCCAGTGGTGCCAGTGCACTCTCTGGACCCACTGCACTGCATCCCCAGTAGTGCCAGTGCACTCTCTGGAGTCACTGCACTGCATCCCCACTGCTGCCAGTGCACTCTCTGGACTCACTGCACTGCATCCCCACTGGTGCCAGTGCACTCTCTGGACTCACTGCACTGCATCCCCAGTGGTGCCAGTGCACTCTCAGGACTCACCGGGGTGCATCCCCAGTGGTGCCAGTGCACTCTCTGGACCCACTGCACTGCATCCCCAGTGGTGCCAGTGCACTCTCTGGTGTCACTGCACTGCATCCCCAGTGGTGCCAGTGCACTCTCTGGACTCACTGCACTGCATCCCCACTGGTGCCAGTGCACTCTCTGGACTCACTGGGGTGCATCCCCAGTGGTGCCAGTGCACTCTCTGGACTCACTGCACTGCATCCCCAGTGGTGCCAGTGCACTCTCTGGACTCACTGCACTGCATCCCCAGTGGTGCCAGTGCACTCTCTGGACTCACTGCACTGCATCCCCAGTGGTGCCAGTGCACTCTCTGGACTCACTGCACTGCATCCCCAGTGGTGCCAGTGCACTCTCTGGACTCACTGCACTGCATCCCCAGTGGTGCCAGTGCACTCTCTGGACTCACTGCACTGCATCCCCAGTGGTGCCAGTGCACTCTCTGGACTCACTGCACTGCATCCCCAGTGGTGCCAGTGCACTCTCTGGACTCACTGCACTGCATCCCCAGTGGTGCCAGTGCACTCTCTGGACTCACTGCACTGCATCCCCAGTGGTGCCAGTGCACTCTCTGGACTCACTGCACTGCATCCCCAGTGGTGCCAGTGCACTCTCTGGACTCACTGCACTGCATCCCCAGTGGTGCCAGTGCACTCTCTGGACTCACTGCACTGCATCCCCAGTGGTGCCAGTGCACTCTCTGGACTCACTGCACTGCATCCCCAGTGGTGCCAGTGCACTCTCTGGACTCACTGCACTGCATCCCCAGTGGTGCCAGTGCACTCTCTGGACTCACTGCACTGCATCCCCACTGGTGCCAGTGCACTCTCTGGACTCACTGCACTGCATCCCCAGTGGTGCCAGTGCACTCTCTGGACTCACTGCACTGCATCCCCAGTGGTGCCAGTGCACTCTCTGGACTCACTGCACTGCATCCCCAGTGGTGCCAGTGCACTCTCTGGACTCACTGCACTGCATCCCCAGTGGTGCCAGTGCACTCTCTGGACTCACTGCACTGCATCCCCAGTGGTGCCAGTGCACTCTCTGGACTCACTGCACTGCATCCCCAGTGGTGCCAGTGCACTCTCTGGACTCACTGCACTGCATCCCCAGTGGTGCCAGTGCACTCTCTGGACTCACTGCACTGCATCCCCAGTGGTGCCAGTGCACTCTCTGGACTCACTGCACTGCATCCCCAGTGGTGCCAGTGCACTCTCTGGACTCACTGCACTGCATCCCCAGTGGTGCCAGTGCACTCTCTGGACTCACTGCACTGCATCCCCAGTGGTGCCAGTGCACTCTCTGGACTCACTGCACTGCATCCCCAGTGGTGCCAGTGCACTCTCTGGACTCACTGCACTGCATCCCCAGTGGTGCCAGTGCACTCTCTGGACTCACTGCACTGCATCCCCAGTGGTGCCAGTGCACTCTCTGGACTCACTGCACTGCATCCCCAGTGGTGCCAGTGCACTCTCTGGACTCACTGCACTGCATCCCCAGTGGTGCCAGTGCACTCTCTGGACTCACTGCACTGCATCCCCAGTGGTGCCAGTGCACTCTCTGGACTCACTGCACTGCATCCCCACTGGTGCCAGTGCACTCTCTGGACTCACTGCACTGCATCCCCAGTGGTGCCAGTGCACTCTCTGGACTCACTGCACTGCATCCCCACTGGTGCCAGTGCACTCTCTGGACTCACTGCACTGCATCCCCAGTGGTGCCAGTGCACTCTCTGGACTCACTGCACTGCATCCCCAGTGGTGCCAGTGCACTCTCTGGACTCACTGCACTGCATCCCCACTGGTGCCAGTGCACTCTCTGGACTCACTGCACTGCATCCCCAGTGGTGCCAGTGCACTCTCTGGACTCACTGCACTGCATCCCCACTGGTGCCAGTGCACTCTCTGGACCCACTGCACTGCATCCCCACTGGTGCCAGTGCACTCTCTGGACTCACTGCACTGCATCCCCAGTGGTGCCAGTGCACTCTCTGGACTCACTGCACTGCATCCCCAGTGGTGCCAGTGCACTCTCTGGACTCACTGCACTGCATCCCCAGTGGTGCCAGTGCACTCTCTGGACTCACTGCACTGCATCCCCACTGGTGCCAGTGCACTCTCTGGACTCACTGCACTGCATCCCCAGTGGTGCCAGTGCACTCTCTGGACTCACTGCACTGCATCCCCAGTGGTGCCAGTGCACTCTCTGGACTCACTGCACTGCATCCCCAGTGGTGCCAGTGCACTCTCTGGACTCACTGCACTGCATCCCCAGTGGTGCCAGTGCACTCTCTGGACTCACTGCACTGCATCCCCACTGGTGCCAGTGCACTCTCTGGACTCACTGCACTGCATCCCCACTGGTGCCAGTGCACTCTCTGGACTCACTGCACTGCATCCCCAGTGGTGCCAGTGCACTCTCTGGACTCACTGCACTGCATCCCCAGTGGTGCCAGTGCACTCTCTGGACTCACTGCACTGCATCCCCAGTGGTGCCAGTGCACTCTCTGGACTCACTGCACTGCATCCCCAGTGGTGCCAGTGCACTCTCTGGACTCACTGCACTGCATCCCCAGTGGTGCCAGTGCACTCTCTGGACTCACTGCACTGCATCCCCAGTGGTGCCAGTGCACTCTCTGGACTCACTGCACTGCATCCCCAGTGGTGCCAGTGCACTCTCTGGACTCACTGCACTGCATCCCCACTGGTGCCAGTGCACTCTCTGGTGTCACTGCACTGCATCCCCAGTGGTGCCAGTGCACTCTCTGGACTCACTGCACTGCATCCCCACTGGTGCCAGTGCACTCTCTGGACTCACTGCACTGCATCCCCAGTGGTGCCAGTGCACTCTCTGGACTCACTGCACTGCATCCCCAGTGGTGCCAGTGCACTCTCTGGAGTCACTGCACTGCATCACCAGTGGTGCCAGTGCACTCTCTGGACTCACTGCACTGCATCCCCACTGGTGCCAGTGCACTCTCTGAGTCACTGCACTGCATCACCCAGTGGTGCCAGTGCACTCTCTGGACTCACTGCACTGCATCCCCAGTGGTGCCAGTGCACTCTCTGGACTCACTGCACTGCATCCCCAGTGGTGCCAGTGCACTCTCTGGACTCACTGCACTGCATCCCCAGTGGTGCCAGTGCACTCTCTGGACTCACTGCACTGCATCCCCAGTGGTGCCAGTGCACTCTCTGGACTCACTGCACTGCATCCCCAGTGGTGCCAGTGCACTCTCTGGACTCACTGCACTGCATCCCCAGTGGTGCCAGTGCACTCTCTGGACTCACTGCACTGCATCCCCAGTGGTGCCAGTGCACTCTCTGGACTCACTGCACTGCATCCCCACTGGTGCCAGTGCACTCTCTGGACTCACTGCACTGCATCCCCAGTGGTGCCAGTGCACTCTCTGGACTCACTGCACTGCATCCCCAGTGGTGCCAGTGCACTCTCTGGACTCACTGCACTGCATCCCCAGTGGTGCCAGTGCACTCTCTGGACTCACTGCACTGCATCCCCAGTGGTGCCAGTGCACTCTCTGGACTCACTGCACTGCATCCCCAGTGGTGCCAGTGCACTCTCTGGACTCACTGCACTGCATCCCCAGTGGTGCCAGTGCACTCTCTGGACTCACTGCACTGCATCCCCAGTGGTGCCAGTGCACTCTCTGGACTCACTGCACTGCATCCCCAGTGGTGCCAGTGCACTCTCTGGACTCACTGCACTGCATCCCCAGTGGTGCCAGTGCACTCTCTGGACTCACTGCACTGCATCCCCAGTGGTGCCAGTGCACTCTCTGGACTCACTGCACTGCATCCCCAGTGGTGCCAGTGCACTCTCTGGACTCACTGCACTGCATCCCCAGTGGTGCCAGTGCACTCTCTGGACTCACTGCACTGCATCCCCAGTGGTGCCAGTGCACTCTCTGGACTCACTGCACTGCATCCCCAGTGGTGCCAGTGCACTCTCTGGACTCACTGCACTGCATCCCCACTGGTGCCAGTGCACTCTCTGGACTCACTGCACTGCATCCCCAGTGGTGCCAGTGCACTCTCTGGACTCACTGCACTGCATCCCCAGTGGTGCCAGTGCACTCTCTGGACTCACTGCACTGCATCCCCAGTGGTGCCAGTGCACTCTCTGGACTCACTGCACTGCATCCCCAGTGGTGCCAGTGCACTCTCTGGACTCACTGCACTGCATCCCCAGTGGTGCCAGTGCACTCTCTGGACTCACTGCACTGCATCCCCAGTGGTGCCAGTGCACTCTCTGGACTCACTGCACTGCATCCCCAGTGGTGCCAGTGCACTCTCTGGACTCACTGCACTGCATCCCCACTGGTGCCAGTGCACTCTCTGGACTCACTGCACTGCATCCCCAGTGGTGCCAGTGCACTCTCTGGACTCACTGCACTGCATCCCCAGTGGTGCCAGTGCACTCTCTGGACTCACTGCACTGCATCCCCAGTGGTGCCAGTGCACTCTCTGGACTCACTGCACTGCATCCCCACTGGTGCCAGTGCACTCTCTGGACTCACTGCACTGCATCCCCAGTGGTGCCAGTGCACTCTCTGGACTCACTGCACTGCATCCCCAGTGGTGCCAGTGCACTCTCTGGACTCACTGCACTGCATCCCCAGTGGTGCCAGTGCACTCTCTGGACTCACTGCACTGCATCCCCAGTGGTGCCAGTGCACTCTCTGGACTCACTGCACTGCATCCCCAGTGGTGCCAGTGCACTCTCTGGACTCACTGCACTGCATCCCCAGTGGTGCCAGTGCACTCTCTGGACTCACTGCACTGCATCCCCAGTGGTGCCAGTGCACTCTCTGGACTCACTGCACTGCATCCCCAGTGGTGCCAGTGCACTCTCTGGACTCACTGCACTGCATCCCCAGTGGTGCCAGTGCACTCTCTGGACTCACTGCACTGCATCCCCAGTGGTGCCAGTGCACTCTCTGGACTCACTGCACTGCATCCCCAGTGGTGCCAGTGCACTCTCTGGACTCACTGCACTGCATCCCCAGTGGTGCCAGTGCACTCTCTGGACTCACTGCACTGCATCCCCACTGGTGCCAGTGCACTCTCTGGACTCACTGCACTGCATCCCCAGTGGTGCCAGTGCACTCTCTGGACTCACTGCACTGCATCCCCAGTGGTGCCAGTGCACTCTCTGGACTCACTGCACTGCATCCCCAGTGGTGCCAGTGCACTCTCTGGACTCACTGCACTGCATCCCCAGTGGTGCCAGTGCACTCTCTGGACTCACTGCACTGCATCCCCAGTGGTGCCAGTGCACTCTCTGGACTCACTGCACTGCATCCCCAGTGGTGCCAGTGCACTCTCTGGACTCACTGCACTGCATCCCCAGTGGTGCCAGTGCACTCTCTGGACTCACTGCACTGCATCCCCAGTGGTGCCAGTGCACTCTCTGGACTCACTGCACTGCATCCCCAGTGGTGCCAGTGCACTCTCTGGACTCACTGCACTGCATCCCCAGTGGTGCCAGTGCACTCTCTGGACTCACTGCACTGCATCCCCAGTGGTGCCAGTGCACTCTCTGGACTCACTGCACTGCATCCCCAGTGGTGCCAGTGCACTCTCTGGACTCACTGCACTGCATCCCCAGTGGTGCCAGTGCACTCTCTGGACTCACTGCACTGCATCCCCAGTGGTGCCAGTGCACTCTCTGGACTCACTGCACTGCATCCCCAGTGGTGCCAGTGCACTCTCTGGACTCACTGCACTGCATCCCCAGTGGTGCCAGTGCACTCTCTGGACTCACTGCACTGCATCCCCAGTGGTGCCAGTGCACTCTCTGGACTCACTGCACTGCATCCCCAGTGGTGCCAGTGCACTCTCTGGACTCACTGCACTGCATCCCCAGTGGTGCCAGTGCACTCTCTGGACTCACTGCACTGCATCCCCAGTGGTGCCAGTGCACTCTCTGGACTCACTGCACTGCATCCCCAGTGGTGCCAGTGCACTCTCTGGACTCACTGCACTGCATCCCCAGTGGTGCCAGTGCACTCTCTGGACTCACTGCACTGCATCCCCAGTGGTGCCAGTGCACTCTCTGGACTCACTGCACTGCATCCCCAGTGGTGCCAGTGCACTCTCTGGACTCACTGCACTGCATCCCCAGTGGTGCCAGTGCACTCTCTGGACTCACTGCACTGCATCCCCAGTGGTGCCAGTGCACTCTCTGGACTCACTGCACTGCATCCCCAGTGGTGCCAGTGCACTCTCTGGACTCACTGCACTGCATCCCCAGTGGTGCCAGTGCACTCTCTGGACTCACTGCACTGCATCCCCAGTGGTGCCAGTGCACTCTCTGGACTCACTGCACTGCATCCCCAGTGGTGCCAGTGCACTCTCTGGACTCACTGCACTGCATCCCCAGTGGTGCCAGTGCACTCTCTGGACTCACTGCACTGCATCCCCAGTGGTGCCAGTGCACTCTCTGGACTCACTGCACTGCATCCCCAGTGGTGCCAGTGCACTCTCTGGACTCACTGCACTGCATCCCCAGTGGTGCCAGTGCACTCTCTGGACTCACTGCACTGCATCCCCACTGGTGCCAGTGCACTCTCTGGACTCACTGCACTGCATCCCCAGTGGTGCCAGTGCACTCTCTGGACTCACTGCACTGCATCCCCAGTGGTGCCAGTGCACTCTCTGGACTCACTGCACTGCATCCCCAGTGGTGCCAGTGCACTCTCTGGACTCACTGCACTGCATCCCCAGTGGTGCCAGTGCACTCTCTGGACTCACTGCACTGCATCCCCAGTGGTGCCAGTGCACTCTCTGGACTCACTGCACTGCATCCCCAGTGGTGCCAGTGCACTCTCTGGACTCACTGCACTGCATCCCCAGTGGTGCCAGTGCACTCTCTGGACTCACTGCACTGCATCCCCAGTGGTGCCAGTGCACTCTCTGGACTCACTGCACTGCATCCCCAGTGGTGCCAGTGCACTCTCTGGACTCACTGCACTGCATCCCCAGTGGTGCCAGTGCACTCTCTGGACTCACTGCACTGCATCCCCAGTGGTGCCAGTGCACTCTCTGGACTCACTGCACTGCATCCCCAGTGGTGCCAGTGCACTCTCTGGACTCACTGCACTGCATCCCCAGTGGTGCCAGTGCACTCTCTGGACTCACTGCACTGCATCCCCAGTGGTGCCAGTGCACTCTCTGGACTCACTGCACTGCATCCCCAGTGGTGCCAGTGCACTCTCTGGACTCACTGCACTGCATCCCCAGTGGTGCCAGTGCACTCTCTGGACTCACTGCACTGCATCCCCAGTGGTGCCAGTGCACTCTCTGGACTCACTGCACTGCATCCCCAGTGGTGCCAGTGCACTCTCTGGACTCACTGCACTGCATCCCCAGTGGTGCCAGTGCACTCTCTGGACTCACTGCACTGCATCCCCAGTGGTGCCAGTGCACTCTCTGGACTCACTGCACTGCATCCCCAGTGGTGCCAGTGCACTCTCTGGACTCACTGCACTGCATCCCCAGTGGTGCCAGTGCACTCTCTGGACTCACTGCACTGCATCCCCAGTGGTGCCAGTGCACTCTCTGGACTCACTGCACTGCATCCCCAGTGGTGCCAGTGCACTCTCTGGACTCACTGCACTGCATCCCCAGTGGTGCCAGTGCACTCTCTGGACTCACTGCACTGCATCCCCAGTGGTGCCAGTGCACTCTCTGGACTCACTGCACTGCATCCCCAGTGGTGCCAGTGCACTCTCTGGACTCACTGCACTGCATCCCCAGTGGTGCCAGTGCACTCTCTGGACTCACTGCACTGCATCCCCAGTGGTGCCAGTGCACTCTCTGGACTCACTGCACTGCATCCCCAGTGGTGCCAGTGCACTCTCTGGACTCACTGCACTGCATCCCCAGTGGTGCCAGTGCACTCTCTGGACTCACTGCACTGCATCCCCAGTGGTGCCAGTGCACTCTCTGGACTCACTGCACTGCATCCCCAGTGGTGCCAGTGCACTCTCTGGACTCACTGCACTGCATCCCCAGTGGTGCCAGTGCACTCTCTGGACTCACTGCACTGCATCCCCAGTGGTGCCAGTGCACTCTCTGGACTCACTGCACTGCATCCCCAGTGGTGCCAGTGCACTCTCTGGACTCACTGCACTGCATCCCCAGTGGTGCCAGTGCACTCTCTGGACTCACTGCACTGCATCCCCAGTGGTGCCAGTGCACTCTCTGGACTCACTGCACTGCATCCCCAGTGGTGCCAGTGCACTCTCTGGACTCACTGCACTGCATCCCCAGTGGTGCCAGTGCACTCTCTGGACTCACTGCACTGCATCCCCAGTGGTGCCAGTGCACTCTCTGGACTCACTGCACTGCATCCCCAGTGGTGCCAGTGCACTCTCTGGACTCACTGCACTGCATCCCCAGTGGTGCCAGTGCACTCTCTGGACTCACTGCACTGCATCCCCAGTGGTGCCAGTGCACTCTCTGGACTCACTGCACTGCATCCCCAGTGGTGCCAGTGCACTCTCTGGACTCACTGCACTGCATCCCCAGTGGTGCCAGTGCACTCTCTGGACTCACTGCACTGCATCCCCAGTGGTGCCAGTGCACTCTCTGGACTCACTGCACTGCATCCCCAGTGGTGCCAGTGCACTCTCTGGACTCACTGCACTGCATCCCCAGTGGTGCCAGTGCACTCTCTGGACTCACTGCAGTGCATCCCCAGTGGTGCCAGTGCACTCTCTGGACTCACTGCACTGCATCCCCAGTGGTGCCAGTGCACTCTCTGGACTCACTGCACTGCATCCCCAGTGGTGCCAGTGCACTCTCTGGACTCACTGCACTGCATCCCCAGTGGTGCCAGTGCACTCTCTGGACTCACTGCACTGCATCCCCAGTGGTGCCAGTGCACTCTCTGGACTCACTGCACTGCATCCCCAGTGGTGCCAGTGCACTCTCTGGACTCACTGCACTGCATCCCCAGTGGTGCCAGTGCACTCTCTGGACTCACTGCACTGCATCCCCAGTGGTGCCAGTGCACTCTCTGGACTCACTGCACTGCATCCCCAGTGGTGCCAGTGCACTCTCTGGACTCACTGCACTGCATCCCCAGTGGTGCCAGTGCACTCTCTGGACTCACTGCACTGCATCCCCAGTGGTGCCAGTGCACTCTCTGGACTCACTGCACTGCATCCCCAGTGGTGCCAGTGCACTCTCTGGACTCACTGCACTGCATCCCCACTGGTGCCAGTGCACTCTCTGGACTCACTGCACTGCATCCCCAGTGGTGCCAGTGCACTCTCTGGACTCACTGCACTGCATCCCCAGTGGTGCCAGTGCACTCTCTGGACTCACTGCACTGCATCCCCAGTGGTGCCAGTGCACTCTCTGGACTCACTGCACTGCATCCCCAGTGGTGCCAGTGCACTCTCTGGACTCACTGCACTGCATCCCCAGTGGTGCCAGTGCACTCTCTGGACTCACTGCACTGCATCCCCAGTGGTGCCAGTGCACTCTCTGGACTCACTGCACTGCATCCCCAGTGGTGCCAGTGCACTCTCTGGACTCACTGCACTGCATCCCCAGTGGTGCCAGTGCACTCTCTGGACTCACTGCACTGCATCCCCAGTGGTGCCAGTGCACTCTCTGGACTCACTGCACTGCATCCCCAGTGGTGCCAGTGCACTCTCTGGACTCACTGCACTGCATCCCCAGTGGTGCCAGTGCACTCTCTGGACTCACTGCACTGCATCCCCAGTGGTGCCAGTGCACTCTCTGGACTCACTGCACTGCATCCCCAGTGGTGCCAGTGCACTCTCTGGACTCACTGCACTGCATCCCCAGTGGTGCCAGTGCACTCTCTGGACTCACTGCACTGCATCCCCAGTGGTGCCAGTGCACTCTCTGGACTCACTGCACTGCATCCCCAGTGGTGCCAGTGCACTCTCTGGACTCACTGCACTGCATCCCCAGTGGTGCCAGTGCACTCTCTGGACTCACTGCACTGCATCCCCAGTGGTGCCAGTGCACTCTCTGGACTCACTGCACTGCATCCCCAGTGGTGCCAGTGCACTCTCTGGACTCACTGCACTGCATCCCCAGTGGTGCCAGTGCACTCTCTGGACTCACTGCACTGCATCCCCAGTGGTGCCAGTGCACTCTCTGGACTCACTGCACTGCATCCCCAGTGGTGCCAGTGCACTCTCTGGACTCACTGCACTGCATCCCCAGTGGTGCCAGTGCACTCTCTGGACTCACTGCACTGCATCCCCAGTGGTGCCAGTGCACTCTCTGGACTCACTGCACTGCATCCCCACTGGTGCCAGTGCACTCTCTGGACTCACTGCACTGCATCCACCACTGGTGCCAGTGCACTCTCTGGACTCACTGCACTGCATCCCCAGTGGTGCCAGTGCACTCTCTGGACTCACTGCACTGCATCCCCAGTGGTGCCAGTGCACTCTCTGGACTCACTGCACTGCATCCCCACTGGTGCCAGTGCACTCTCTGGACTCACTGCACTGCATCCCCAGTGGTGCCAGTGCACTCTCTGGACTCACTGCACTGCATCCCCAGTGGTGCCAGTGCACTCTCTGGACTCACTGCACTGCATCCCCAGTGGTGCCAGTGCACTCTCTGGACTCACTGCACTGCATCCCCAGTGGTGCCAGTGCACTCTCTGGACTCACTGCACTGCATCCCCAGTGGTGCCAGTGCACTCTCTGGACTCACTGCACTGCATCCCCAGTGGTGCCAGTGCACTCTCTGGACTCACTGCACTGCATCCCCAGTGGTGCCAGTGCACTCTCTGGACTCACTGCACTGCATCCCCAGTGGTGCCAGTGCACTCTCTGGACTCACTGCACTGCATCCCCAGTGGTGCCAGTGCACTCTCTGGACTCACTGCACTGCATCCCCAGTGGTGCCAGTGCACTCTCTGGACTCACTGCACTGCATCCCCAGTGGTGCCAGTGCACTCTCTGGACTCACTGCACTGCATCCCCAGTGGTGCCAGTGCACTCTCTGGACTCACTGGTGCCAGTGCATCCCCACTGGTGCCAGTGCACTCTCTGGACTCACTGCACTGCATCCCCAGTGGTGCCAGTGCACTCTCTGGACTCACTGCACTGCATCCCCAGTGGTGCCAGTGCACTCTCTGGACTCACTGCACTGCATCCCCAGTGGTGCCAGTGCACTCTCTGGACTCACTGCACTGCATCCCCAGTGGTGCCAGTGCACTCTCTGGACTCACTGCACTGCATCCCCAGTGGTGCCAGTGCACTCTCTGGACTCACTGCACTGCATCCCCAGTGGTGCCAGTGCACTCTCTGGACTCACTGCACTGCATCCCCAGTGGTGCCAGTGCACTCTCTGGACTCACTGCACTGCATCCCCAGTGGTGCCAGTGCACTCTCTGGACTCACTGCACTGCATCCCCAGTGGTGCCAGTGCACTCTCTGGACTCACTGCACTGCATCCCCAGTGGTGCCAGTGCACTCTCTGGACTCACTGCACTGCATCCCCAGTGGTGCCAGTGCACTCTCTGGACTCACTGCACTGCATCCCCAGTGGTGCCAGTGCACTCTCTGGACTCACTGCACTGCATCCCCACTGGTGCCAGTGCACTCTCTGGACTCACTGCACTGCATCCCCAGTGGTGCCAGTGCACTCTCTGGACTCACTGCACTGCATCCCCAGTGGTGCCAGTGCACTCTCTGGACTCACTGCACTGCATCCCCAGTGGTGCCAGTGCACTCTCTGGACTCACTGCACTGCATCCCCACTGGTGCCAGTGCACTCTCTGGACTCACTGCACTGCATCCCCAGTGGTGCCAGTGCACTCTCTGGACTCACTGCACTGCATCCCCAGTGGTGCCAGTGCACTCTCTGGACTCACTGCACTGCATCCCCAGTGGTGCCAGTGCACTCTCTGGACTCACTGCACTGCATCCCCAGTGGTGCCAGTGCACTCTCTGGACTCACTGCACTGCATCCCCAGTGGTGCCAGTGCACTCTCTGGACTCACTGCACTGCATCCCCAGTGGTGCCAGTGCACTCTCTGGACTCACTGCACTGCATCCCCAGTGGTGCCAGTGCACTCTCTGGACTCACTGCACTGCATCCCCAGTGGTGCCAGTGCACTCTCTGGACTCACTGCACTGCATCCCCAGTGGTGCCAGTGCACTCTCTGGACTCACTGCCTGGTGCCAGTGCACTCTCTGGACTCACTGCACTGCATCCCCAGTGGTGCCAGTGCACTCTCTGGACTCACTGCACTGCATCCCCAGTGGTGCCAGTGCACTCTCTGGACTCACTGCACTGCATCCCCAGTGGTGCCAGTGCACTCTCTGGACTCACTGCACTGCATCCCCAGTGGTGCCAGTGCACTCTCTGGACTCACTGCACTGCATCCCCAGTGGTGCCAGTGCACTCTCTGGACTCACTGCACTGCATCCCCAGTGGTGCCAGTGCACTCTCTGGACTCACTGCACTGCATCCCCAGTGGTGCCAGTGCACTCTCTGGACTCACTGCACTGCATGCCAGTGCACCCTGGAGTGGTGCCAGTGCACTCTCTGGACTCACTGCACTGCATCCCCAGTGGTGCCAGTGCACTCTCTGGACTCACTGCACTGCATCCCCACTGCACTCTCTGGACTCACTGCACTGCATCCCCACTGGTGCCAGTGCACTCTCTGGACTCACTGCACTGCATCCCCAGTGGTGCCAGTGCACTCTCTGGACTCACTGCACTGCATCCCCAGTGGTGCCAGTGCACTCTCTGGACTCACTGCACTGCATCCCCAGTGGTGCCAGTGCACTCTCTGGACTCACTGCACTGCATCCCCAGTGGTGCCAGTGCACTCTCTGGACTCACTGCACTGCATCCCCAGTGGTGCCAGTGCACTCTCTGGACTCACTGCACTGCATCCCCAGTGGTGCCAGTGCACTCTCTGGACTCACTGCACTGCATCCCCAGTGGTGCCAGTGCACTCTCTGGACTCACTGCACTGCATCCCCAGTGGTGCCAGTGCACTCTCTGGACTCACTGCACTGCATCCCCAGTGGTGCCAGTGCACTCTCTGGACTCACTGCACTGCATCCCCAGTGGTGCCAGTGCACTCTCTGGACTCACTGCACTGCATCCCCAGTGGTGCCAGTGCACTCTCTGGACTCACTGCACTGCATCCCCAGTGGTGCCAGTGCACTCTCTGGACTCACTGCACTGCATCCCCAGTGGTGCCAGTGCACTCTCTGGACTCACTGCACTGCATCCCCAGTGGTGCCAGTGCACTCTCTGGACTCACTGCACTGCATCCCCAGTGGTGCCAGTGCACTCTCTGGACTCACTGCACTGCATCCCCAGTGGTGCCAGTGCACTCTCTGGACTCACTGCACTGCATCCCCAGTGGTGCCAGTGCACTCTCTGGACTCACTGCACTGCATCCCCAGTGGTGCCAGTGCACTCTCTGGACTCACTGCACTGCATCCCCAGTGGTGCCAGTGCACTCTCTGGACTCACTGCACTGCATCCCCAGTGGTGCCAGTGCACTCTCTGGAGTCACTGCACTGCATCCCCACTGGTGCCAGTGCACTCTCTGGACTCACTGCACTGCATCCCCAGTGGTGCCAGTGCACTCTCTGGACTCACTGCACTGCATCCCCAGTGGTGCCAGTGCACTCTCTGGACTCACTGCACTGCATCCCCACTGGTGCCAGTGCACTCTCTGGACTCACTGCACTGCATCTCCAGTGGTGCCAGTGCACTCTCTGGACTCACTGCACTGCATCCCCACTGGTGCCAGTGCACTCTCTGGACTCACTGCACTGCATCACCAGTGCTGCCAGTGCACTCTCTGGACTCACTGCACTGCATCCCCAGTGGTGCCAGTGCACTCTCTGGACTCACTGCACTGCATCCCCAGTGGTGCCAGTGCACTCTCTGGACTCACTGCACTGCATCCCCAGTGGTGCCAGTGCACTCTCTGGACTCACTGCACTGCATCCCCTCTGGTGCCAGTGCACTCTCTGGACTCACTGCACTGCATCCCCAGTGGTGCCAGTGCACTCTCTGGACTCACTGCACTGCATCCCCAGTGGTGCCAGTGCACTCTCTGGACTCACTGCACTGCATCCCCAGTGGTGCCAGTGCACTCTCTGGACTCACTGCACTGCATCCCCAGTGGTGCCAGTGCACTCTCTGGAGTCACTGCACTGCATCCCCAGTGGTGCCAGTGCACTCTCTGGACTCACTGCACTGCATCCCCACTGGTGCCAGTGCACTCTCTGGACCCACTGCACTGCATCCCCACTGGTGCCAGTGCACTCTCTGGACTCACTGCACTGCATCCCCAGTGGTGCCAGTGCACTCTCTGGACTCACTGCACTGCATCCCCAGTGGTGCCAGTGCACTCTCTGGACTCACTGCACTGCATCCCCAGTGGTGCCAGTGCACTCTCTGGACTCACTGCACTGCATCCCCAGTGGTGCCAGTGCACTCTCTGGAGTCACTGCACTGCATCCCCAGTGGTGCCAGTGCACTCTCTGGACTCACTGCACTGCATCCCCAGTGGTGCCAGTGCACTCTCTGGACTCACTGCACTGCATCCCCAGTGGTGCCAGTGCACTCTCTGGACTCACTGCACTGCATCCCCAGTGGTGCCAGTGCACTCTCTGGACTCACTGCACTGCATCCCCAGTGGTGCCAGTGCACTCTCTGGACTCACTGCACTGTCACTGCATCCCCAGTGGTGCCAGTGCACTCTCTGGACTCACTGCACTGCATCCCCAGTGGTGCCAGTGCACTCTCTGGACTCACTGCACTGCATCCCCAGTGGTGCCAGTGCACTCTCTGGACTCACTGCACTGCATCCCCAGTGGTGCCAGTGCACTCTCTGGACTCACTGCACTGCATCCCCAGTGGTGCCAGTGCACTCTCTGGACTCACTGCACTGCATCCCCACTGGTGCCAGTGCACTCTCTGGACTCACTGCACTGCATCCCCAGTGGTGCCAGTGCACTCTCTGGAGTCACTGCTCTGCATCCCCAGTGGTGCCAGTGCACTCTCTGGACTCACTGCACTGCATCCCCAGTGGTGCCAGTGCACTCTCTGGACTCACTGCACTGCATCCCCAGTGGTGCCAGTGCACTCTCTGGACTCACTGCACTGCATCCCCAGTGGTGCCAGTGCACTCTCTGGACTCACTGCACTGCATCCCCAGTGGTGCCAGTGCACTCTCTGGACTCACTGCACTGCATCCCCAGTGGTGCCAGTGCACTCTCTGGAGTCACTGCACTGCATCCCCACTGGTGCCAGTGCACTCTCTGGACTCACTGCACTGCATCCCCAGTGGTGCCAGTGCACTCTCTGGACTCACTGCACTGCATCCCCAGTGGTGCCAGTGCACTCTCTGGACTCACTGCACTGCATCCCCAGTGGTGCCAGTGCACTCTCTGGACTCACTGCACTGCATCCCCAGTGGTGCCAGTGCACTCTCTGGACTCACTGCACTGCATCCCCAGTGGTGCCAGTGCACTCTCTGGACTCACTGCACTGCATCCCCACTGGTGCCAGTGCACTCTCTGGACTCACTGCACTGCATCCCCACTGGTGCCAGTGCACTCTCTGGACTCACTGCACTGCATCCCCACTGGTGCCAGTGCACTCTCTGGACTCACTGCACTGCATCCCCACTGGTGCCAGTGCACTCTCTGGACTCACTGCACTGCATCCCCAGTGGTGCCAGTGCACTCTCTGGACTCACTGCACTGCATCCCCAGTGGTGCCAGTGCACTCTCTGGACTCACTGCACTGCATCCCCACTGGTGCCAGTGCACTCTCTGGACTCACTGCACTGCATCCCCTCTGGTGCCAGTGCACTCTCTGGACTCACTGCACTGCATCCCCAGTGGTGCCAGTGCACTCTCTGGACTCACTGCACTGCATCCCCAGTGGTGCCAGTGCACTCTCTGGACTCACTGCACTGCATCCCCAGTGGTGCCAGTGCACTCTCTGGACTCACTGCACTGCATCCCCAGTGGTGCCAGTGCACTCTCTGGACTCACTGCACTGCATCCCCAGTGGTGCCAGTGCACTCTCTGGACTCACTGCACTGCATCCCCAGTGGTGCCAGTGCACTCTCTGGACTCACTGCACTGCATCCCCAGTGGTGCCAGTGCACTCTCTGGACTCACTGCACTGCATCCCCAGTGGTGCCAGTGCACTCTCTGGACTCACTGCACTGCATCCCCAGTGGTGCCAGTGCACTCTCTGGACTCACTGCACTGCATCCCCAGTGGTGCCAGTGCACTCTCTGGACTCACTGCACTGCATCCCCAGTGGTGCCAGTGCACTCTCTGGACTCACTGCACTGCATCCCCAGTGGTGCCAGTGCACTCTCTGGACTCACTGCACTGCATCCCCAGTGGTGCCAGTGCACTCTCTGGACTCACTGCACTGCATCCCCAGTGGTGCCAGTGCACTCTCTGGACTCACTGCACTGCATCCCCAGTGGTGCCAGTGCACTCTCTGGACTCACTGCACTGCATCCCCAGTGGTGCCAGTGCACTCTCTGGACTCACTGCACTGCATCCCCAGTGGTGCCAGTGCACTCTCTGGACTCACTGCACTGCATCCCCAGTGGTGCCAGTGCACTCTCTGGACTCACTGCACTGCATCCCCAGTGGTGCCAGTGCACTCTCTGGACTCACTGCACTGCATCCCCAGTGGTGCCAGTGCACTCTCTGGACTCACTGCACTGCATCCCCAGTGGTGCCAGTGCACTCTCTGGACTCACTGCACTGCATCCCCAGTGGTGCCAGTGCACTCTCTGGACTCACTGCACTGCATCCCCAGTGGTGCCAGTGCACTCTCTGGACTCACTGCACTGCATCCCCAGTGGTGCCAGTGCACTCTCTGGACTCACTGCACTGCATCCCCAGTGGTGCCAGTGCACTCTCTGGACTCACTGCACTGCATCCCCAGTGGTGCCAGTGCACTCTCTGGACTCACTGCACTGCATCCCCAGTGGTGCCAGTGCACTCTCTGGACTCACTGCACTGCATCCCCAGTGGTGCCAGTGCACTCTCTGGACTCACTGCACTGCATCCCCAGTGGTGCCAGTGCACTCTCTGGACTCACTGCACTGCATCCCCAGTGGTGCCAGTGCACTCTCTGGACTCACTGCACTGCATCCCCAGTGGTGCCAGTGCACTCTCTGGACTCACTGCACTGCATCCCCAGTGGTGCCAGTGCACTCTCTGGACTCACTGCACTGCATCCCCAGTGGTGCCAGTGCACTCTCTGGACTCACTGCACTGCATCCCCAGTGGTGCCAGTGCACTCTCTGGACTCACTGCACTGCATCCCCAGTGGTGCCAGTGCACTCTCTGGACTCACTGCACTGCATCCCCAGTGGTGCCAGTGCACTCTCTGGACTCACTGCACTGCATCCCCACTGGTGCCAGTGCACTCTCTGGACTCACTGCACTGCATCCCCAGTGGTGCCAGTGCACTCTCTGGACTCACTGCACTGCATCCCCAGTGGTGCCAGTGCACTCTCTGGACTCACTGCACTGCATCCCCAGTGGTGCCAGTGCACTCTCTGGACTCACTGCACTGCATCCCCAGTGGTGCCAGTGCACTCTCTGGACTCACTGCACTGCATCCCCAGTGGTGCCAGTGCACTCTCTGGACTCACTGCACTGCATCCCCAGTGGTGCCAGTGCACTCTCTGGACTCACTGCACTGCATCCCCAGTGGTGCCAGTGCACTCTCTGGACTCACTGCACTGCATCCCCAGTGGTGCCAGTGCACTCTCTGGACTCACTGCACTGCATCCCCAGTGGTGCCAGTGCACTCTCTGGACTCACTGCACTGCATCCCCAGTGGTGCCAGTGCACTCTCTGGACTCACTGCACTGCATCCCCAGTGGTGCCAGTGCACTCTCTGGACTCACTGCACTGCATCCCCAGTGGTGCCAGTGCACTCTCTGGACTCACTGCACTGCATCCCCAGTGGTGCCAGTGCACTCTCTGGACTCACTGCACTGCATCCCCAGTGGTGCCAGTGCACTCTCTGGACTCACTGCACTGCATCCCCAGTGGTGCCAGTGCACTCTCTGGACTCACTGCACTGCATCCCCAGTGGTGCCAGTGCACTCTCTGGACTCACTGCACTGCATCCCCAGTGGTGCCAGTGCACTCTCTGGACTCACTGCACTGCATCCCCAGTGGTGCCAGTGCACTCTCTGGACTCACTGCACTGCATCCCCAGTGGTGCCAGTGCACTCTCTGGACTCACTGCACTGCATCCCCAGTGGTGCCAGTGCACTCTCTGGACTCACTGCACTGCATCCCCAGTGGTGCCAGTGCACTCTCTGGACTCACTGCACTGCATCCCCAGTGGTGCCAGTGCACTCTCTGGACTCACTGCACTGCATCCCCAGTGGTGCCAGTGCACTCTCTGGACTCACTGCACTGCATCCCCAGTGGTGCCAGTGCACTCTCTGGACTCACTGCACTGCATCCCCAGTGGTGCCAGTGCACTCTCTGGACTCACTGCACTGCATCCCCAGTGGTGCCAGTGCACTCTCTGGACTCACTGCACTGCATCCCCAGTGGTGCCAGTGCACTCTCTGGACTCACTGCACTGCATCCCCAGTGGTGCCAGTGCACTCTCTGGACTCACTGCACTGCATCCCCAGTGGTGCCAGTGCACTCTCTGGACTCACTGCACTGCATCCCCAGTGGTGCCAGTGCACTCTCTGGACTCACTGCACTGCATCCCCAGTGGTGCCAGTGCACTCTCTGGACTCACTGCACTGCATCCCCAGTGGTGCCAGTGCACTCTCTGGACTCACTGCACTGCATCCCCAGTGGTGCCAGTGCACTCTCTGGACTCACTGCACTGCATCCCCAGTGGTGCCAGTGCACTCTCTGGACTCACTGCACTGCATCCCCAGTGGTGCCAGTGCACTCTCTGGACTCACTGCACTGCATCCCCAGTGGTGCCAGTGCACTCTCTGGACTCACTGCACTGCATCCCCAGTGGTGCCAGTGCACTCTCTGGACTCACTGCACTGCATCCCCAGTGGTGCCAGTGCACTCTCTGGACTCACTGCACTGCATCCCCAGTGGTGCCAGTGCACTCTCTGGACTCACTGCACTGCATCCCCAGTGGTGCCAGTGCACTCTCTGGACTCACTGCACTGCATCCCCAGTGGTGCCAGTGCACTCTCTGGACTCACTGCACTGCATCCCCAGTGGTGCCAGTGCACTCTCTGGACTCACTGCACTGCATCCCCAGTGGTGCCAGTGCACTCTCTGGACTCACTGCACTGCATCCCCACTGGTGCCAGTGCACTCTCTGGACTCACTGCACTGCATCCCCAGTGGTGCCAGTGCACTCTCTGGACTCACTGCACTGCATCCCCAGTGGTGCCAGTGCACTCTCTGGACTCACTGCACTGCATCCCCAGTGGTGCCAGTGCACTCTCTGGACTCACTGCACTGCATCCCCAGTGGTGCCAGTGCACTCTCTGGACTCACTGCACTGCATCCCCAGTGGTGCCAGTGCACTCTCTGGACTCACTGCACTGCATCCCCAGTGGTGCCAGTGCACTCTCTGGACTCACTGCACTGCATCCCCACTGGTGCCAGTGCACTCTCTGGACTCACTGCACTGCATCCCCACTGGTGCCAGTGCACTCTCTGGACTCACTGCACTGCATCCCCAGTGGTGCCAGTGCACTCTCTGGACTCACTGCACTGCATCCCCAGTGGTGCCAGTGCACTCTCTGGACTCACTGCACTGCATCCCCAGTGGTGCCAGTGCACTCTCTGGACTCACTGCACTGCATCCCCAGTGGTGCCAGTGCACTCTCTGGACTCACTGCACTGCATCCCCAGTGGTGCCAGTGCACTCTCTGGACTCACTGCACTGCATCCCCAGTGGTGCCAGTGCACTCTCTGGACTCACTGCACTGCATCCCCAGTGGTGCCAGTGCACTCTCTGGACTCACTGCACTGCATCCCCAGTGGTGCCAGTGCACTCTCTGGACTCACTGCACTGCATCCCCAGTGGTGCCAGTGCACTCTCTGGACTCACTGCACTGCATCCCCAGTGGTGCCAGTGCACTCTCTGGACTCACTGCACTGCATCCCCAGTGGTGCCAGTGCACTCTCTGGACTCACTGCACTGCATCCCCAGTGGTGCCAGTGCACTCTCTGGACTCACTGCACTGCATCCCCAGTGGTGCCAGTGCACTCTCTGGACTCACTGCACTGCATCCCCAGTGGTGCCAGTGCACTCTCTGGACTCACTGCACTGCATCCCCAGTGGTGCCAGTGCACTCTCTGGACTCACTGCACTGCATCCCCAGTGGTGCCAGTGCACTCTCTGGACTCACTGCACTGCATCCCCAGTGGTGCCAGTGCACTCTCTGGACTCACTGCACTGCATCCCCAGTGGTGCCAGTGCACTCTCTGGACTCACTGCACTGCATCCCCAGTGGTGCCAGTGCACTCTCTGGACTCACTGCACTGCATCCCCAGTGGTGCCAGTGCACTCTCTGGACTCACTGCACTGCATCCCCAGTGGTGCCAGTGCACTCTCTGGACTCACTGCACTGCATCCCCAGTGGTGCCAGTGCACTCTCTGGACTCACTGCACTGCATCCCCAGTGGTGCCAGTGCACTCTCTGGACTCACTGCACTGCATCCCCACTGGTGCCAGTGCACTCTCTGGACTCACTGCACTGCATCCCCAGTGGTGCCAGTGCACTCTCTGGACTCACTGCACTGCATCCCCAGTGGTGCCAGTGCACTCTCTGGACTCACTGCACTGCATCCCCAGTGGTGCCAGTGCACTCTCTGGACTCACTGCACTGCATCCCCAGTGGTGCCAGTGCACTCTCTGGACTCACTGCACTGCATCCCCAGTGGTGCCAGTGCACTCTCTGGACTCACTGCACTGCATCCCCACTGGTGCCAGTGCACTCTCTGGACTCACTGCACTGCATCCCCAGTGGTGCCAGTGCACTCTCTGGACTCACTGCACTGCATCCCCAGTGGTGCCAGTGCACTCTCTGGACTCACTGCACTGCATCCCCAGTGGTGCCAGTGCACTCTCTGGACTCACTGCACTGCATCCCCAGTGGTGCCAGTGCACTCTCTGGACTCACTGCACTGCATCCCCAGTGGTGCCAGTGCACTCTCTGGACTCACTGCACTGCATCCCCAGTGGTGCCAGTGCACTCTCTGGACTCACTGCACTGCATCCCCAGTGGTGCCAGTGCACTCTCTGGACTCACTGCACTGCATCCCCAGTGGTGCCAGTGCACTCTCTGGACTCACTGCACTGCATCCCCAGTGGTGCCAGTGCACTCTCTGGACTCACTGCACTGCATCCCCAGTGGTGCCAGTGCACTCTCTGGACTCACTGCACTGCATCCCCAGTGGTGCCAGTGCACTCTCTGGACTCACTGCACTGCATCCCCAGTGGTGCCAGTGCACTCTCTGGACTCACTGCACTGCATCCCCAGTGGTGCCAGTGCACTCTCTGGACCCACTGCACTGCATCCCCACTGGTGCCAGTGCACTCTCTGGACTCACTGCACTGCATCCCCACTGGTGCCAGTGCACTCTCTGGACTCACTGCACTGCATCCCCACTGGTGCCAGTGCACTCTCTGGACTCACTGCACTGCATCCCCAGTGGTGCCAGTGCACTCTCTGGACTCACTGCACTGCACTGCATCCCCAGTGGTGCCAGTGCACTCTCTGGACTCACTGCACTGCATCCCCAGTGGTGCCAGTGCACTCTCTGGACTCACTGCACTGCATCCCCAGTGGTGCCAGTGCACTCTCTGGACTCACTGCACTGCATCCCCAGTGGTGCCAGTGCACTCTCTGGACTCACTGCACTGCATCCCCAGTGGTGCCAGTGCACTCTCTGGACTCACTGCACTGCATCCCCACTGGTGCCAGTGCACTCTCTGGACTCACTGCACTGCATCCCCAGTGGTGCCAGTGCACTCTCTGGACTCACTGCACTGCATCCCCAGTGGTGCCAGTGCACTCTCTGGACTCACTGCACTGCATCCCCAGTGGTGCCAGTGCACTCTCTGGACTCACTGCACTGCATCCCCAGTGGTGCCAGTGCACTCTCTGGACTCACTGCACTGCATCCCCAGTGGTGCCAGTGCACTCTCTGGACTCACTGCACTGCATCCCCACTGGTGCCAGTGCACTCTCTGGACTCACTGCACTGCATCCCCACTGGTGCCAGTGCACTCTCTGGACTCACTGCACTGCATCCCCACTGGTGCCAGTGCACTCTCTGGACTCACTGCACTGCATCCCCACTGGTGCCAGTGCACTCTCTGGACTCACTGCACTGCATCCCCAGTGGTGCCAGTGCACTCTCTGGACTCACTGCACTGCATCCCCAGTGGTGCCAGTGCACTCTCTGGACTCACTGCACTGCATCCCCACTGGTGCCAGTGCACTCTCTGGACTCACTGCACTGCATCCCCAGTGGTGCCAGTGCACTCTCTGGACTCACTGCACTGCATCCCCAGTGGTGCCAGTGCACTCTCTGGACTCACTGCACTGCATCCCCAGTGGTGCCAGTGCACTCTCTGGACTCACTGCACTGCATCCCCAGTGGTGCCAGTGCACTCTCTGGACTCACTGCACTGCATCCCCAGTGGTGCCAGTGCACTCTCTGGACTCACTGCACTGCATCCCCAGTGGTGCCAGTGCACTCTCTGGACTCACTGCACTGCATCCCCAGTGGTGCCAGTGCACTCTCTGGACTCACTGCACTGCATCCCCAGTGGTGCCAGTGCACTCTCTGGACTCACTGCACTGCATCCCCAGTGGTGCCAGTGCACTCTCTGGACTCACTGCACTGCATCCCCAGTGGTGCCAGTGCACTCTCTGGACTCACTGCACTGCATCCCCAGTGGTGCCAGTGCACTCTCTGGACTCACTGCACTGCATCCCCAGTGGTGCCAGTGCACTCTCTGGACTCACTGCACTGCATCTGGTGCCAGTGCACTCTCTGGACTCACTGCACTGCATCCCCACTGGTGCCAGTGCACTCTCTGGACTCACTGCACTGCATCCCCAGTGGTGCCAGTGCACTCTCTGGACTCACTGCACTGCATCATCCCCAGTGGTGCCAGTGCACTCTCTGGACTCACTGCACTGCATCCCCAGTGGTGCCAGTGCACTCTCTGGACTCACTGCACTGCATCCCCAGTGGTGCCAGTGCACTCTCTGGACTCACTGCACTGCATCCCCAGTGGTGCCAGTGCACTCTCTGGACTCACTGCACTGCATCCCCAGTGGTGCCAGTGCACTCTCTGGACTCACTGCACTGCATCCCCAGTGGTGCCAGTGCACTCTCTGGACTCACTGCACTGCATCCCCAGTGGTGCCAGTGCACTCTCTGGACTCACTGCACTGCATCCCCAGTGGTGCCAGTGCACTCTCTGGACTCACTGCACTGCATCCCCAGTGGTGCCAGTGCACTCTCTGGACTCACTGCACTGCATCCCCAGTGGTGCCAGTGCACTCTCTGGACTCACTGCACTGCATCCCCAGTGGTGCCAGTGCACTCTCTGGACTCACTGCACTGCATCCCCAGTGGTGCCAGTGCACTCTCTGGACTCACTGCACTGCATCCCCAGTGGTGCCAGTGCACTCTCTGGACTCACTGCACTGCATCCCCAGTGGTGCCAGTGCACTCTCTGGACTCACTGCACTGCATCCCCAGTGGTGCCAGTGCACTCTCTGGACTCACTGCACTGCATCCCCAGTGGTGCCAGTGCACTCTCTGGACTCACTGCACTGCATCCCCAGTGGTGCCAGTGCACTCTCTGGACTCACTGCACTGCATCCCCAGTGGTGCCAGTGCACTCTCTGGACTCACTGCACTGCATCCCCAGTGGTGCCAGTGCACTCTCTGGACTCACTGCACTGCATCCCCAGTGGTGCCAGTGCACTCTCTGGACTCACTGCACTGCATCCCCAGTGGTGCCAGTGCACTCTCTGGACTCACTGCACTGCATCCCCAGTGGTGCCAGTGCACTCTCTGGACTCACTGCACTGCATCCCCAGTGGTGCCAGTGCACTCTCTGGACTCACTGCACTGCATCCCCAGTGGTGCCAGTGCACTCTCTGGACTCACTGCACTGCATCCCCAGTGGTGCCAGTGCACTCTCTGGACTCACTGCACTGCATCCCCAGTGGTGCCAGTGCACTCTCTGGACTCACTGCACTGCATCCCCAGTGGTGCCAGTGCACTCTCTGGACTCACTGCACTGCATCCCCAGTGGTGCCAGTGCACTCTCTGGACTCACTGCACTGCATCCCCAGTGGTGCCAGTGCACTCTCTGGACTCACTGCACTGCATCCCCAGTGGTGCCAGTGCACTCTCTGGACTCACTGCACTGCATCCCCAGTGGTGCCAGTGCACTCTCTGGACTCACTGCACTGCATCCCCAGTGGTGCCAGTGCACTCTCTGGACTCACTGCACTGCATCCCCAGTGGTGCCAGTGCACTCTCTGGACTCACTGCACTGCATCCCCAGTGGTGCCAGTGCACTCTCTGGACTCACTGCACTGCATCCCCAGTGGTGCCAGTGCACTCTCTGGACTCACTGCACTGCATCCCCAGTGGTGCCAGTGCACTCTCTGGACTCACTGCACTGCATCCCCAGTGGTGCCAGTGCACTCTCTGGACTCACTGCACTGCATCCCCAGTGGTGCCAGTGCACTCTCTGGACTCACTGCACTGCATCCCCAGTGGTGCCAGTGCACTCTCTGGACTCACTGCACTGCATCCCCAGTGGTGCCAGTGCACTCTCTGGACTCACTGCACTGCATCCCCAGTGGTGCCAGTGCACTCTCTGGACTCACTGCACTGCATCCCCAGTGGTGCCAGTGCACTCTCTGGACTCACTGCACTGCATCCCCAGTGGTGCCAGTGCACTCTCTGGACTCACTGCACTGCATCCCCAGTGGTGCCAGTGCACTCTCTGGACTCACTGCACTGCATCCCCAGTGGTGCCAGTGCACTCTCTGGACTCACTGCACTGCATCCCCAGTGGTGCCAGTGCACTCTCTGGACTCACTGCACTGCATCCCCAGTGGTGCCAGTGCACTCTCTGGACTCACTGCACTGCATCCCCAGTGGTGCCAGTGCACTCTCTGGACTCACTGCACTGCATCCCCAGTGGTGCCAGTGCACTCTCTGGACTCACTGCACTGCATCCCCAGTGGTGCCAGTGCACTCTCTGGACTCACTGCACTGCATCCCCAGTGGTGCCAGTGCACTCTCTGGACTCACTGCACTGCATCCCCAGTGGTGCCAGTGCACTCTCTGGACTCACTGCACTGCATCCCCAGTGGTGCCAGTGCACTCTCTGGACTCACTGCACTGCATCCCCAGTGGTGCCAGTGCACTCTCTGGACTCACTGCACTGCATCCCCAGTGGTGCCAGTGCACTCTCTGGACTCACTGCACTGCATCCCCAGTGGTGCCAGTGCACTCTCTGGACTCACTGCACTGCATCCCCAGTGGTGCCAGTGCACTCTCTGGACTCACTGCACTGCATCCCCAGTGGTGCCAGTGCACTCTCTGGACTCACTGCACTGCATCCCCAGTGGTGCCAGTGCACTCTCTGGACTCACTGCACTGCATCCCCAGTGGTGCCAGTGCACTCTCTGGACTCACTGCACTGCATCCCCAGTGGTGCCAGTGCACTCTCTGGACTCACTGCACTGCATCCCCAGTGGTGCCAGTGCACTCTCTGGACTCACTGCACTGCATCCCCAGTGGTGCCAGTGCACTCTCTGGACTCACTGCACTGCATCCCCAGTGGTGCCAGTGCACTCTCTGGACTCACTGCACTGCATCCCCAGTGGTGCCAGTGCACTCTCTGGACTCACTGCACTGCATCCCCAGTGGTGCCAGTGCACTCTCTGGACTCACTGCACTGCATCCCCAGTGGTGCCAGTGCACTCTCTGGACTCACTGCACTGCATCCCCAGTGGTGCCAGTGCACTCTCTGGACTCACTGCACTGCATCCCCAGTGGTGCCAGTGCACTCTCTGGACTCACTGCACTGCATCCCCAGTGGTGCCAGTGCACTCTCTGGACTCACTGCACTGCATCCCCAGTGGTGCCAGTGCACTCTCTGGACTCACTGCACTGCATCCCCAGTGGTGCCAGTGCACTCTCTGGACTCACTGCACTGCATCCCCAGTGGTGCCAGTGCACTCTCTGGACTCACTGCACTGCATCCCCAGTGGTGCCAGTGCACTCTCTGGACTCACTGCACTGCATCCCCAGTGGTGCCAGTGCACTCTCTGGACTCACTGCACTGCATCCCCAGTGGTGCCAGTGCACTCTCTGGACTCACTGCACTGCATCCCCAGTGGTGCCAGTGCACTCTCTGGACTCACTGCACTGCATCCCCAGTGGTGCCAGTGCACTCTCTGGACTCACTGCACTGCATCCCCAGTGGTGCCAGTGCACTCTCTGGACTCACTGCACTGCATCCCCAGTGGTGCCAGTGCACTCTCTGGACTCACTGCACTGCATCCCCAGTGGTGCCAGTGCACTCTCTGGACTCACTGCACTGCATCCCCAGTGGTGCCAGTGCACTCTCTGGACTCACTGCACTGCATCCCCAGTGGTGCCAGTGCACTCTCTGGACTCACTGCACTGCATCCCCAGTGGTGCCAGTGCACTCTCTGGACTCACTGCACTGCATCCCCAGTGGTGCCAGTGCACTCTCTGGACTCACTGCACTGCATCCCCAGTGGTGCCAGTGCACTCTCTGGACTCACTGCACTGCATCCCCAGTGGTGCCAGTGCACTCTCTGGACTCACTGCACTGCATCCCCACTGGTGCCAGTGCACTCTCTGGACTCACTGCACTGCATCCCCAGTGGTGCCAGTGCACTCTCTGGACTCACTGCACTGCATCCCCAGTGGTGCCAGTGCACTCTCTGGACTCACTGCACTGCATCCCCACTGGTGCCAGTGCACTCTCTGGACTCACTGCACTGCATCCCCAGTGGTGCCAGTGCACTCTCTGGACTCACTGCACTGCATCCCCAGTGGTGCCAGTGCACTCTCTGGACTCACTGCACTGCATCCCCAGTGGTGCCAGTGCACTCTCTGGACTCACTGCACTGCATCCCCAGTGGTGCCAGTGCACTCTCTGGACTCACTGCACTGCATCCCCAGTGGTGCCAGTGCACTCTCTGGACTCACTGCACTGCATCCCCAGTGGTGCCAGTGCACTCTCTGGACTCACTGCACTGCATCCCCAGTGGTGCCAGTGCACTCTCTGGACTCACTGCACTGCATCCCCAGTGGTGCCAGTGCACTCTCTGGACTCACTGCACTGCATCCCCAGTGGTGCCAGTGCACTCTCTGGACTCACTGCACTGCATCCCCAGTGGTGCCAGTGCACTCTCTGGACTCACTGCACTGCATCCCCAGTGGTGCCAGTGCACTCTCTGGACTCACTGCACTGCATCCCCAGTGGTGCCAGTGCACTCTCTGGACTCACTGCACTGCATCCCCAGTGGTGCCAGTGCACTCTCTGGACTCACTGCACTGCATCCCCAGTGGTGCCAGTGCACTCTCTGGACTCACTGCACTGCATCCCCAGTGGTGCCAGTGCACTCTCTGGACTCACTGCACTGCATCCCCAGTGGTGCCAGTGCACTCTCTGGACTCACTGCACTGCATCCCCAGTGGTGCCAGTGCACTCTCTGGACTCACTGCACTGCATCCCCAGTGGTGCCAGTGCACTCTCTGGACTCACTGCACTGCATCCCCAGTGGTGCCAGTGCACTCTCTGGACTCACTGCACTGCATCCCCAGTGGTGCCAGTGCACTCTCTGGACTCACTGCACTGCATCCCCAGTGGTGCCAGTGCACTCTCTGGACTCACTGCACTGCATCCCCAGTGGTGCCAGTGCACTCTCTGGACTCACTGCACTGCATCCCCAGTGGTGCCAGTGCACTCTCTGGACTCACTGCACTGCATCCCCAGTGGTGCCAGTGCACTCTCTGGACTCACTGCACTGCATCCCCAGTGGTGCCAGTGCACTCTCTGGACTCACTGCACTGCATCCCCAGTGGTGCCAGTGCACTCTCTGGACTCACTGCACTGCATCCCCAGTGGTGCCAGTGCACTCTCTGGACTCACTGCACTGCATCCCCAGTGGTGCCAGTGCACTCTCTGGACTCACTGCACTGCATCCCCAGTGGTGCCAGTGCACTCTCTGGACTCACTGCACTGCATCCCCAGTGGTGCCAGTGCACTCTCTGGACTCACTGCACTGCATCCCCAGTGGTGCCAGTGCACTCTCTGGACTCACTGCACTGCATCCCCACTGGTGCCAGTGCACTCTCTGGACTCACTGCACTGCATCCCCAGTGGTGCCAGTGCACTCTCTGGACTCACTGCAGTGCATCCCCAGTGGTGCCAGTGCACTCTCTGGACTCACTGCACTGCATCCCCAGTGGTGCCAGTGCACTCTCTGGACTCACTGCACTGCATCCCCAGTGGTGCCAGTGCACTCTCTGGACTCACTGCACTGCATCCCCAGTGGTGCCAGTGCACTCTCTGGACTCACTGCACTGCATCCCCAGTGGTGCCAGTGCACTCTCTGGACTCACTGCACTGCATCCCCAGTGGTGCCAGTGCACTCTCTGGACTCACTGCACTGCATCCCCAGTGGTGCCAGTGCACTCTCTGGACTCACTGCACTGCATCCCCAGTGGTGCCAGTGCACTCTCTGGACTCACTGCACTGCATCCCCAGTGGTGCCAGTGCACTCTCTGGACTCACTGCACTGCATCCCCAGTGGTGCCAGTGCACTCTCTGGACTCACTGCACTGCATCCCCAGTGGTGCCAGTGCACTCTCTGGACTCACTGCACTGCATCCCCAGTGGTGCCAGTGCACTCTCTGGACTCACTGCACTGCATCCCCAGTGGTGCCAGTGCACTCTCTGGACTCACTGCACTGCATCCCCACTGGTGCCAGTGCACTCTCTGGACTCACTGCACTGCATCCCCACTGGTGCCAGTGCACTCTCTGGACTCACTGCACTGCATCCCCACTGGTGCCAGTGCACTCTCTGGACTCACTGCACTGCATCCCCAGTGGTGCCAGTGCACTCTCTGGACTCACTGCACTGCATCCCCAGTGGTGCCAGTGCACTCTCTGGACTCACTGCACTGCATCCCCAGTGGTGCCAGTGCACTCTCTGGACTCACTGCACTGCATCCCCAGTGGTGCCAGTGCACTCTCTGGACTCACTGCACTGCATCCCCAGTGGTGCCAGTGCACTCTCTGGACTCACTGCACTGCATCCCCAGTGGTGCCAGTGCACTCTCTGGACTCACTGCACTGCATCCCCAGTGGTGCCAGTGCACTCTCTGGACTCACTGCACTGCATCCCCAGTGGTGCCAGTGCACTCTCTGGACTCACTGCACTGCATCCCCAGTGGTGCCAGTGCACTCTCTGGACTCACTGCACTGCATCCCCAGTGGTGCCAGTGCACTCTCTGGACTCACTGCACTGCATCCCCAGTGGTGCCAGTGCACTCTCTGGACTCACTGCACTGCATCCCCAGTGGTGCCAGTGCACTCTCTGGACTCACTGCACTGCATCCCCAGTGGTGCCAGTGCACTCTCTGGACTCACTGCACTGCATCCCCAGTGGTGCCAGTGCACTCTCTGGACTCACTGCACTGCATCCCCAGTGGTGCCAGTGCACTCTCTGGACTCACTGCACTGCATCCCCAGTGGTGCCAGTGCACTCTCTGGACTCACTGCACTGCATCCCCAGTGGTGCCAGTGCACTCTCTGGACTCACTGCACTGCATCCCCAGTGGTGCCAGTGCACTCTCTGGACTCACTGCACTGCATCCCCAGTGGTGCCAGTGCACTCTCTGGACTCACTGCACTGCATCCCCAGTGGTGCCAGTGCACTCTCTGGACTCACTGCACTGCATCCCCAGTGGTGCCAGTGCACTCTCTGGACTCACTGCACTGCATCCCCAGTGGTGCCAGTGCACTCTCTGGACTCACTGCACTGCATCCCCAGTGGTGCCAGTGCACTCTCTGGACTCACTGCACTGCATCCCCAGTGGTGCCAGTGCACTCTCTGGACTCACTGCACTGCATCCCCAGTGGTGCCAGTGCACTCTCTGGACTCACTGCACTGCATCCCCAGTGGTGCCAGTGCACTCTCTGGACTCACTGCACTGCATCCCCAGTGGTGCCAGTGCACTCTCTGGACTCACTGCACTGCATCCCCAGTGGTGCCAGTGCACTCTCTGGACTCACTGCACTGCATCCCCAGTGGTGCCAGTGCACTCTCTGGACTCACTGCACTGCATCCCCAGTGGTGCCAGTGCACTCTCTGGACTCACTGCACTGCATCCCCAGTGGTGCCAGTGCACTCTCTGGACTCACTGCACTGCATCCCCAGTGGTGCCAGTGCACTCTCTGGACTCACTGCACTGCATCCCCAGTGGTGCCAGTGCACTCTCTGGACTCACTGCACTGCATCCCCAGTGGTGCCAGTGCACTCTCTGGACTCACTGCACTGCATCCCCAGTGGTGCCAGTGCACTCTCTGGACTCACTGCACTGCATCCCCAGTGGTGCCAGTGCACTCTCTGGACTCACTGCACTGCATCCCCAGTGGTGCCAGTGCACTCTCTGGACTCACTGCACTGCATCCCCAGTGGTGCCAGTGCACTCTCTGGACTCACTGCACTGCATCCCCAGTGGTGCCAGTGCACTCTCTGGACTCACTGCACTGCATCCCCAGTGGTGCCAGTGCACTCTCTGGACTCACTGCACTGCATCCCCAGTGGTGCCAGTGCACTCTCTGGACTCACTGCACTGCATCCCCAGTGGTGCCAGTGCACTCTCTGGACTCACTGCACTGCATCCCCAGTGGTGCCAGTGCACTCTCTGGACTCACTGCACTGCATCCCCAGTGGTGCCAGTGCACTCTCTGGACTCACTGCACTGCATCCCCAGTGGTGCCAGTGCACTCTCTGGACTCACTGCACTGCATCCCCAGTGGTGCCAGTGCACTCTCTGGACTCACTGCACTGCATCCCCAGTGGTGCCAGTGCACTCTCTGGACTCACTGCACTGCATCCCCAGTGGTGCCAGTGCACTCTCTGGACTCACTGCACTGCATCCCCAGTGGTGCCAGTGCACTCTCTGGACTCACTGCACTGCATCCCCAGTGGTGCCAGTGCACTCTCTGGACTCACTGCACTGCATCCCCAGTGGTGCCAGTGCACTCTCTGGACTCACTGCACTGCATCCCCAGTGGTGCCAGTGCACTCTCTGGACTCACTGCACTGCATCCCCAGTGGTGCCAGTGCACTCTCTGGACTCACTGCACTGCATCCCCAGTGGTGCCAGTGCACTCTCTGGACTCACTGCACTGCATCCCCAGTGGTGCCAGTGCACTCTCTGGACTCACTGCACTGCATCCCCAGTGGTGCCAGTGCACTCTCTGGACTCACTGCACTGCATCCCCAGTGGTGCCAGTGCACTCTCTGGACTCACTGCACTGCATCCCCAGTGGTGCCAGTGCACTCTCTGGACTCACTGCACTGCATCCCCAGTGGTGCCAGTGCACTCTCTGGACTCACTGCACTGCATCCCCAGTGGTGCCAGTGCACTCTCTGGACTCACTGCACTGCATCCCCAGTGGTGCCAGTGCACTCTCTGGACTCACTGCACTGCATCCCCAGTGGTGCCAGTGCACTCTCTGGACTCACTGCACTGCATCCCCAGTGGTGCCAGTGCACTCTCTGGACTCACTGCACTGCATCCCCAGTGGTGCCAGTGCACTCTCTGGACTCACTGCACTGCATCCCCACTGGTGCCAGTGCACTCTCTGGACTCACTGCACTGCATCCCCAGTGGTGCCAGTGCACTCTCTGGACTCACTGCACTGCATCCCCAGTGGTGCCAGTGCACTCTCTGGACTCACTGCACTGCATCCCCAGTGGTGCCAGTGCACTCTCTGGACTCACTGCACTGCATCCCCACTGGTGCCAGTGCACTCTCTGGACTCACTGCACTGCATCCCCAGTGGTGCCAGTGCACTCTCTGGACTCACTGCACTGCATCCCCACTGGTGCCAGTGCACTCTCTGGACTCACTGCACTGCATCCCCAGTGGTGCCAGTGCACTCTCTGGACTCACTGCACTGCATCCCCAGTGGTGCCAGTGCACTCTCTGGACTCACTGCACTGCATCCCCAGTGGTGCCAGTGCACTCTCTGGACTCACTGCACTGCATCCCCAGTGGTGCCAGTGCACTCTCTGGACTCACTGCACTGCATCCCCAGTGGTGCCAGTGCACTCTCTGGACTCACTGCACTGCATCCCCAGTGGTGCCAGTGCACTCTCTGGACTCACTGCACTGCATCCCCAGTGGTGCCAGTGCACTCTCTGGACTCACTGCACTGCATCCCCAGTGGTGCCAGTGCACTCTCTGGACTCACTGCACTGCATCCCCACTGGTGCCAGTGCACTCTCTGGACTCACTGCACTGCATCCCCAGTGGTGCCAGTGCACTCTCTGGACTCACTGCACTGCATCCCCAGTGGTGCCAGTGCACTCTCTGGACTCACTGCACTGCATCCCCAGTGGTGCCAGTGCACTCTCTGGACTCACTGCACTGCATCCCCACTGGTGCCAGTGCACTCTCTGGACTCACTGCACTGCATCCCCACTGGTGCCAGTGCACTCTCTGGACTCACTGCACTGCATCCCCAGTGGTGCCAGTGCACTCTCTGGACTCACTGCACTGCATCCCCACTGGTGCCAGTGCACTCTCTGGACTCACTGCACTGCATCCCCAGTGGTGCCAGTGCACTCTCTGGACTCACTGCACTGCATCCCCAGTGGTGCCAGTGCACTCTCTGGACTCACTGCACTGCATCCCCACTGGTGCCAGTGCACTCTCTGGACTCACTGCACTGCATCCCCAGTGGTGCCAGTGCACTCTCTGGACTCACTGCACTGCATCCCCACTGGTGCCAGTGCACTCTCTGGACTCACTGCACTGCATCCCCAGTGGTGCCAGTGCACTCTCTGGACTCACTGCACTGCATCCCCAGTGGTGCCAGTGCACTCTCTGGACTCACTGCACTGCATCCCCAGTGGTGCCAGTGCACTCTCTGGACTCACTGCACTGCATCCCCAGTGGTGCCAGTGCACTCTCTGGACTCACTGCACTGCATCCCCAGTGGTGCCAGTGCACTCTCTGGACTCACTGCACTGGTGCATCCCCACTGGTGCCAGTGCACTCTCTGGACTCACTGCACTGCATCCCCAGTGGTGCCAGTGCACTCTCTGGACTCACTGCACTGCATCCCCACTGGTGCCAGTGCACTCTCTGGACTCACTGCACTGCATCCCCAGTGGTGCCAGTGCACTCTCTGGACTCACTGCACTGCATCCCCAGTGGTGCCAGTGCACTCTCTGGACTCACTGCACTGCATCCCCAGTGGTGCCAGTGCACTCTCTGGACTCACTGCACTGCATCCCCAGTGGTGCCAGTGCACTCTCTGGACTCACTGCACTGCATCCCCAGTGGTGCCAGTGCACTCTCTGGACTCACTGCACTGCATCCCCAGTGGTGCCAGTGCACTCTCTGGACTCACTGCACTGCATCCCCAGTGGTGCCAGTGCACTCTCTGGACTCACTGCACTGCATCCCCAGTGGTGCCAGTGCACTCTCTGGACTCACTGCACTGCATCCCCAGTGGTGCCAGTGCACTCTCTGGACTCACTGCACTGCATCCCCAGTGGTGCCAGTGCACTCTCTGGACTCACTGCACTGCATCCCCAGTGGTGCCAGTGCACTCTCTGGACTCACTGCACTGCATCCCCAGTGGTGCCAGTGCACTCTCTGGACTCACTGCACTGCATCCCCAGTGGTGCCAGTGCACTCTCTGGACTCACTGCACTGCATCCCCAGTGGTGCCAGTGCACTCTCTGGACTCACTGCACTGCATCCCCACTGGTGCCAGTGCACTCTCTGGACTCACTGCACTGCATCCCCAGTGGTGCCAGTGCACTCTCTGGACTCACTGCACTGCATCCCCACTGGTGCCAGTGCACTCTCTGGACTCACTGCACTGCATCCCCAGTGGTGCCAGTGCACTCTCTGGACTCACTGCACTGCATCCCCACTGGTGCCAGTGCACTCTCTGGACTCACTGCACTGCATCCCCACTGGTGCCAGTGCACTCTCTGGACTCACTGCACTGCATCCCCAGTGGTGCCAGTGCACTCTCTGGACTCACTGCACTGCATCCCCAGTGGTGCCAGTGCACTCTCTGGACTCACTGCACTGCATCCCCAGTGGTGCCAGTGCACTCTCTGGACTCACTGCACTGCATCCCCAGTGGTGCCAGTGCACTCTCTGGACTCACTGCACTGCATCCCCACTGGTGCCAGTGCACTCTCTGGACTCACTGCACTGCATCCCCAGTGGTGCCAGTGCACTCTCTGGACTCACTGCACTGCATCCCCAGTGGTGCCAGTGCACTCTCTGGACTCACTGCACTGCATCCCCACTGGTGCCAGTGCACTCTCTGGACTCACTGCACTGCATCCCCAGTGGTGCCAGTGCACTCTCTGGACTCACTGCACTGCATCCCCACTGGTGCCAGTGCACTCTCTGGACTCACTGCACTGCATCCCCAGTGGTGCCAGTGCACTCTCTGGACTCACTGCACTGCATCCCCACTGGTGCCAGTGCACTCTCTGGACTCACTGCACTGCATCCCCAGTGGTGCCAGTGCACTCTCTGGACTCACTGCACTGCATCCCCAGTGGTGCCAGTGCACTCTCTGGACTCACTGCACTGCATCCCCAGTGGTGCCAGTGCACTCTCTGGACTCACTGCACTGCATCCCCAGTGGTGCCAGTGCACTCTCTGGACTCACTGCACTGCATCCCCAGTGGTGCCAGTGCACTCTCTGGACTCACTGCACTGCATCCCCAGTGGTGCCAGTGCACTCTCTGGACTCACTGCACTGCATCCCCAGTGGTGCCAGTGCACTCTCTGGACTCACTGCACTGCATCCCCAGTGGTGCCAGTGCACTCTCTGGACTCACTGTGGTGCATCCCCACTGGTGCCAGTGCACTCTCTGGACTCACTGCACTGCATCCCCAGTGGTGCCAGTGCACTCTCTGGACTCACTGCACTGCATCCCCAGTGGTGCCAGTGCACTCTCTGGACTCACTGCACTGCATCCCCAGTGGTGCCAGTGCACTCTCTGGACTCACTGCACTGCATCCCCAGTGGTGCCAGTGCACTCTCTGGACTCACTGCACTGCATCCCCAGTGGTGCCAGTGCACTCTCTGGACTCACTGCACTGCATCCCCAGTGGTGCCAGTGCACTCTCTGGACTCACTGCACTGCATCCCCAGTGGTGCCAGTGCACTCTCTGGACTCACTGCACTGCATCCCCAGTGGTGCCAGTGCACTCTCTGGACTCACTGCACTGCATCCCCAGTGGTGCCAGTGCACTCTCTGGACTCACTGCACTGCATCCCCAGTGGTGCCAGTGCACTCTCTGGACTCACTGCACTGCATCCCCAGTGGTGCCAGTGCACTCTCTGGACTCACTGCACTGCATCCCCAGTGGTGCCAGTGCACTCTCTGGACTCACTGCACTGCATCCCCAGTGGTGCCAGTGCACTCTCTGGACTCACTGCACTGCATCCCCACTGGTGCCAGTGCACTCTCTGGACTCACTGCACTGCATCCCCAGTGGTGCCAGTGCACTCTCTGGACTCACTGCACTGCATCCCCAGTGGTGCCAGTGCACTCTCTGGACTCACTGCACTGCATCCCCAGTGGTGCCAGTGCACTCTCTGGACTCACTGCACTGCATCCCCACTGGTGCCAGTGCACTCTCTGGACTCACTGCACTGCATCCCCAGTGGTGCCAGTGCACTCTCTGGACTCACTGCACTGCATCCCCAGTGGTGCCAGTGCACTCTCTGGACTCACTGCACTGCATCCCCAGTGGTGCCAGTGCACTCTCTGGACTCACTGCACTGCATCCCCAGTGGTGCCAGTGCACTCTCTGGACTCACTGCACTGCATCCCCAGTGGTGCCAGTGCACTCTCTGGACTCACTGCACTGCATCCCCAGTGGTGCCAGTGCACTCTCTGGACTCACTGCACTGCATCCCCAGTGGTGCCAGTGCACTCTCTGGACTCACTGCACTGCATCCCCAGTGGTGCCAGTGCACTCTCTGGACTCACTGCACTGCATCCCCAGTGGTGCCAGTGCACTCTCTGGACTCACTGCACTGCATCCCCAGTGGTGCCAGTGCACTCTCTGGACTCACTGCACTGCATCCCCAGTGGTGCCAGTGCACTCTCTGGACTCACTGCACTGCATCCCCAGTGGTGCCAGTGCACTCTCTGGACTCACTGCACTGCATCCCCAGTGGTGCCAGTGCACTCTCTGGACTCACTGCACTGCATCCCCAGTGGTGCCAGTGCACTCTCTGGACTCACTGCACTGCATCCCCAGTGGTGCCAGTGCACTCTCTGGACTCACTGCACTGCATCCCCAGTGGTGCCAGTGCACTCTCTGGACTCACTGCACTGCATCCCCAGTGGTGCCAGTGCACTCTCTGGACTCACTGCACTGCATCCCCAGTGGTGCCAGTGCACTCTCTGGACTCACTGCACTGCATCCCCACTGGTGCCAGTGCACTCTCTGGACTCACTGCACTGCATCCCCAGTGGTGCCAGTGCACTCTCTGGACTCACTGCACTGCATCCCCAGTGGTGCCAGTGCACTCTCTGGACTCACTGCACTGCATCCCCACTGGTGCCAGTGCACTCTCTGGACTCACTGCACTGCATCCCCAGTGGTGCCAGTGCACTCTCTGGACTCACTGCACTGCATCCCCAGTGGTGCCAGTGCACTCTCTGGACTCACTGCACTGCATCCCCACTGGTGCCAGTGCACTCTCTGGACTCACTGCACTGCATCCCCAGTGGTGCCAGTGCACTCTCTGGACTCACTGCACTGCATCCCCAGTGGTGCCAGTGCACTCTCTGGACTCACTGCACTGCATCCCCAGTGGTGCCAGTGCACTCTCTGGACTCACTGCACTGCATCCCCAGTGGTGCCAGTGCACTCTCTGGACTCACTGCACTGCATCCCCAGTGGTGCCAGTGCACTCTCTGGACTCACTGCACTGCATCCCCAGTGGTGCCAGTGCACTCTCTGGACTCACTGCACTGCATCCCCAGTGGTGCCAGTGCACTCTCTGGACTCACTGCACTGCATCCCCAGTGGTGCCAGTGCACTCTCTGGACTCACTGCACTGCATCCCCAGTGGTGCCAGTGCACTCTCTGGACTCACTGCACTGCATCCCCAGTGGTGCCAGTGCACTCTCTGGACTCACTGCACTGCATCCCCAGTGGTGCCAGTGCACTCTCTGGACTCACTGCACTGCATCCCCACTGGTGCCAGTGCACTCTCTGGACTCACTGCACTGCATCCCCACTGGTGCCAGTGCACTCTCTGGACTCACTGCACTGCATCCCCAGTGGTGCCAGTGCACTCTCTGGACTCACTGCACTGCATCCCCACTGGTGCCAGTGCACTCTCTGGACTCACTGCACTGCATCCCCACTGGTGCCAGTGCACTCTCTGGACTCACTGCACTGCATCCCCAGTGGTGCCAGTGCACTCTCTGGACTCACTGCACTGCATCCCCAGTGGTGCCAGTGCACTCTCTGGACTCACTGCACTGCATCCCCAGTGGTGCCAGTGCACTCTCTGGACTCACTGCACTGCATCCCCAGTGGTGCCAGTGCACTCTCTGGACTCACTGCACTGCATCCCCAGTGGTGCCAGTGCACTCTCTGGACTCACTGCACTGCATCCCCAGTGGTGCCAGTGCACTCTCTGGACTCACTGCACTGCATCCCCAGTGGTGCCAGTGCACTCTCTGGACTCACTGCACTGCATCCCCACTGGTGCCAGTGCACTCTCTGGACTCACTGCACTGCATCCCCAGTGGTGCCAGTGCACTCTCTGGACTCACTGCACTGCATCCCCAGTGGTGCCAGTGCACTCTCTGGACTCACTGCACTGCATCCCCAGTGGTGCCAGTGCACTCTCTGGACTCACTGCACTGCATCCCCAGTGGTGCCAGTGCACTCTCTGGACTCACTGCACTGCATCCCCACTGGTGCCAGTGCACTCTCTGGACTCACTGCACTGCATCCCCAGTGGTGCCAGTGCACTCTCTGGACTCACTGCACTGCATCCCCAGTGGTGCCAGTGCACTCTCTGGACTCACTGCACTGCATCCCCAGTGGTGCCAGTGCACTCTCTGGACTCACTGCACTGCATCCCCACTGGTGCCAGTGCACTCTCTGGACTCACTGCACTGCATCCCCACTGGTGCCAGTGCACTCTCTGGACTCACTGCACTGCATCCCCAGTGGTGCCAGTGCACTCTCTGGACTCACTGCACTGCATCCCCAGTGGTGCCAGTGCACTCTCTGGACTCACTGCACTGCATCCCCAGTGGTGCCAGTGCACTCTCTGGACTCACTGCACTGCATCCCCAGTGGTGCCAGTGCACTCTCTGGACTCACTGCACTGCATCCCCAGTGGTGCCAGTGCACTCTCTGGACTCACTGCACTGCATCCCCAGTGGTGCCAGTGCACTCTCTGGACTCACTGCACTGCATCCCCAGTGGTGCCAGTGCACTCTCTGGACTCACTGCACTGCATCCCCAGTGGTGCCAGTGCACTCTCTGGACTCACTGCACTGCATCCCCAGTGGTGCCAGTGCACTCTCTGGACTCACTGCACTGCATCCCCAGTGGTGCCAGTGCACTCTCTGGACTCACTGCACTGCATCCCCACTGGTGCCAGTGCACTCTCTGGACTCACTGCACTGCATCCCCAGTGGTGCCAGTGCACTCTCTGGACTCACTGCACTGCATCCCCAGTGGTGCCAGTGCACTCTCTGGACTCACTGCACTGCATCCCCAGTGGTGCCAGTGCACTCTCTGGACTCACTGCACTGCATCCCCAGTGGTGCCAGTGCACTCTCTGGACTCACTGCACTGCATCCCCACTGGTGCCAGTGCACTCTCTGGACTCACTGCACTGCATCCCCAGTGGTGCCAGTGCACTCTCTGGACTCACTGCACTGCATCCCCAGTGGTGCCAGTGCACTCTCTGGACTCACTGCACTGCATCCCCAGTGGTGCCAGTGCACTCTCTGGACTCACTGCACTGCATCCCCACTGGTGCCAGTGCACTCTCTGGACTCACTGCACTGCATCCCCACTGGTGCCAGTGCACTCTCTGGACTCACTGCACTGCATCCCCAGTGGTGCCAGTGCACTCTCTGGACTCACTGCACTGCATCCCCAGTGGTGCCAGTGCACTCTCTGGACTCACTGCACTGCATCCCCAGTGGTGCCAGTGCACTCTCTGGACTCACTGCACTGCATCCCCAGTGGTGCCAGTGCACTCTCTGGACTCACTGCACTGCATCCCCAGTGGTGCCAGTGCACTCTCTGGACTCACTGCACTGCATCCCCAGTGGTGCCAGTGCACTCTCTGGACTCACTGCACTGCATCCCCACTGGTGCCAGTGCACTCTCTGGACTCACTGCACTGCATCCCCAGTGGTGCCAGTGCACTCTCTGGACTCACTGCACTGCATCCCCAGTGGTGCCAGTGCACTCTCTGGACTCACTGCACTGCATCCCCACTGGTGCCAGTGCACTCTCTGGACTCACTGCACTGCATCCCCACTGGTGCCAGTGCACTCTCTGGACTCACTGCACTGCATCCCCAGTGGTGCCAGTGCACTCTCTGGACTCACTGCACTGCATCCCCAGTGGTGCCAGTGCACTCTCTGGACTCACTGCACTGCATCCCCAGTGGTGCCAGTGCACTCTCTGGACTCACTGCACTGCATCCCCAGTGGTGCCAGTGCACTCTCTGGACTCACTGCACTGCATCCCCAGTGGTGCCAGTGCACTCTCTGGACTCACTGCACTGCATCCCCAGTGGTGCCAGTGCACTCTCTGGACTCACTGCACTGCATCCCCACTGGTGCCAGTGCACTCTCTGGACTCACTGCACTGCATCCCCAGTGGTGCCAGTGCACTCTCTGGACTCACTGCACTGCATCCCCAGTGGTGCCAGTGCACTCTCTGGACTCACTGCACTGCATCCCCACTGGTGCCAGTGCACTCTCTGGACTCACTGCACTGCATCCCCAGTGGTGCCAGTGCACTCTCTGGACTCACTGCACTGCATCCCCACTGGTGCCAGTGCACTCTCTGGACTCACTGCACTGCATCCCCAGTGGTGCCAGTGCACTCTCTGGACTCACTGCACTGCATCCCCAGTGGTGCCAGTGCACTCTCTGGACTCACTGCACTGCATCCCCAGTGGTGCCAGTGCACTCTCTGGACTCACTGCACTGCATCCCCAGTGGTGCCAGTGCACTCTCTGGACTCACTGCACTGCATCCCCAGTGGTGCCAGTGCACTCTCTGGACTCACTGCACTGCATCCCCAGTGGTGCCAGTGCACTCTCTGGACTCACTGCACTGCATCCCCAGTGGTGCCAGTGCACTCTCTGGACTCACTGCACTGCATCCCCAGTGGTGCCAGTGCACTCTCTGGACTCACTGCACTGCATCCCCACTGGTGCCAGTGCACTCTCTGGACTCACTGCACTGCATCCCCAGTGGTGCCAGTGCACTCTCTGGACTCACTGCACTGCATCCCCAGTGGTGCCAGTGCACTCTCTGGACTCACTGCACTGCATCCCCAGTGGTGCCAGTGCACTCTCTGGACTCACTGCACTGCATCCCCAGTGGTGCCAGTGCACTCTCTGGACTCACTGCACTGCATCCCCAGTGGTGCCAGTGCACTCTCTGGACTCACTGCACTGCATCCCCAGTGGTGCCAGTGCACTCTCTGGACTCACTGCACTGCATCCCCAGTGGTGCCAGTGCACTCTCTGGACTCACTGCACTGCATCCCCACTGGTGCCAGTGCACTCTCTGGACTCACTGCACTGCATCCCCAGTGGTGCCAGTGCACTCTCTGGACTCACTGCACTGCATCCCCAGTGGTGCCAGTGCACTCTCTGGACTCACTGCACTGCATCCCCAGTGGTGCCAGTGCACTCTCTGGACTCACTGCACTGCATCCCCAGTGGTGCCAGTGCACTCTCTGGACTCACTGCACTGCATCCCCAGTGGTGCCAGTGCACTCTCTGGACTCACTGCACTGCATCCCCAGTGGTGCCAGTGCACTCTCTGGACTCACTGCACTGCATCCCCAGTGGTGCCAGTGCACTCTCTGGACTCACTGCACTGCATCCCCACTGGTGCCAGTGCACTCTCTGGACTCACTGCACTGCATCCCCAGTGGTGCCAGTGCACTCTCTGGACTCACTGCACTGCATCCCCAGTGGTGCCAGTGCACTCTCTGGACTCACTGCACTGCATCCCCACTGGTGCCAGTGCACTCTCTGGACTCACTGCACTGCATCCCCACTGGTGCCAGTGCACTCTCTGGACTCACTGCACTGCATCCCCAGTGGTGCCAGTGCACTCTCTGGACTCACTGCACTGCATCCCCAGTGGTGCCAGTGCACTCTCTGGACTCACTGCACTGCATCCCCAGTGGTGCCAGTGCACTCTCTGGACTCACTGCACTGCATCCCCACTGGTGCCAGTGCACTCTCTGGACTCACTGCACTGCATCCCCAGTGGTGCCAGTGCACTCTCTGGACTCACTGCACTGCATCCCCAGTGGTGCCAGTGCACTCTCTGGACTCACTGCACTGCATCCCCAGTGGTGCCAGTGCACTCTCTGGACTCACTGCACTGCATCCCCACTGGTGCCAGTGCACTCTCTGGACTCACTGCACTGCATCCCCAGTGGTGCCAGTGCACTCTCTGGACTCACTGCACTGCATCCCCAGTGGTGCCAGTGCACTCTCTGGACTCACTGCACTGCATCCCCAGTGGTGCCAGTGCACTCTCTGGACTCACTGCACTGCATCCCCAGTGGTGCCAGTGCACTCTCTGGACTCACTGCACTGCATCCCCAGTGGTGCCAGTGCACTCTCTGGACTCACTGCACTGCATCCCCACTGGTGCCAGTGCACTCTCTGGACTCACTGCACTGCATCCCCAGTGGTGCCAGTGCATCTCCCACTGTGGTGCCAGTGCACTCTCTGGACTCACTGCACTGCATCCCCAGTGGTGCCAGTGCACTCTCTGGACTCACTGCACTGCATCCCCAGTGGTGCCAGTGCACTCTCTGGACTCACTGCACTGCATCCCCAGTGGTGCCAGTGCACTCTCTGGACTCACTGCACTGCATCCCCAGTGGTGCCAGTGCACTCTCTGGACTCACTGCACTGCATCCCCAGTGGTGCCAGTGCACTCTCTGGACTCACTGCACTGCATCCCCAGTGGTGCCAGTGCACTCTCTGGACTCACTGCACTGCATCCCCAGTGGTGCCAGTGCACTCTCTGGACTCACTGCACTGCATCCCCAGTGGTGCCAGTGCACTCTCTGGACTCACTGCACTGCATCCCCAGTGGTGCCAGTGCACTCTCTGGACTCACTGCACTGCATCCCCAGTGGTGCCAGTGCACTCTCTGGACTCACTGCACTGCATCCCCACTGGTGCCAGTGCACTCTCTGGACTCACTGCACTGCATCCCCAGTGGTGCCAGTGCACTCTCTGGACTCACTGCACTGCATCCCCAGTGGTGCCAGTGCACTCTCTGGACTCACTGCACTGCATCCCCAGTGGTGCCAGTGCACTCTCTGGACTCACTGCACTGCATCCCCAGTGGTGCCAGTGCACTCTCTGGACTCACTGCACTGCATCCCCAGTGGTGCCAGTGCACTCTCTGGACTCACTGCACTGCATCCCCAGTGGTGCCAGTGCACTCTCTGGACTCACTGCACTGCATCCCCAGTGGTGCCAGTGCACTCTCTGGACTCACTGCACTGCATCCCCACTGGTGCCAGTGCACTCTCTGGACTCACTGCACTGCATCCCCAGTGGTGCCAGTGCACTCTCTGGACTCACTGCACTGCATCCCCACTGGTGCCAGTGCACTCTCTGGACTCACTGCACTGCATCCCCAGTGGTGCCAGTGCACTCTCTGGACTCACTGCACTGCATCCCCAGTGGTGCCAGTGCACTCTCTGGACTCACTGCACTGCATCCCCACTGGTGCCAGTGCACTCTCTGGACTCACTGCACTGCATCCCCAGTGGTGCCAGTGCACTCTCTGGACTCACTGCACTGCATCCCCAGTGGTGCCAGTGCACTCTCTGGACTCACTGCACTGCATCCCCACTGGTGCCAGTGCACTCTCTGGACTCACTGCACTGCATCCCCAGTGGTGCCAGTGCACTCTCTGGACTCACTGCACTGCATCCCCAGTGGTGCCAGTGCACTCTCTGGACTCACTGCACTGCATCCCCACTGGTGCCAGTGCACTCTCTGGACTCACTGCACTGCATCCCCAGTGGTGCCAGTGCACTCTCTGGACTCACTGCACTGCATCCCCAGTGGTGCCAGTGCACTCTCTGGACTCACTGCACTGCATCCCCAGTGGTGCCAGTGCACTCTCTGGACTCACTGCACTGCATCCCCAGTGGTGCCAGTGCACTCTCTGGACTCACTGCACTGCATCCCCACTGGTGCCAGTGCACTCTCTGGACTCACTGCACTGCATCCCCAGTGGTGCCAGTGCACTCTCTGGACTCACTGCACTGCATCCCCACTGGTGCCAGTGCACTCTCTGGACTCACTGCACTGCATCCCCAGTGGTGCCAGTGCACTCTCTGGACTCACTGCACTGCATCCCCAGTGGTGCCAGTGCACTCTCTGGACTCACTGCACTGCATCCCCACTGGTGCCAGTGCACTCTCTGGACTCACTGCACTGCATCCCCAGTGGTGCCAGTGCACTCTCTGGACTCACTGCACTGCATCCCCAGTGGTGCCAGTGCACTCTCTGGACTCACTGCACTGCATCCCCAGTGGTGCCAGTGCACTCTCTGGACTCACTGCACTGCATCCCCAGTGGTGCCAGTGCACTCTCTGGACTCACTGCACTGCATCCCCAGTGGTGCCAGTGCACTCTCTGGACTCACTGCACTGCATCCCCAGTGGTGCCAGTGCACTCTCTGGACTCACTGCACTGCATCCCCACTGGTGCCAGTGCACTCTCTGGACTCACTGCACTGCATCCCCAGTGGTGCCAGTGCACTCTCTGGACTCACTGCACTGCATCCCCACTGGTGCCAGTGCACTCTCTGGACTCACTGCACTGCATCCCCAGTGGTGCCAGTGCACTCTCTGGACTCACTGCACTGCATCCCCAGTGGTGCCAGTGCACTCTCTGGACTCACTGCACTGCATCCCCACTGGTGCCAGTGCACTCTCTGGACTCACTGCAGTGCATCCCCAGTGGTGCCAGTGCACTCTCTGGACTCACTGCACTGCATCCCCACTGGTGCCAGTGCACTCTCTGGACTCACTGCACTGCATCCCCACTGGTGCCAGTGCACTCTCTGGACTCACTGCACTGCATCCCCAGTGGTGCCAGTGCACTCTCTGGACTCACTGCACTGCATCCCCACTGGTGCCAGTGCACTCTCTGGACTCACTGCACTGCATCCCCACTGGTGCCAGTGCACTCTCTGGACTCACTGCACTGCATCCCCAGTGGTGCCAGTGCACTCTCTGGACTCACTGCACTGCATCCCCAGTGGTGCCAGTGCACTCTCTGGACTCACTGCACTGCATCCCCAGTGGTGCCAGTGCACTCTCTGGACTCACTGCACTGCATCCCCAGTGGTGCCAGTGCACTCTCTGGACTCACTGCACTGCATCCCCAGTGGTGCCAGTGCACTCTCTGGACTCACTGCACTGCATCCCCAGTGGTGCCAGTGCACTCTCTGGACTCACTGCACTGCATCCCCACTGGTGCCAGTGCACTCTCTGGACTCACTGCACTGCATCCCCAGTGGTGCCAGTGCACTCTCTGGACTCACTGCACTGCATCCCCAGTGGTGCCAGTGCACTCTCTGGACTCACTGCACTGCATCCCCAGTGGTGCCAGTGCACTCTCTGGACTCACTGCACTGCATCCCCAGTGGTGCCAGTGCACTCTCTGGACTCACTGCACTGCATCCCCAGTGGTGCCAGTGCACTCTCTGGACTCACTGCACTGCATCCCCAGTGGTGCCAGTGCACTCTCTGGACTCACTGCACTGCATCCCCAGTGGTGCCAGTGCACTCTCTGGACTCACTGCACTGCATCCCCAGTGGTGCCAGTGCACTCTCTGGACTCACTGCACTGCATCCCCAGTGGTGCCAGTGCACTCTCTGGACTCACTGCACTGCATCCCCACTGGTGCCAGTGCACTCTCTGGACTCACTGCACTGCATCCCCAGTGGTGCCAGTGCACTCTCTGGACTCACTGCACTGCATCCCCAGTGGTGCCAGTGCACTCTCTGGACTCACTGCACTGCATCCCCAGTGGTGCCAGTGCACTCTCTGGACTCACTGCACTGCATCCCCACTGGTGCCAGTGCACTCTCTGGACTCACTGCACTGCATCCCCAGTGGTGCCAGTGCACTCTCTGGACTCACTGCACTGCATCCCCAGTGGTGCCAGTGCACTCTCTGGACTCACTGCACTGCATCCCCACTGGTGCCAGTGCACTCTCTGGACTCACTGCACTGCATCCCCAGTGGTGCCAGTGCACTCTCTGGACTCACTGCACTGCATCCCCAGTGGTGCCAGTGCACTCTCTGGACTCACTGCACTGCATCCCCAGTGGTGCCAGTGCACTCTCTGGACTCACTGCACTGCATCCCCACTGGTGCCAGTGCACTCTCTGGACTCACTGCACTGCATCCCCAGTGGTGCCAGTGCACTCTCTGGACTCACTGCAGTGCATCCCCACTGTGGTGCCAGTGCACTCTCTGGACTCACTGCACTGCATCCCCAGTGGTGCCAGTGCACTCTCTGGACTCACTGCACTGCATCCCCAGTGGTGCCAGTGCACTCTCTGGACTCACTGCACTGCATCCCCACTGGTGCCAGTGCACTCTCTGGACTCACTGCACTGCATCCCCAGTGGTGCCAGTGCACTCTCTGGACTCACTGCACTGCATCCCCACTGGTGCCAGTGCACTCTCTGGACTCACTGCACTGCATCCCCAGTGGTGCCAGTGCACTCTCTGGACTCACTGCACTGCATCCCCAGTGGTGCCAGTGCACTCTCTGGACTCACTGCACTGCATCCCCAGTGGTGCCAGTGCACTCTCTGGACTCACTGCACTGCATCCCCAGTGGTGCCAGTGCACTCTCTGGACTCACTGCACTGCATCCCCAGTGGTGCCAGTGCACTCTCTGGACTCACTGCACTGCATCCCCACTGGTGCCAGTGCACTCTCTGGACTCACTGCACTGCATCCCCAGTGGTGCCAGTGCACTCTCTGGACTCACTGCACTGCATCCCCACTGGTGCCAGTGCACTCTCTGGACTCACTGCACTGCATCCCCACTGGTGCCAGTGCACTCTCTGGACTCACTGCACTGCATCCCCAGTGGTGCCAGTGCACTCTCTGGACTCACTGCACTGCATCCCCAGTGGTGCCAGTGCACTCTCTGGACTCACTGCACTGCATCCCCACTGGTGCCAGTGCACTCTCTGGACTCACTGCACTGCATCCCCACTGGTGCCAGTGCACTCTCTGGACTCACTGCACTGCATCCCCAGTGGTGCCAGTGCACTCTCTGGACTCACTGCACTGCATCCCCAGTGGTGCCAGTGCACTCTCTGGACTCACTGCACTGCATCCCCACTGGTGCCAGTGCACTCTCTGGACTCACTGCACTGCATCCCCACTGGTGCCAGTGCACTCTCTGGACTCACTGCACTGCATCCCCACTGGTGCCAGTGCACTCTCTGGACTCACTGCACTGCATCCCCACTGGTGCCAGTGCACTCTCTGGACTCACTGCACTGCATCCCCAGTGGTGCCAGTGCACTCTCTGGACTCACTGCACTGCATCCCCACTGGTGCCAGTGCACTCTCTGGACTCACTGCACTGCATCCCCAGTGGTGCCAGTGCACTCTCTGGACTCACTGCACTGCATCCCCAGTGGTGCCAGTGCACTCTCTGGACTCACTGCACTGCATCCCCAGTGGTGCCAGTGCACTCTCTGGACTCACTGCACTGCATCCCCAGTGGTGCCAGTGCACTCTCTGGACTCACTGCACTGCATCCCCACTGGTGCCAGTGCACTCTCTGGACTCACTGCACTGCATCCCCACTGGTGCCAGTGCACTCTCTGGACTCACTGCACTGCATCCCCAGTGGTGCCAGTGCACTCTCTGGACTCACTGCACTGCATCCCCAGTGGTGCCAGTGCACTCTCTGGACTCACTGCACTGCATCCCCAGTGGTGCCAGTGCACTCTCTGGACTCACTGCACTGCATCCCCAGTGGTGCCAGTGCACTCTCTGGACTCACTGCAGTGCATCCCCACTGGTGCCAGTGCACTCTCTGGACTCACTGCACTGCATCCCCAGTGGTGCCAGTGCACTCTCTGGACTCACTGCACTGCATCCCCACTGGTGCCAGTGCACTCTCTGGACTCACTGCACTGCATCCCCAGTGGTGCCAGTGCACTCTCTGGACTCACTGCACTGCATCCCCACTGGTGCCAGTGCACTCTCTGGACTCACTGCACTGCATCCCCAGTGGTGCCAGTGCACTCTCTGGACTCACTGCACTGCATCCCCACTGGTGCCAGTGCACTCTCTGGACTCACTGCACTGCATCCCCAGTGGTGCCAGTGCACTCTCTGGACTCACTGCACTGCATCCCCACTGGTGCCAGTGCACTCTCTGGACTCACTGCACTGCATCCCCAGTGGTGCCAGTGCACTCTCTGGACTCACTGCACTGCATCCCCAGTGGTGCCAGTGCACTCTCTGGACTCACTGCACTGCATCCCCAGTGGTGCCAGTGCACTCTCTGGACTCACTGCACTGCATCCCCACTGGTGCCAGTGCACTCTCTGGACTCACTGCACTGCATCCCCAGTGGTGCCAGTGCACTCTCTGGACTCACTGCACTGCATCCCCAGTGGTGCCAGTGCACTCTCTGGACTCACTGCACTGCATCCCCACTGGTGCCAGTGCACTCTCTGGACTCACTGCACTGCATCCCCAGTGGTGCCAGTGCACTCTCTGGACTCACTGCACTGCATCCCCAGTGGTGCCAGTGCACTCTCTGGACTCACTGCACTGCATCCCCAGTGGTGCCAGTGCACTCTCTGGACTCACTGCACTGCATCCCCAGTGGTGCCAGTGCACTCTCTGGACTCACTGCACTGCATCCCCACTGGTGCCAGTGCACTCTCTGGACTCACTGCACTGCATCCCCACTGGTGCCAGTGCACTCTCTGGACTCACTGCACTGCATCCCCAGTGGTGCCAGTGCACTCTCTGGACTCACTGCACTGCATCCCCAGTGGTGCCAGTGCACTCTCTGGACTCACTGCACTGCATCCCCAGTGGTGCCAGTGCACTCTCTGGACTCACTGCACTGCATCCCCACTGGTGCCAGTGCACTCTCTGGACTCACTGCACTGCATCCCCAGTGGTGCCAGTGCACTCTCTGGACTCACTGCACTGCATCCCCAGTGGTGCCAGTGCACTCTCTGGACTCACTGCACTGCATCCCCAGTGGTGCCAGTGCACTCTCTGGACTCACTGCACTGCATCCCCAGTGGTGCCAGTGCACTCTCTGGACTCACTGCACTGCATCCCCACTGGTGCCAGTGCACTCTCTGGACTCACTGCACTGCATCCCCAGTGGTGCCAGTGCACTCTCTGGACTCACTGCACTGCATCCCCAGTGGTGCCAGTGCACTCTCTGGACTCACTGCACTGCATCCCCAGTGGTGCCAGTGCACTCTCTGGACTCACTGCACTGCATCCCCAGTGGTGCCAGTGCACTCTCTGGACTCACTGCACTGCATCCCCACTGGTGCCAGTGCACTCTCTGGACTCACTGCACTGCATCCCCAGTGGTGCCAGTGCACTCTCTGGACTCACTGCACTGCATCCCCACTGGTGCCAGTGCACTCTCTGGACTCACTGCACTGCATCCCCAGTGGTGCCAGTGCACTCTCTGGACTCACTGCACTGCATCCCCAGTGGTGCCAGTGCACTCTCTGGACTCACTGCACTGCATCCCCACTGGTGCCAGTGCACTCTCTGGACTCACTGCACTGCATCCCCACTGGTGCCAGTGCACTCTCTGGACTCACTGCACTGCATCCCCAGTGGTGCCAGTGCACTCTCTGGACTCACTGCACTGCATCCCCACTGGTGCCAGTGCACTCTCTGGACTCACTGCACTGCATCCCCAGTGGTGCCAGTGCACTCTCTGGACTCACTGCACTGCATCCCCACTGGTGCCAGTGCACTCTCTGGACTCACTGCACTGCATCCCCAGTGGTGCCAGTGCACTCTCTGGACTCACTGCACTGCATCCCCAGTGGTGCCAGTGCACTCTCTGGACTCACTGCACTGCATCCCCACTGGTGCCAGTGCACTCTCTGGACTCACTGCACTGCATCCCCACTGGTGCCAGTGCACTCTCTGGACTCACTGCACTGCATCCCCAGTGGTGCCAGTGCACTCTCTGGACTCACTGCACTGCATCCCCAGTGGTGCCAGTGCACTCTCTGGACTCACTGCACTGCATCCCCAGTGGTGCCAGTGCACTCTCTGGACTCACTGCACTGCATCCCCAGTGGTGCCAGTGCACTCTCTGGACTCACTGCACTGCATCCCCAGTGGTGCCAGTGCACTCTCTGGACTCACTGCACTGCATCCCCAGTGGTGCCAGTGCACTCTCTGGACTCACTGCACTGCATCCCCAGTGGTGCCAGTGCACTCTCTGGACTCACTGCACTGCATCCCCACTGGTGCCAGTGCACTCTCTGGACTCACTGCACTGCATCCCCAGTGGTGCCAGTGCACTCTCTGGACTCACTGCACTGCATCCCCAGTGGTGCCAGTGCACTCTCTGGACTCACTGCACTGCATCCCCACTGGTGCCAGTGCACTCTCTGGACTCACTGCACTGCATCCCCAGTGGTGCCAGTGCACTCTCTGGACTCACTGCACTGCATCCCCAGTGGTGCCAGTGCACTCTCTGGACTCACTGCACTGCATCCCCACTGGTGCCAGTGCACTCTCTGGACTCACTGCACTGCATCCCCACTGGTGCCAGTGCACTCTCTGGACTCACTGCACTGCATCCCCAGTGGTGCCAGTGCACTCTCTGGACTCACTGCACTGCATCCCCAGTGGTGCCAGTGCACTCTCTGGACTCACTGCACTGCATCCCCAGTGGTGCCAGTGCACTCTCTGGACTCACTGCACTGCATCCCCAGTGGTGCCAGTGCACTCTCTGGACTCACTGCACTGCATCCCCACTGGTGCCAGTGCACTCTCTGGACTCACTGCACTGCATCCCCACTGGTGCCAGTGCACTCTCTGGACTCACTGCACTGCATCCCAGTGGTGCCAGTGCACTCTCTGGACTCACTGCACTGCATCCCCACTGGTGCCAGTGCACTCTCTGGACTCACTGCACTGCATCCCCAGTGGTGCCAGTGCACTCTCTGGACTCACTGCACTGCATCCCCACTGGTGCCAGTGCACTCTCTGGACTCACTGCACTGCATCCCCAGTGGTGCCAGTGCACTCTCTGGACTCACTGCACTGCATCCCCAGTGGTGCCAGTGCACTCTCTGGACTCACTGCACTGCATCCCCACTGGTGCCAGTGCACTCTCTGGACTCACTGCACTGCATCCCCAGTGGTGCCAGTGCACTCTCTGGACTCACTGCACTGCATCCCCAGTGGTGCCAGTGCACTCTCTGGACTCACTGCACTGCATCCCCAGTGGTGCCAGTGCACTCTCTGGACTCACTGCACTGCATCCCCACTGGTGCCAGTGCACTCTCTGGACTCACTGCACTGCATCCCCACTGGTGCCAGTGCACTCTCTGGACTCACTGCACTGCATCCCCACTGGTGCCAGTGCACTCTCTGGACTCACTGCACTGCATCCCCAGTGGTGCCAGTGCACTCTCTGGACTCACTGCACTGCATCCCCAGTGGTGCCAGTGCACTCTCTGGACTCACTGCACTGCATCCCCAGTGGTGCCAGTGCACTCTCTGGACTCACTGCACTGCATCCCCAGTGGTGCCAGTGCACTCTCTGGACTCACTGCACTGCATCCCCACTGGTGCCAGTGCACTCTCTGGACTCACTGCACTGCATCCCCACTGGTGCCAGTGCACTCTCTGGACTCACTGCACTGCATCCCCAGTGGTGCCAGTGCACTCTCTGGACTCACTGCACTGCATCCCCAGTGGTGCCAGTGCACTCTCTGGACTCACTGCACTGCATCCCCAGTGGTGCCAGTGCACTCTCTGGACTCACTGCACTGCATCCCCCAGTGGTGCCAGTGCACTCTCTGGACTCACTGCACTGCATCCCCACTGGTGCCAGTGCACTCTCTGGACTCACTGCAGTGCATCCCCAGTGGTGCCAGTGCACTCTCTGGACTCACTGCACTGCATCCCCAGTGGTGCCAGTGCACTCTCTGGACTCACTGCACTGCATCCCCACTGGTGCCAGTGCACTCTCTGGACTCACTGCACTGCATCCCCAGTGGTGCCAGTGCACTCTCTGGACTCACTGCACTGCATCCCCAGTGGTGCCAGTGCACTCTCTGGACTCACTGCACTGCATCCCCACTGGTGCCAGTGCACTCTCTGGACTCACTGCACTGCATCCCCACTGGTGCCAGTGCACTCTCTGGACTCACTGCACTGCATCCCCACTGGTGCCAGTGCACTCTCTGGACTCACTGCACTGCATCCCCACTGGTGCCAGTGCACTCTCTGGACTCACTGCACTGCATCCCCAGTGGTGCCAGTGCACTCTCTGGACTCACTGCACTGCATCCCCAGTGGTGCCAGTGCACTCTCTGGACTCACTGCACTGCATCCCCACTGGTGCCAGTGCACTCTCTGGACTCACTGCACTGCATCCCCAGTGGTGCCAGTGCACTCTCTGGACTCACTGCACTGCATCCCCAGTGGTGCCAGTGCACTCTCTGGACTCACTGCACTGCATCCCCACTGGTGCCAGTGCACTCTCTGGACTCACTGCACTGCATCCCCACTGGTGCCAGTGCACTCTCTGGACTCACTGCACTGCATCCCCACTGGTGCCAGTGCACTCTCTGGACTCACTGCACTGCATCCCCAGTGGTGCCAGTGCACTCTCTGGACTCACTGCACTGCATCCCCAGTGGTGCCAGTGCACTCTCTGGACTCACTGCACTGCATCCCCAGTGGTGCCAGTGCACTCTCTGGACTCACTGCACTGCATCCCCACTGGTGCCAGTGCACTCTCTGGACTCACTGCACTGCATCCCCACTGGTGCCAGTGCACTCTCTGGACTCACTGCACTGCATCCCCAGTGGTGCCAGTGCACTCTCTGGACTCACTGCACTGCATCCCCACTGGTGCCAGTGCACTCTCTGGACTCACTGCACTGCATCCCCACTGGTGCCAGTGCACTCTCTGGACTCACTGCACTGCATCCCCAGTGGTGCCAGTGCACTCTCTGGACTCACTGCACTGCATCCCCAGTGGTGCCAGTGCACTCTCTGGACTCACTGCACTGCATCCCCAGTGGTGCCAGTGCACTCTCTGGACTCACTGCACTGCATCCCCACTGGTGCCAGTGCACTCTCTGGACTCACTGCACTGCATCCCCAGTGGTGCCAGTGCACTCTCTGGACTCACTGCACTGCATCCCCAGTGGTGCCAGTGCACTCTCTGGACTCACTGCACTGCATCCCCACTGGTGCCAGTGCACTCTCTGGACTCACTGCACTGCATCCCCACTGGTGCCAGTGCACTCTCTGGACTCACTGCACTGCATCCCCAGTGGTGCCAGTGCACTCTCTGGACTCACTGCACTGCATCCCACTGGTGCCAGTGCACTCTCTGGACTCACTGCACTGCATCCCCACTGGTGCCAGTGCACTCTCTGGACTCACTGCACTGCATCCCCAGTGGTGCCAGTGCACTCTCTGGACTCACTGCACTGCATCCCCACTGGTGCCAGTGCACTCTCTGGACTCACTGCACTGCATCCCCACTGGTGCCAGTGCACTCTCTGGACTCACTGCACTGCATCCCCAGTGGTGCCAGTGCACTCTCTGGACTCACTGCACTGCATCCCCACTGGTGCCAGTGCACTCTCTGGACTCACTGCACTGCATCCCCAGTGGTGCCAGTGCACTCTCTGGACTCACTGCACTGCATCCCCACTGGTGCCAGTGCACTCTCTGGACTCACTGCACTGCATCCCCAGTGGTGCCAGTGCACTCTCTGGACTCACTGCACTGCATCCCCACTGGTGCCAGTGCACTCTCTGGACTCACTGCACTGCATCCCCACTGGTGCCAGTGCACTCTCTGGACTCACTGCACTGCATCCCCAGTGGTGCCAGTGCACTCTCTGGACTCACTGCACTGCATCCCCAGTGGTGCCAGTGCACTCTCTGGACTCACTGCACTGCATCCCCACTGGTGCCAGTGCACTCTCTGGACTCACTGCACTGCATCCCCACTGGTGCCAGTGCACTCTCTGGACTCACTGCACTGCATCCCCACTGGTGCCAGTGCACTCTCTGGACTCACTGCACTGCATCCCCACTGGTGCCAGTGCACTCTCTGGACTCACTGCACTGCATCCCCAGTGGTGCCAGTGCACTCTCTGGACTCACTGCACTGCATCCCCACTGGTGCCAGTGCACTCTCTGGACTCACTGCACTGCATCCCCAGTGGTGCCAGTGCACTCTCTGGACTCACTGCACTGCATCCCCACTGGTGCCAGTGCACTCTCTGGACTCACTGCACTGCATCCCCAGTGGTGCCAGTGCACTCTCTGGACTCACTGCACTGCATCCCCACTGGTGCCAGTGCACTCTCTGGACTCACTGCACTGCATCCCCAGTGGTGCCAGTGCACTCTCTGGACTCACTGCACTGCATCCCCAGTGGTGCCAGTGCACTCTCTGGACTCACTGCACTGCATCCCCACTGGTGCCAGTGCACTCTCTGGACTCACTGCACTGCATCCCCACTGGTGCCAGTGCACTCTCTGGACTCACTGCACTGCATCCCCACTGGTGCCAGTGCACTCTCTGGACTCACTGCACTGCATCCCCAGTGGTGCCAGTGCACTCTCTGGACTCACTGCACTGCATCCCCACTGGTGCCAGTGCACTCTCTGGACTCACTGCAGTGCATCCCCAGTGGTGCCAGTGCACTCTCTGGACTCACTGCACTGCATCCCCACTGGTGCCAGTGCACTCTCTGGACTCACTGCACTGCATCCCCACTGGTGCCAGTGCACTCTCTGGACTCACTGCACTGCATCCCCACTGGTGCCAGTGCACTCTCTGGACTCACTGCACTGCATCCCCACTGGTGCCAGTGCACTCTCTGGACTCACTGCACTGCATCCCCAGTGGTGCCAGTGCACTCTCTGGACTCACTGCACTGCATCCCCACTGGTGCCAGTGCACTCTCTGGACTCACTGCACTGCATCCCCACTGGTGCCAGTGCACTCTCTGGACTCACTGCACTGCATCCCCAGTGGTGCCAGTGCACTCTCTGGACTCACTGCACTGCATCCCCACTGGTGCCAGTGCACTCTCTGGACTCACTGCACTGCATCCCCAGTGGTGCCAGTGCACTCTCTGGACTCACTGCACTGCATCCCCAGTGGTGCCAGTGCACTCTCTGGACTCACTGCACTGCATCCCCAGTGGTGCCAGTGCACTCTCTGGACTCACTGCACTGCATCCCCAGTGGTGCCAGTGCACTCTCTGGACTCACTGCAGTGCATCCCCAGTGGTGCCAGTGCACTCTCTGGACTCACTGCACTGCATCCCCACTGGTGCCAGTGCACTCTCTGGACTCACTGCACTGCATCCCCAGTGGTGCCAGTGCACTCTCTGGACTCACTGCACTGCATCCCCACTGGTGCCAGTGCACTCTCTGGACTCACTGCACTGCATCCCCAGTGGTGCCAGTGCACTCTCTGGACTCACTGCACTGCATCCCCACTGGTGCCAGTGCACTCTCTGGACTCACTGCACTGCATCCCCACTGGTGCCAGTGCACTCTCTGGACTCACTGCACTGCATCCCCAGTGGTGCCAGTGCACTCTCTGGACTCACTGCACTGCATCCCCAGTGGTGCCAGTGCACTCTCTGGACTCACTGCACTGCATCCCCACTGGTGCCAGTGCACTCTCTGGACTCACTGCACTGCATCCCCACTGGTGCCAGTGCACTCTCTGGACTCACTGCACTGCATCCCCAGTGGTGCCAGTGCACTCTCTGGACTCACTGCACTGCATCCCCACTGGTGCCAGTGCACTCTCTGGACTCACTGCACTGCATCCCCACTGGTGCCAGTGCACTCTCTGGACTCACTGCACTGCATCCCCACTGGTGCCAGTGCACTCTCTGGACTCACTGCACTGCATCCCCAGTGGTGCCAGTGCACTCTCTGGACTCACTGCACTGCATCCCCACTGGTGCCAGTGCACTCTCTGGACTCACTGCACTGCATCCCCACTGGTGCCAGTGCACTCTCTGGACTCACTGCACTGCATCCCCAGTGGTGCCAGTGCACTCTCTGGACTCACTGCACTGCATCCCCACTGGTGCCAGTGCACTCTCTGGACTCACTGCACTGCATCCCCAGTGGTGCCAGTGCACTCTCTGGACTCACTGCACTGCATCCCCACTGGTGCCAGTGCACTCTCTGGACTCACTGCACTGCATCCCCACTGGTGCCAGTGCACTCTCTGGACTCACTGCACTGCATCCCCACTGGTGCCAGTGCACTCTCTGGACTCACTGCACTGCATCCCCAGTGGTGCCAGTGCACTCTCTGGACTCACTGCACTGCATCCCCAGTGGTGCCAGTGCACTCTCTGGACTCACTGCACTGCATCCCCACTGGTGCCAGTGCACTCTCTGGACTCACTGCACTGCATCCCCACTGGTGCCAGTGCACTCTCTGGACTCACTGCACTGCATCCCCACTGGTGCCAGTGCACTCTCTGGACTCACTGCACTGCATCCCCAGTGGTGCCAGTGCACTCTCTGGACTCACTGCACTGCATCCCCACTGGTGCCAGTGCACTCTCTGGACTCACTGCACTGCATCCCCACTGGTGCCAGTGCACTCTCTGGAGTCACTGCACTGCATCCCCAGTGGTGCCAGTGCACTCTCTGGACTCACTGCACTGCATCCCCACTGGTGCCAGTGCACTCTCTGGACTCACTGCACTGCATCCCCACTGGTGCCAGTGCACTCTCTGGAGTCACTGCACTGCATCCCCAGTGGTGCCAGTGCACTCTCTGGACTCACTGCACTGCATCCCCAGTGGTGCCAGTGCACTCTCTGGACTCACTGCACTGCATCCCCACTGGTGCCAGTGCACTCTCTGGACTCACTGCAGTGCATCCCCACTGGTGCCAGTGCACTCTCTGGACTCACTGCACTGCATCCCCACTGGTGCCAGTGCACTCTCTGGACTCACTGCACTGCATCCCAGTGGTGCCAGTGCACTCTCTGGACTCACTGCACTGCATCCCCACTGGTGCCAGTGCACTCTCTGGACTCACTGCACTGCATCCCCACTGGTGCCAGTGCACTCTCTGGACTCACTGCACTGCATCCCCACTGGTGCCAGTGCACTCTCTGGACTCACTGCACTGCATCCCCACTGGTGCCAGTGCACTCTCTGGAGTCACTGCACTGCATCCCCACTGGTGCCAGTGCACTCTCTGGACTCACTGCACTGCATCCCCACTGGTGCCAGTGCACTCTCTGGACTCACTGCACTGCATCCCCAGTGGTGCCAGTGCACTCTCTGGACTCACTGCACTGCATCCCCACTGGTGCCAGTGCACTCTCTGGAGTCACTGCACTGCATCCCCACTGGTGCCAGTGCACTCTCTGGAGTCACTGCACTGCATCCCCAGTGGTGCCAGTGCACTCTCTGGACTCACTGCACTGCATCCCCACTGGTGCCAGTGCACTCTCTGGACTCACTGCACTGCATCCCCAGTGGTGCCAGTGCACTCTCTGGACTCACTGCACTGCATCCCCACTGGTGCCAGTGCACTCTCTGGACTCACTGCACTGCATCCCCACTGGTGCCAGTGCACTCTCTGGACTCACTGCACTGCATCCCCACTGGTGCCAGTGCACTCTCTGGAGTCACTGCACTGCATCCCCACTGGTGCCAGTGCACTCTCTGGACTCACTGCACTGCATCCCCAGTGGTGCCAGTGCACTCTCTGGAGTCACTGCACTGCATCCCCAGTGGTGCCAGTGCACTCTCTGGACTCACTGCACTGCATCCCCACTGGTGCCAGTGCACTCTCTGGACTCACTGCACTGCATCCCCACTGGTGCCAGTGCACTCTCTGGACTCACTGCACTGCATCCCCACTGGTGCCAGTGCACTCTCTGGACTCACTGCACTGCATCCCCACTGGTGCCAGTGCACTCTCTGGACTCACTGCACTGCATCCCCAGTAGTGCCAGTGCACTTTCTGGAGTCACTGCACTGCATCCCAATGGTGCCAGTGCACTCTCTGGACTCACTGCACTGAATCCCCGGTGGTGCCAGTGCACTCTCCGGACTCACTGCACTGCATCCCCACAGGTGCCAGTGCACTCTCTGGACTCACTGCAGTGCATCCCCAGTGGTGCCAGTGCACTCTCTGGACTCACTGCACTGCATCCCCACTGGTGCCAGTGCACTTTAAGGACTCACTACACTGCGCTGCATCCCCAGTGGTGCCAGTGAACTCTCTGGACTCACTGTACTGCATCCCCAGTGGTGCCAGTGCACTCTCTGGAGTCACTGCACTGCATCCCCAGTGGTGCTAGTGCACTCTCTGGACTCACTGCACTGCATCCCCACTGGTGCCAGTGCACTCTCTAGAGTCGCTGCACTGCATCCCCACTGGTGCCAGTGCACTTTCTGGAGTCACTGCACTTCATCCCAAGTGGTGCCAGTGAACTCTCTGGACTCACTGCACTGCAACCCCACTGGTGCCAGTGCACTCTCTGGACTCACTGCACTGCATCCCCAGTGGTGCCAGTGAACTCTCTGGAGTCACTGCACTGCATCCCCACTGGTGCCAGTGCACTCTCTGGACTCACTTCACTGCATCCCTACTGGTGCCAGTGCACTCTCTGGAGTCACTGCACTGCATCCCCACTGGTGCCAGTACACTCTCTGGACTCACTGCACTGCATCCCCAGTAGTGCCAGTGCACTTTCTGGAGTCACTGCACTACATCCCTAGTGGTGCCAGTGAACTCTCTGGACTCACTGCACTGCATCCCCACTGGTGCCAGTGCACTCTCTGGACTCACTGCACTGCATGCCCACTGGTGCCAGTGCACTCTCGGGACTCACTGCACTGCATCCCCACTGGTGCCAGTGCACTCTCTGCACCCACTGCACTGCATCCCTAGTGGTGCCAGTGCACTCTCTGGACTCACTGCACTGCATCCCCACTGGTGCCAGTGCACTCTCTAGAGTCACTGCACTGAATCCCCACTGGTGCCAGTTCACTCTCTAGAGTCACTGCACTGATCCGCAGTGGTGCCAGTGCACTCTCTGGACTCACTGCACTGCATCCCCACTGGTGCCAGTGCACTCTCTGGACTCACTGCACTGCATCCCCACTGGTGCCAGTGCACTCTCTGGAGTCACTGCACTGCATCCCCAGTGGTGCCAGTGCACTCTCTGGACTCACTGCACTGCATCCCCAGTGGTGCCAGTGCAGTCTAAGGACTCACTGCACTACATCCCCACTGGTGCCAGTGCACTCTCTGGACTCACTGCAGTGCATCCCCACTGGTGCCAGTGCACTCTCGGGACTCACTGCACTGCATCCCCACTGGTGCCAGTGCACTCTCTGCACTCACTGCACTGCATCCCTAGTGGTGCCAGTGCACTCTCTGGACTCACTGCACTGCATCCCCACTGGTGCCAGTGCACTCTCTAGAGTCACTGCACTGAATCCCCACTGGTGCCAGTTCACTCTCTAGAGTCACTGCACTGATCCGCAGTGGTGCCAGTGCACTCTCTGGACTCACTGCACTGCATCCCCACTGGTGCCAGTGCACTCTCTGGAGTCACTGCACTGCATCCCCACTGGTGCCAGTGCACTCTCGGGACTCACTACACTGCATCCCCACTGGTGCCAGTGCACTCTCTGCACTCACTGCACTGCATCCCTAGTGGTGCCAGTGCACTCTCTGGACTCACTGCACTGCATCCCCACTGGTGCCAGTGCACTCTCTAGCGTCACTGCACTGAATCCCCACTGGTGCCAGTTCACTCTCTAGAGTCACTGCACTGATCCGCAGTGGTGCCAGTGCACTCTCTGGACTCACTGCACTGCATCCCCACTGGTGCCAGTGCACTCTCTGGACTCACTGCACTGCATCCCCACTGGTGCCAGTGCACTCTCTGGAGTCACTGCACTGCATCCCCAGTGGTGCCAGTGCACTCTCTGGACTCACTGCACTGCATCCCCAGTGGTGCCAGTGCAGTCTAAGGACTCACTGCACTACATCCCCACTGGTGCCAGTGCACTCTCTGGACTCACTGCAGTGCATCCCCACTGCTGCCAGTGCACTCTCTGGAGTCACTGCTTTGAATCCCCACTGGTGCCAGTGCACTCTCTGGACTCACTGCACTGCATCCCAAGTGGTGCCAGTGAACTCTCTGGACTCACTGCACTGCATCCCCACTGGTGCCAGTGCACTCTCTGGACTCACTGCACTGCATCCCCACTGGTGCGAGTGCACTCTCTGGAGACACTGCACTGCATACACACTGGTGCCAGTGCACTCTCTGGACTCACTGCACTGCATTCCCACTGGTGCCAGTGCACTCTCTGGAGTCACTGCACTGCATCCCCACTGGTGCCTGTGAACTGCCTGGACTCACTGCACTGCATCCCCACTGGTGCCAGTGCACTCTCTGGACTCACTGCACTGCATCCCCAGTGGTGCCAGTGCACTCTCTGGACTCACTGCACTGCATCCCCACTGGTGCCAGTGCACTCTCTAGAGTCACTGCACTCCAACCCCACTGGTGCCAGTGCACTCTCTAGAGTCACTGCACTGATCCGCAGTGGTGCCAGTGCACTCTCTGGACTCACTGCACTGCATCCCCACTGGTCCCAGTGCACTCTCTGGACTCACTGCACTGCATCCCCAGTGGTGCCAGTGCACTCTCTGGACTCACTGCACTGCATCCCCACTGGTGCCAATGCACTCTCTGGACTCACTGCACTGCAACCCCACTGGTGCCAGTGCACTCTCTGGACTCACTACACTGCATCCCCACTGGTGCCAGTGCACTCTCTGGAGTCACTGCACTGCATCTCCACTGGTGCCAGTGCACTCTCTGGACTCACTGCACTGCATCCCCAGTAGTGCCAGTGCACTTTCTGGAGTCACTGCACCGCATCCCAAGTGGTGCCAGTGAACTCTCTGGACTCACTGCACTGCATCCCCACTGGTGCCAGTGCACTCTCTGGACTCACTGCACTGCATCCCCAGTACTGCCAGTGCACTTTCTGGACTCACTGCACTGCATCCCTAGTGGTGCCAGTGCACTCTCTGGAGTCACTGCACTGCATCCCCACTGGTGCCAGTGCACTCTCTGGACTCACTGCACTGCATCCCCAGTAGTGCCAGTGCACTTTCTGGAGTCACTGCACTGCATCCCTAATGGTGCCAGTGAACTCTCTGGACTCACTGCACTGAATCCCCGGTGGTGCCAGTGCACTCTCCGGACTCACTGCACTGCATCCCCACAGGTGCCAGTGCACTCTCTGGACTCACTGCAGTGCATCCCCAGTGGTGCCAGTGCACTCTCTGGACTCACTGCACTGCATCCCCACTGGTGCCAGTGCACTTTAAGGACTCACTACACTGCGCTGCATCCCCAGTGGTGCCAGTGAACTCTCTGGACTCACTGTACTGCATCCCCAGTGGTGCCAGTGCACTCTCTGGAGTCACTGCACTGCATCCCCAGTGGTGCCAGTGCACTCTCTGGACTCACTGCACTGCATCCCCACTGGTGCCAGTGCACTCTCTAGAGTCGCTGCACTGCATCCCCACTGGTGCCAGTGCACTTTCTGGAGTCACTGCACTTCATCCCAAGTGGTGCCAGTGAACTCTCTGGACTCACTGCACTGCAACCCCACTGGTGCCAGTGCACTCTCTGGACTCACTGCACTGCATCCCCAGTGGTGCCAGTGAACTCTCTGGAGTCACTGCACTGCATCCCCACTGGTGCCAGTGCACTCTCTGGACTCACTTCACTGCATCCCTACTGGTGCCAGTGCACTCTCTGGAGTCACTGCACTGCATCCCCACTGGTGCCAGTACACTCCCTGGACTCACTGCACTGCATCCCCAGTAGTGCCAGTGCACTTTCTGGAGTCACTGCACTACATCCCTAGTGGTGCCAGTGAACTCTCTGGACTCACTGCACTGCATCCCCACTGGTGCCAGTGCACTCTCTGGACTCACTGCACTGCATGCCCACTGGTGCCAGTGCACTCTCGGGACTCACTGCACTGCATCCCCACTGGTGCCAGTGCACTCTCTGCACTCACTGCACTGCACCCCTAGTGGTGCCAGTGCACTCTCTGGACTCACTGCACTGCATCCCCACTGGTGCCAGTGCACTCTCTAGAGTCACTGCACTGAATCCCCACTGGTGCCAGTTCACTCTCTAGAGTCACTGCACTGATCCGCAGTGGTGCCAGTGCACTCTCTGGACTCACTGCACTGCATCCCCACTGGTGCCAGTGCACTCTCTGGACTCACTGCACTGCATCCCAAGTGGTGCCAGTGAACTCTCTGGACTCACTGCACTGCATCCCCACTGGTGCCAGTGCACTCTCTGGACTCACTGCACTGCATCCCCACTGGTGCGAGTGCACTCTCTGGAGACACTGCACTGCATACACACTGGTGCCAGTGCACTCTCTGGACTCACTGCACTGCATTCCCACTGGTGCCAGTGCACTCTCTGGAGTCACTGCACTGCATCCCCACTGGTGCCTGTGAACTGCCTGGACTCACTGCACTGCATCCCCACTGGTGCCAGTGCACTCTCTGGACTCACTGCACTGCATCCCCAGTGGTGCCAGTGCACTCTCTGGACTCACTGCACTGCATCCCCACTGGTGCCAGTGCACTCTCTAGAGTCACTGCACTCCAACCCCACTGGTGCCAGTGCACTCTCTAGAGTCACTGCACTGATCCGCAGTGGTGCCAGTGCACTCTCTGGACTCACTGCACTGCATCCCCACTGGTCCCAGTGCACTCTCTGGACTCACTGCACTGCATCCCCAGTGGTGCCAGTGCACTCTCTGGACTCACTGCACTGCATCCCCACTGGTGCCAATGCACTCTCTGGACTCACTGCACTGCAACCCCACTGGTGCCAGTGCACTCTCTGGACTCACTACACTGCATCCCCACTGGTGCCAGTGCACTCTCTGGAGTCACTGCACTGCATCTCCACTGGTGCCAGTGCACTCTCTGGACTCACTGCACTGCATCCCCAGTAGTGCCAGTGCACTTTCTGGAGTCACTGCACCGCATCCCAAGTGGTGCCAGTGAACTCTCTGGACTCACTGCACTGCATCCCCACTGGTGCCAGTGCACTCTCTGGACTCACTGCACTGCATCCCCAGTACTGCCAGTGCACTTTCTGGACTCACTGCACTGCATCCCTAGTGGTGCCAGTGCACTCTCTGGAGTCACTGCACTGCATCCCCACTGGTGCCAGTGCACTCTCTGGACTCACTGCACTGCATCCCCAGTAGTGCCAGTGCACTTTCTGGAGTCACTGCACTGCATCCCTAATGGTGCCAGTGAACTCTCTGGACTCACTGCACTGAATCCCCGGTGGTGCCAGTGCACTCTCCGGACTCACTGCACTGCATCCCCACAGGTGCCAGTGCACTCTCTGGACTCACTGCAGTGCATCCCCAGTGGTGCCAGTGCACTCTCTGGACTCACTGCACTGCATCCCCACTGGTGCCAGTGCACTTTAAGGACTCACTACACTGCGCTGCATCCCCAGTGGTGCCAGTGAACTCTCTGGACTCACTGTACTGCATCCCCAGTGGTGCCAGTGCACTCTCTGGAGTCACTGCACTGCATCCCCAGTGGTGCCAGTGCACTCTCTGGACTCACTGCACTGCATCCCCACTGGTGCCAGTGCACTCTCTAGAGTCGCTGCACTGCATCCCCACTGGTGCCAGTGCACTTTCTGGAGTCACTGCACTTCATCCCAAGTGGTGCCAGTGAACTCTCTGGACTCACTGCACTGCAACCCCACTGGTGCCAGTGCACTCTCTGGACTCACTGCACTGCATCCCCAGTGGTGCCAGTGAACTCTCTGGAGTCACTGCACTGCATCCCCACTGGTGCCAGTGCACTCTCTGGACTCACTTCACTGCATCCCTACTGGTGCCAGTGCACTCTCTGGAGTCACTGCACTGCATCCCCACTGGTGCCAGTACACTCCCTGGACTCACTGCACTGCATCCCCAGTAGTGCCAGTGCACTTTCTGGAGTCACTGCACTACATCCCTAGTGGTGCCAGTGAACTCTCTGGACTCACTGCACTGCATCCCCACTGGTGCCAGTGCACTCTCTGGACTCACTGCACTGCATGCCCACTGGTGCCAGTGCACTCTCGGGACTCACTGCACTGCATCCCCACTGGTGCCAGTGCACTCTCTGCACTCACTGCACTGCACCCCTAGTGGTGCCAGTGCACTCTCTGGACTCACTGCACTGCATCCCCACTGGTGCCAGTGCACTCTCTAGAGTCACTGCACTGAATCCCCACTGGTGCCAGTTCACTCTCTAGAGTCACTGCACTGATCCGCAGTGGTGCCAGTGCACTCTCTGGACTCACTGCACTGCATCCCCACTGGTGCCAGTGCACTCTCTGGACTCACTGCACTGCATCCCCACTGGTGCCAGTGCACTCTCTGGAGTCACTGCACTGCATCCCCAGTGGTGCCAGTGCACTCTCTGGACTCACTGCACTGCATCCCCAGTGGTGCCAGTGCAGTCTAAGGACTCACTGCACTACATCCCCACTGGTGCCAGTGCACTCTCTGGACTCACTGCAGTGCATCCCCACTGGTGCCAGTGCACTCTCGGGACTCACTGCACTGCATCCCCACTGGTGCCAGTGCACTCTCTGCACTCACTGCACTGCATCCCTAGTGGTGCCAGTGCACTCTCTGGACTCACTGCACTGCATCCCCACTGGTGCCAGTGCACTCTCTAGAGTCACTGCACTGAATCCCCACTGGTGCCAGTTCACTCTCTAGAGTCACTGCACTGATCCGCAGTACTGCCAGTGCACTCTCTGGACTCACTGCACTGCATCCCCACTGGTGCCAGTGCACTCTCTGGAGTCACTGCACTGCATCCCCACTGGTGCCAGTGCACTCTCGGGACTCACTGCACTGCATCCCCACTGGTGCCAGTGCACTCTCTGCACTCACTGCACTGCATCCCTAGTGGTGCCAGTGCACTCTCTGGACTCACTGCACTGCATCCCCACTGGTGCCAGTGCACTCTCTAGAGTCACTGCACTGAATCCCCACTGGTGCCAGTTCACTCTCTAGAGTCACTGCACTGATCCGCAGTGGTGCCAGTGCACTCTCTGGACTCACTGCACTGCATCCCCACTGGTGCCAGTGCACTCTCTGGACTCACTGCACTGCATCCCCACTGGTGCCAGTGCACTCTCTGGAGTCACTGCACTGCATCCCCACTGGTGCCAGTGCACTCTCTGGACTCACTGCACTGCATCCCCAGTGGTGCCAGTGCAGTCTAAGGACTCACTGCACTACATCCCCACTGGTGCCAGTGCACTCTCTGGACTCACTGCAGTGCATCCCCACTGCTGCCAGTGCACTCTCTGGAGTCACTGCTTTGAATCCCCACTGGTGCCAGTGCACTCTCTGGACTCACTGCACTGCATCCCAAGTGGTGCCAGTGAACTCTCTGGACTCACTGCACTGCATCCCCACTGGTGCCAGTGCACTCTCTGGACTCACTGCACTGCATCCCCACTGGTGCGAGTGCACTCTCTGGAGACACTGCACTGCATACACACTGGTGCCAGTGCACTCTCTGGACTCACTGCACTGCATTCCCACTGGTGCCAGTGCACTCTCTGGAGTCACTGCACTGCATCCCCAGTGGTGCCAGTGCACTCTCTGGACTCACTGCACTGCATCCCCAGTGGTGCCAGTGCACTCTCTGGACTCACTGCACTGCATCCCCACTGGTGCCAGTGCACTCTCTAGAGTCACTGCACTCCAACCCCACTGGTGCCAGTGCACTCTCTAGAGTCACTGCACTGATCCGCAGTGGTGCCAGTGCACTCTCTGGACTCACTGCACTGCATCCCCACTGGTCCCAGTGCACTCTCTGGACTCACTGCACTGCATCCCCAGTGGTGCCAGTGCACTCTCTGGACTCACTGCACTGCATCCCCACTGGTGCCAATGCACTCTCTGGACTCACTGCACTGCAACCCCACTGGTGCCAGTGCACTCTCTGGACTCACTACACTGCATCCCCACTGGTGCCAGTGCACTCTCTGGAGTCACTGCACTGCATCTCCACTGGTGCCAGTGCACTCTCTGGACTCACTGCACTGCATCCCCAGTAGTGCCAGTGCACTTTCTGGAGTCACTGCACCGCATCCCAAGTGGTGCCAGTGAACTCTCTGGACTCACTGCACTGCATCCCCACTGGTGCCAGTGCACTCTCTGGACTCACTGCACTGCATTCCCACTGGTGCCAGTGAACTCTCTGGACTCACTGCACTGCATCCCCACTGGTGCCAGTGCACTCTCTCGACTCACTGCACTGCATCCCCACTGGTGCCAGTGCACTCTCTGGACTCACTGCACTGCATCCCCAGTAGTGCCAGTGCACTTTCTGGAGTCACTGCACTGCATCCCTAATGGTGCCAGTGAACTCTCTGGACTCACTGCACTGAATCCCCGGTGGTGCCAGTGCACTCTCCGGACTCACTGCACTGCATCCCCACAGGTGCCAGTGCACTCTCTGGACTCACTGCAGTGCATCCCCAGTGGTGCCAGTGCACTCTCTGGACTCACTGCACTGCATCCCCACTGGTGCCAGTGCACTTTAAGGACTCACTACACTGCGCTGCATCCCCAGTGGTGCCAGTGAACTCTCTGGACTCACTGTACTGCATCCCCAGTGGTGCCAGTGCACTCTCTGGAGTCACTGCACTGCATCCCCAGTGGTGCCAGTGCACTCTCTGGACTCACTGCACTGCATCCCCACTGGTGCCAGTGCACTCTCTAGAGTCGCTGCACTGCATCCCCACTGGTGCCAGTGCACTTTCTGGAGTCACTGCACTTCATCCCAAGTGGTGCCAGTGAACTCTCTGGACTCACTGCACTGCAACCCCACTGGTGCCAGTGCACTCTCTGGACTCACTGCACTGCATCCCCAGTGGTGCCAGTGAACTCTCTGGAGTCACTGCACTGCATCCCCACTGGTGCCAGTGCACTCTCTGGACTCACTTCACTGCATCCCTACTGGTGCCAGTGCACTCTCTGGAGTCACTGCACTGCATCCCCACTGGTGCCAGTACACTCTCTGGACTCACTGCACTGCATCCCCAGTAGTGCCAGTGCACTTTCTGGAGTCACTGCACTACATCCCTAGTGGTGCCAGTGAACTCTCTGGACTCACTGCACTGCATCCCCACTGGTGCCAGTGCACTCTCTGGACTCACTGCACTGCATGCCCACTGGTGCCAGTGCACTCTCGGGACTCACTGCACTGCATCCCCACTGGTGCCAGTGCACTCTCTGCACTCACTGCACTGCATCCCTAGTGGTGCCAGTGCACTCTCTGGACTCACTGCACTGCATCCCCACTGGTGCCAGTGCACTCTCTAGAGTCACTGCACTGAATCCCCACTGGTGCCAGTTCACTCTCTAGAGTCACTGCACTGATCCGCAGTGGTGCCAGTGCACTCTCTGGACTCACTGCACTGCATCCCCACTGGTGCCAGTGCACTCTCTGGACTCACTGCACTGCATCCCCACTGGTGCCAGTGCACTCTCTGGAGTCACTGCACTGCATCCCCAGTGGTGCCAGTGCACTCTCTGGACTCACTGCACTGCATCCCCAGTGGTGCCAGTGCAGTCTAAGGACTCACTGCACTACATCCCCACTGGTGCCAGTGCACTCTCTGGACTCACTGCAGTGCATCCCCACTGCTGCCAGTGCACTCTCTGGAGTCACTGCTTTGAATCCCCACTGGTGCCAGTGCACTCTCTGGACTCACTGCACTGCATCCCAAGTGGTGCCAGTGAACTCTCTGGACTCACTGCACTGCATCCCCACTGGTGCCAGTGCACTCTCTGGACTCACTGCACTGCATCCCCACTGGTGCGAGTGCACTCTCTGGAGACACTGCACTGCATACACACTGGTGCCAGTGCACTCTCTGGACTCACTGCACTGCATTCCCACTGGTGCCAGTGCACTCTCTGGAGTCACTGCACTGCATCCCCACTGGTGCCTGTGAACTGCCTGGACTCACTGCACTGCATCCCCACTGGTGCCAGTGCACTCTCTGGACTCACTGCACTGCATCCCCAGTGGTGCCAGTGCACTCTCTGGACTCACTGCACTGCATCCCCACTGGTGCCAGTGCACTCTCTAGAGTCACTGCACTCCAACCCCACTGGTGCCAGTGCACTCTCTAGAGTCACTGCACTGATCCGCAGTGGTGCCAGTGCACTCTCTGGACTCACTGCACTGCATCCCCACTGGTCCCAGTGCACTCTCTGGACTCACTGCACTGCATCCCCAGTGGTGCCAGTGCACTCTCTGGACTCACTGCACTGCATCCCCACTGGTGCCAATGCACTCTCTGGACTCACTGCACTGCAACCCCACTGGTGCCAGTGCACTCTCTGGACTCACTACACTGCATCCCCACTGGTGCCAGTGCACTCTCTGGACTCACTGCACTGCATCTCCACTGGTGCCAGTGCACTCTCTGGACTCACTGCACTGCATCCCCAGTAGTGCCAGTGCACTTTCTGGAGTCACTGCACCGCATCCCAAGTGGTGCCAGTGAACTCTCTGGACTCACTGCACTGCATCCCCACTGGTGCCAGTGCACTCTCTGGACTCACTGCACTGCATTCCCACTGGTGCCAGTGAACTCTCTGGACTCACTGCACTGCATCCCCACTGGTGCCAGTGCACTCTCTCGACTCACTGCACTGCATCCCCACTGGTGCCAGTGCACTCTCTGGACTCACTGCACTGCATCCCCAGTAGTGCCAGTGCACTTTCTGGAGTCACTGCACTGCATCCCTAATGGTGCCAGTGAACTCTCTGGACTCACTGCACTGAATCCCCGGTGGTGCCAGTGCACTCTCCGGACTCACTGCACTGCATCCCCACAGGTGCCAGTGCACTCTCTGGACTCACTGCAGTGCATCCCCAGTGGTGCCAGTGCACTCTCTGGACTCACTGCACTGCATCCCCACTGGTGCCAGTGCACTTTAAGGACTCACTACACTGCGCTGCATCCCCAGTGGTGCCAGTGAACTCTCTGGACTCACTGTACTGCATCCCCAGTGGTGCCAGTGCACTCTCTGGACTCACTGCACTGCATCCCCACTGGTGCCAGTGCACTCTCTACAGTCACTGCACTCCAACCCCACTGGTGCCAGTGCACTCTCTGGACTCACTGCACTGCATACCCACTGCTGCCAGTGCACTCTCTGGAGTCACTGCACTGCATCCCCACTGGTGCCAATGCACTCTCTGGACTCACTGCACTGCATCCCCACTGGTGCCAGTGCACTCTAAGGACTCACTGCACTGCACTGCATCCCCACTGGTGCCAGTGAACTCTCTGGAGTCACTGCACTGCATCCCCAGTGGTGCCAGTGCACTCTCTGGACTCACTGCACTGCATCCCCACTGCTGCCAGTGCACTCTCTGGAGTCACTGCACTGCATCCCCACTGGTGCCACTGCACTCTCTGGACTCACTGCAGTGCATCCCCACTGGTGCCAGTGCACTCTCTGGAGTCACTGCACTGCATCCCCACTGGTGCCAGTGAACTCTCTGGACTCACTGCACTGCATCCCCACTGGTGCCAGTGCACTCTCTGGACTCACTGCACTGCATCCCCAGTACTGCCAGTGCACTTTCTGGACTCACTGCACTGCATCCCTAGTGGTGCCAGTGCACTCTCTGGAGTCACTGCACTGCATCCCCACTGGTGCCAGTGCACTCTCTGGAGTCACTGCACTGCATCCCCACTGGTGCCAGTGCACTCTCTGGAGTCACTGCACTGCATCCCCACTGGTGCCAGTGCACTCTCTGGAGACACTGCACTGCATCCCCACTGCTGCCAGTGCACTCTCTGGAGTCACTGCACTGCATCCCCACTGCTGCCAGTGCACTCTCTGGAGTCACTGCAATGCATTCCCACTGGTGCCAGTGCACTCTCTGGAGACACTGCAGTGCATCCCCACTGGTGCCAGTGCACTCTCTGGACTCACTGCACTGCATCACCAGTGGTGCCAGTGCACTCTCTGGAGTCACTGCACTGCATACCCACTGGTGCCAATGCACTCTCTGGACTCACTGCACTGCAACCCCACTGGTGCCAGTGCACTCTCTGGACTCACTACACTGCATCCCCACTGGTGCCAGTGCACTCTCTGGACTCACTGCACTGCATCTCCACTGGTGCCAGTGCACTCTCTGGACTCACTGCACTGCATCCCCAGTAGTGCCAGCGCACTTTCTGGAGTCACTGCACCGCATCCCAAGTGGTGCCAGTGAACTCTCTGGACTCACTGCACTGCATCCCCACTGGTGCCAGTGCACTCTCTGGACTCACTGCACTGCATCCCCAGTGGTGCCAGTGCACTCTCTGGACTCACTGCACTGCATCCCCACTGGTGCCAGTGCACTCTCTCGACTCACTGCACTGCATCCCCACTGGTGCCAGTGCACTCTCTGGACTCACTGCAGTGCATCCCCAGTAGTGCCAGTGCACTTTCTGGAGTCACTGCACTGCATCCCTAGTGGTGCCAGTGAACTCTCTGGACTCACTGCACTGAATCCCCGGTGGTGCCAGTGCACTCTCTAGACTCACTGCACTGCATCCCCACTGGTGCCAGTGCACTCTCTGGAGTCACTGCAGTGCATCCCCAGTGGTGCCAGTGCACTCTCTGGACTCACTGCACTGCATCCCCACTGGTGCCAGTGCACTCTAAGGACTCACTACACTGCACTGCATCCCCAGTGGTGCCAGTGAACTCTCTGGACTCACTGCACTGCATCCCCACTGGTGCCAGTGCACTCTCTGGACTCACTGCACTGCATCCCCACTGGTGCCAGTGCACTCTCTGGACTCACTGCACTGCATCCCCAGTAGTGCCAGTGCACTTTCTGGAGTCACTGCACTGCATCCCTAGTGGTGCCAGTGCACTCTCTGGACTCACTGCACTGCATCCCCAGTGGTGCCAGTGCACTCTCTGGACTCACTGCACTGCATACCCACTGCTGCCAGTGCACTCTTCGGACTCACTGCACTGCATCCCCACTGGTGCCAATGCACTCTCTGGACTCACTGCACTGCATCCCCACTGGTGCCAGTGAACTCTCTGGACTCACTGCACTGCATCCCCACTGGTGCCAGTGCACTCTCTGGACTCACTGCACTGCATCCCCAGTGGTGCCAGTGCACTCTCTGGACTCACTGCACTGCATCCCCACTGGTGCCAGTGCACTCTCTGGAGTCACTGCACTGCATCCCCAGTGGTGCCAGTGCACTCTCTGGAGTCACTGCACTGCATCCCCACTGATGCCAATGCACTCTCTGGAGTCACTGCAGTGCATCCCCAGTGGTGCCAGTGCACTCTCTGGAGTCACTGCACTGCATCCCCACTGGTGCCAGTGGACTGTCTGGACTCACTGCAGTGCATCCCCACTGGTGCCAGTGCACTCTCTGGAGTCACTGCACTGCATCCCCACTGGTGCCAGTGCACTCTCTGGACTCACTGCACTGCATCCCCACTGGTGCCAGTGCACTCTCTGGAGTCACTGCACTGCATCCCCAGTGGTGCCAGTGCACTCTCTGGAGTCACTGCACTGCATCCCCACTGGTGCCAGTGGACTGTCTGGACTCACTGCACTGCATCCCCACTGGTGCCAGTGCACTCTCTGGACTCACTGCACTGCATCCCCAGTGGTGCCAGTGCACTCTCTGGAGTCACTGCACTGCATCCCCACTGGTGCCAGTGGACTGTCTGGACTCACTGCACTGCATCCCCACTGGTGCCAGTGCACTCTCTGGAGTCACTGCAGTGCATCCCCACTGGTGCCACTGCACTCTCTAGAGTCACTACACTGCATCCCCACCTGTGCCAGTGCACTCTCTGGAGTCACTGCACTGCATCCCCAGTGGTGCCAGTGCACTCTCTGGAGTCACTGCACTGCATCCCCAGTAGTGCCAGTGCACTTTCTGGAGTCACTGCACCGCATCCCAAGTGGTGCCAGTGAACTCTCTGGACTCACTGCACTGCATCCCCACTGGTGCCAGTGCACTCTCTGGACTGACTGCACTGCATCCCCACTGGTGCCAGTGAACTCTCTGGACTCACTGCACTGCATCCCCAGTGGTGCCAGTGCACTCTCTCGACTCACTGCACTGCATCCCCACTGGTGCCAGTGCACTCTCTGGACTCACTGCACTGCATCCCCAGTAGTGCCAGTGCACTTTCTGGAGTCACTGCACTGCATCCCTAGTGGTGCCAGTGAACTCTCTGGACTCACTGCACTGAATCCCCTGTGGTGTCAGTGCACTCTCTGGACTCACTGCACTGCATCCCAAGTGGTGCCAGTGCACTCTCTGGACTCACTGCACTGCATCCCCACTGGTGCCAGTGCACTCTCTAGAGTCACTGCACTGAATCCCCACTGGTGCCAGTTCACTCTCTAGAGTCACTGCACTGATCCGCAGTGGTGCCAGTGCACTCTCTGGACTCACTGCACTGCATCCCCACTGGTGCCAGTGCACTCTCTGGACTCACTGCACTGCATCCCCACTGGTGCCAGTGCACTCTCTGGAGTCACTGCACTGCATCCCCAGTGGTGCCAGTGCACTCTCTGGACTCACTGCACTGCATCCCCAGTGGTGCCAGTGCAGTCTAAGGACTCACTGCACTACATCCCCACTGGTGCCAGTGCACTCTCTGGACTCACTGCAGTGCATCCCCACTGCTGCCAGTGCACTCTCTGGAGTCACTGCTTTGAATCCCCACTGGTGCCAGTGCACTCTCTGGACTGACTGCACTGCATCCCAAGTGGTGCCAGTGAACTCTCTGGACTCACTGCACTGCATCCCCACTGGTGCCAGTGCACTCTCTGGACTCACTGCACTGCATCCCCACTGGTGCGAGTGCACTCTCTGGAGACACTGCACTGCATACACACTGGTGCCAGTGCACTCTCTGGACTCACTGCACTGCATTCCCACTGGTGCCAGTGCACTCTCTGGAGTCACTGCACTGCATCCCCACTGGTGCCTGTGAACTGCCTGGACTCACTGCACTGCATCCCCACTGGTGCCAGTGCACTCTCTGGACTCACTGCACTGCATCCCCAGTGGTGCCAGTGCACTCTCTGGACTCACTGCACTGCATCCCCACTGGTGCCAGTGCACTCTCTAGAGTCACTGCACTCCAACCCCACTGGTGCCAGTGCACTCTCTAGAGTCACTGCACTGATCCGCAGTGGTGCCAGTGCACTCTCTGGACTCACTGCACTGCATCCCCACTGGTCCCAGTGCACTCTCTGGACTCACTGCACTGCATCCCCACTGGTGCCAGTGCACTCTCTGGACTCACTGCACTGCATCCCCACTGGTGCCAATGCACTCTCTGGACTCACTGCACTGCAACCCCACTGGTGCCAGTGCACTCTCTGGACTCACTACACTGCATCCCCACTGGTGCCAGTGCACTCTCTGGACTCACTGCACTGCATCTCCACTGGTGCCAGTGCACTCTCTGGACTCACTGCACTGCATCCCCAGTAGTGCCAGTGCACTTTCTGGAGTCACTGCACCGCATCCCAAGTGGTGCCAGTGAACTCTCTGGACTCACTGCACTGCATCCCCACTGGTGCCAGTGCACTCTCTGGACTCACTGCACTGCATTCCCACTGGTGCCAGTGAACTCTCTGGACTCACTGCACTGCATCCCCACTGGTGCCAGTGCACTCTCTCGACTCACTGCACTGCATCCCCACTGGTGCCAGTGCACTCTCTGGACTCACTGCACTGCATCCCCAGTAGTGCCAGTGCACTTTCTGGAGTCACTGCACTGCATCCCTAATGGTGCCAGTGAACTCTCTGGACTCACTGCACTGAATCCCCGGTGGTGCCAGTGCACTCTCCGGACTCACTGCACTGCATCCCCACAGGTGCCAGTGCACTCTCTGGACTCACTGCAGTGCATCCCCAGTGGTGCCAGTGCACTCTCTGGACTCACTGCACTGCATCCCCACTGGTGCCAGTGCACTTTAAGGACTCACTACACTGCGCTGCATCCCCAGTGGTGCCAGTGAACTCTCTGGACTCACTGTACTGCATCCCCAGTGGTGCCAGTGCACTCTCTGGAGTCACTGCACTGCATCCCCAGTGGTGCCAGTGCACTCTCTGGAGACACTGCAGTGCATCCCCACTGGTTCCTGTGCACTCTCTCAACTCACTGCACTGCATCCCCACTGGTGCCAGTGCACTCTCTGCACTCACTGCACTGCATCCCCAGTGGTGCCAGTGCACTCTCTGGACTCACTGCACTGCAACCCCACTGGTGCCAGTGCACTCTCTGGACTCACTACACTGCATCCCCACTGGTGCCAGTGCACTCTCCGGACTCACTGCACTGCGTCCCCACTGGTGCCAGTGCACTCTCTGGACTCAGTGCACTGCATCCCCAGTGGTGCCAGTGCACTCTCTGGAGTCACTGCGCTGCATCCCCAGTAGTGCCAGTGCACTTTCTGGAGTCACTGCACTGCATCCCAAGTGGTGCCAGTGAACTCTCTGGACTCACTGCACTGCATCCCCACGGGTGCCAGTGCACTCTCTGGACTCACTGCACTGCATCCCCACTGGTGCCAGTGCACTCTCTGGACTCACTGCACTGCATCCCCACTGGTGCCAGTGCACTCTCTGGACTCACTGCACTGCATCCCCAGTGGTGCCAGTGCACTCTCTGGAGTCACTGCACTGCATCCCCACTGGTGCCAGTGAACTCTCTGGACTCACTGCACTGCATCCCCAGTGGTGCCAGTGCACTCTCTGGACTCACTGCACTGCATCCCCAGTGGTGCCAGTGCACTCTCTGGACTCACTGCACTGCATCCCCACTGCTGCCAGTGCACTCTCTGGAGTCACTGCACTGCATCCCCACTGGTGCCAGTGCACTCTCTGCACTCACTGCACTGCATCCCCAGTGGTGCCAGTGCACTCTCTGGAGTCACGGTGGTGCATTCCCGGTGGTGCCAGTGCACTCTCTGGAGTCGCCGGGTTGCGTCCCCAGGTGCGCTTGTGCACTCTCTGGAGTCACCGGGGTGCGTCCCCAGGGGAGCCGGTGCACTCTCGGAGTCGCCGGGGTGCGTCTCCAGGGTCGCCAGTGCACTCTCTGGAGTCGCCGGGGCGCGTCCCCAGGGTCGCCAGTGCACTCTCTGGAGTCGCCGGGGCGCGTCCCCAGGGTCGCCAGTGCACTCTCTGGAGTCGCCGGGCTGGGTCCCCGGTGGCGCCAGTGCACTCTCTGGACTCACCGCGCTGGGTCCCCGGTGGCGCCAGTGCACTCTCTGCAGTCACCGGGGTGCGTCCCCAGGGGTGCCAGTGCACTCTCTGGAGTCACTGGGGTTCGTCCCCAGGGGCGCCAGGGCACTTTCTGGAGTCACGGCGCTGCGTCCCGAGTGGCGCGAGGGCACTCCCTGGAGTCACCGCGATGCGTCCCCAGGGGCGCCAGGGCACTCTCTGGAGTCGCCGGGGTGCATCCCAAGGGGCGCCAGTGCACTCTCTGGAGTCACCGGGGTGCGTCCCCGGTGGCGCCAGTGCACTCCCTGGAGTCGCCCGGGAGGGTCCCCAGGGGCGCCAGTACACTCTCTGGAGTCACCCTGGTGGGTCCCCGGTGGCGCCAGTGCACTCTCTGGAGTCACAAGGCTGGGTCCCCAGTGGCGCCAGTGCACTCTCTGGAATCACCGGGGTGGGTCCCCAGTTCTGCCAGTTGACTCTCTGGAGTCAGCGGGGTGGGTCCACAGTGATGTAACTGGACTCTCTTTTGTCACCGGGGTGGGTCCCCAGTGGTGCCAGGAGACTCTCTGGAGTCAACAGGGTGGGTCCCTCGTGATGCAACTGGACTCTCTGGAGTCACCTGTGTGGGTCCACCGTGATGCAAGTGGACTCTCTGGAGTCACCTGGGTGGGTCCCCAGTGGTGCAAGTGGACTCTCTGGAGTCACCGGGGTGGGTCCGCAGTGGTGCCAGTCGACTCTCTGGAGTCACCGTGGCCGGTCCCCAGTGGTTCAAGTGGATTCTCTGAAGTCACCGGGGTGGGTCCCAAGTGGTGGCAGTGGACTCTCTGGAGTCACCGTGGTGGGTCCCCAGTGGTGCCAGTGGACTCTCTGGAGTCAACACGGTGGGTCCCCAGTGGTGCCAATGGACTGTCTGGAGTCACCGGGGTGCGTCCCTCGTGACGCAAGTGGACTCTCTGGAGTGACCTGGGTGGGTCCCCAGTGGTGCAAGTGGACTCTCTGGAGCCACCGGGGTGGGTCCCCAGTGGTGCAAGTGGACTCTCTGGAGTCACCGGGGTGGGTCCCCTTTGGTGCTAGTGCACTCTCTTTTGTCACCGTGGTGGGTCCCCAGTGGTGCCAGTGGACTCTCTGGAGTCAACACGGTGGGTCCCCAGTGGTGCCAATGGACTGTCTGGAGTCACCGGGGTGCGTCCCTCGTGACGCAAGTGGACTCTCTGGAGTGACCTGGGTGGGTCCCCAGTGGTGCAAGTGGACTCTCTGGAGCCACCGGGGTGGGTCCCCAGTGGTGCAAGTGGACTCTCTGAAGTCACCGGGGTGGGTCCCCTTTGGTGCTAGTGCACTCTCTTTTGTCACCGGGGTGGGTCCCCCGTGGTGCCAGTGGACTCTCTGGAGTCACCGGGGTGGGTCCCCAGAGGTGCCAGTGGACTCTCTGGAGTAAACGGGGTGGGTACCCTGTGGTGCCAGTGCACTCTCTGGGGTCACATGGGTGGGTCCCCAGTGGTGCAAGTGGACTCTCTGGAGTCACCGGGGTGGGTCCACATAGGTTCCAGATGTCTCTCTGGAGTCACCGGGGTGGGTCCGCAGTGGTGCCTGTAGACTCTCTGGAGTGTCCGGGGTGGGTCCCCAGTGCTGCCAGTGGACTCTCTGGGGTCACCGGGGTGGGTCCCCAGTGGTGCCAGTGGATTCTCTGGAGTCACCGGGAACCACCCCGGTGACCCCAGGCAAGCCCCCGGGCACCTCCGTGGGCCCACCCCGGTTACCCCCGGCAATCCCCCGGGCGTCCCCGAGGACCCATCCCAGTGACCCCCGGCAAGCCCCCGGACGCCCCAGAGGACCTACCCTGGTGACCCCCGGCAAACCCCGGGCGCCCCTGAGGACCTATCCCGGTGACCCCCGGAGGGACCCCGGGCGCCCCCGAGGACCCACACCGGTGACCCCCGGCGGGACCCTGGGCGCCCCGGAGGACCCACCCCGGTGACCCATGGCAAGTCCCCGGGCGCCCCCGAGGACCCAACAAGGTGACCGCCGGCGGGACCCCGGGCGCCCCCGAGGACCCACCCCGGTGACCCCCGGAGGGACCCCTGGCGCCTCCGAGGACCCACCCCGGAGACCCCCGACAAGCCCCTGGGTGCCCCCGAGGACCCACCCCGGGGACCCCCGACATGCCCGCGGGCGCCCCCTAGAACCCACCCCGGTAACCACGGGCAAGCCCCCAGGCGCCCCCGAGGACCCACCCCGGTGACCCCCGGCAGGCCCCCAGGAGCCCCCAAGGACCCACCCCGGTGACCCCCGGGGGCACCCCGGGCGCCCCCGAGGACCCACTCCGGTGACGCCCGCCAAGCCCCCGGGCGCCTTAGAGGACCCACCCCGGTGACCCCCGGCAAGCCCCCAGCTGCCCCCGAGGACGAAACCCGGTGACTCCGGCAAGCCCCCGGGCGCCTCCGAAGACCCACCCCGGTGACCCCCTGCAAACCCCCAGCTGCCTCCGAGGACCCACCCCGGTGACCCCCGGCGGGACCCCAGGCGCCCCCGTCGACCCACACCAGTGACCACCGGCAAGCCCCCGGGCGACCCCGAGTACCCTCCCCGGTGACCCCTGGCAAGCCCCCGGGCGCCCCCGAGGACCCTCCCCCGCTGACATCTGGTGGGACCCTGGGCGCCCCCGAGGACCCACCCCGCTGACATCTGGTGGGACCCTGGGCGCCCCCGAGGACCCACCCCGGTGACCCCCAGCAAGCCCCTGGGAGCCCCCGAGAACCCACCCCAGTGACCCACGGCAAGCCCCCAGGTGCCCCCGAGGACCCACCCCGGTGACCCATGGCAAGTCCCCGGGCGCCCCCGAGGACCCACCCCGGTGACCCCCGGAGGGACCCCTGGCGCCCCCGAGGACCCACCCCGGTGACCCCCGGAGGGACCCCTGGTGCCCCCGAGGACCCACCCCGGAGACCCCCAACAAGCCCCGGGGCGCCCCCGAGGACATACCCCGGTGACCGCCGACAAGGCCCCGAGAGCCCCCGAGGACCCACCCCGGTGACCCCCGGCAGGCCCCCGGGAGCCCCCAAGGACGCACCCCGGTGACCCCCGGCGGCACCCCAGGAGCCCCGAGGACCCACCCCGGTGACCCCCGGCAAGCCCCCGGGCGCCCCCGAGGACCCAATCCCGGTGACCCCCGGCAAGCCCCCGGGCGCCTCCGAGGACCCTCCCCGGTGACCCCCGCCAAGCCCCCGGGCGCCTCTGAGGACCCACCCCGGTGAGCCCCGCCAAGCCCCCGGTGCCCCCTAGGACCCACTCCGGTAAACCCCGGCGGGACCCTGGGCACCTCCGAGTACCCTCCCCGGTGACCTATGGCAAGCCCCCGGGCATCTCCGAGGACCCACCCCGGTGACCCCCGGCAAGCCCCCGGGCACCCCCTTGGATCCACGCTGGTGACCCGCGGCAAGCCCACGTGCGTCCCCGAGGACCCACCCCGGTGACCCCCGGCAAGCCCCCGGGCACCCCCAAGGACCCATACCGGTGACCCCTGGAAAACCCCGGGCGCCCCCTAGGACCCACCCCAGTAACCACGGGCAAGCCCCCGGGCGCCCCCGAGGACCCACCCCGGTGACCCCCGCCGGGACCCCAGGCGCCCCCGAGCACCCACCCCGGTGACCCCCGGCAAGCCCCAGGCGCCCCCGAGTACAAACCCCGGTGACCCCCGGCAAGCCCCCAGGTGCCCCCGAGGACCCACCCCGGTGACCCCTGGCGGGACCCCGGGAGCCCCGGAGCTCCTGTTTTAACCTTCCAGTTTAGGAGGAATGAAATCAAAACAAAAGCATTAATTATTACCTTCCTCTGTAGACGGCGTCACAGTTCTCACCCCTGTCCGGACATTTTCCTTTTCCGGAGCAGGAAAAATCATAGAATCGACGGGAGGAAGAGAAGATCTTGAAGGACCTTCTGTTCAGAGCAAGCAAAACATAAGGAAGTTTACCAAACATAACAAACTATCGCAAAGAACACAGAACTTTAATTATCCGTTACTGTCAAACATACAGTGACCAGAGCATGTAAATAAGAGAGGTGACTAATTTGCCTCTGGTTGCCCTTGCAATTCCCATCTAGAATACCAGCTGGCTGAGAATCAGGTTGCTCGATGCCCCCAGCTAAACATGGAAGTCTCTCCCTCAAGCAGCTCCCAGCCACCATCACCTGCCATTCTGAAGCCAATCAAATTTCACTTCTTTGGCAAATAGTTGGATTCACCAAAGCATAGCCAGCTACCCGGTATTACTGGAAGAATTTCTTTTTTAAAAAAGAACGTCAAACGGGATGAAGGTGAACAGGGTAAGAAAGTAGGGAATATTAACTCACCACCGTGTCTCTTAGTTTTTTCCTTCATTTTCTGTGATTTGATTTCTTCAAGTGTTTTTATTCCAAAATTCAGACCGTCCTCTGAAAACAGAAAACACTTAATGAGACTAAGGCTTAGAGGCACTCACTGAGGACCACAGATCCTCAGGCTTCTTAGTGCTCAGGAACTTTCAGAAGCATTTACAATAAACCCCGTCAACACTCCTCACAACTGAAAGAACCGTAGAATCAATGGCATTTTGCCCCTCCTTTCCCCCTTCAGGGTAAAAATTGTAGTTTTAATTTTAATCCATTGACACGATATTAGATCCCTCTATCGTTAGATATGGCTTTCAACAGGGGTTGCAAGGCTGCACGTGCAGCCATTTAAACTCCATGCTGTGGCCCTGTTTTGTTCTCCAAAAGGAAAGAAAAGGAGTTCACCTTTCTGACCCAATGGGCACATGATGCTATTAGGGAGAAATGAGATCATGGAAATAACCGAGTCCATTCAGCACCCCTACATTCTGTTGTGTTTTTACGCCACATTGCTTTCGAGTTCATTGGCAAGTTCTCCTTCCGATTTATCCTACTACAGGTGCCGGAATACCTTGCTTAGCAGTAGTAGCACTGGCTTTCCGAGTGGAAATCATCCGTAATCCATTTTGGCCTTCCTCAGCTGGTTGCTGGATGGGAGTTTTAGTTTCTTCTCCTGCCTCAGAAAGCTGGTCTGAAGGGGAAAAATCTGTTCAGCTATGCATAGACCAGATTGTTCATGATTATGTAGCTCATGCGATGACACTCCAGTCCATGGCTCATATAAAAAAGCTTTTTTTTTCTTTTTTTTTAATACAGCTACGCTGACCTGATGAACTCGTAAGGAGACTACACTAGGACAAAACATCTCGGACTCTAGATTCTCTCTGCAGCTTTAACTACTACACAACATATTACTCTTCAGACAGAAGAAAAAGGAATTTCCCTCCTACTTTCACATAGAGCTTTACACAACAGACCAGCTAAAGCCAAGAGTGGTTCTAAGCTTTCCTCCAGCATTTCAGGTTCTGTCCACTGACCGCCAGACAAAGCCACCAGCGAGCTGACCAGACTGCCTGCCCTATCGCTAGTCAGACCTCAGCTCATCTGTGATTTATACATTCATTTACAGCACAAAGTCCTTCCAAGAACCAAAGCATGCTCACCATCGTCATCTTCATCATCATCTGCAGCATTGATTACAACTGGAGGGTGTGTAGGGCTTGGGACATTTTCCGAGTTTTCCACTTTCGTCACCCCCCTTAGCTATGGAGAGGCATTGGACTGGACAGAAAGTTTGTTTTGCTGCAGTGACATCTGAGCCACTTTCAAATCATCGTGATTTGATACACTTGGCAGTGTAGCTAGAGGAAGAGGAGGATCATCAGTAACATGGCAGTTTAAGACTTTGGCCACAATGCACGAAGAGCATTGGTAGGTAAGGCAGATAACCTGCACAGACAATGAATTCAGCATCTCCTTTTGCCCATCCCGTCACTGTTTACACCGTGAACAATGACTTCCCTTCAAACAACAACACATCTCCCTACCACCCAGCAGAAGATGAAACAACAGAAAGCAAACTGCAAGGCAAATATCACACAAAGCAGAGAGAAGCTGAGCATGAAAGCAGAAAACAAATACCAGCAGTACACCAGCAGGACACTCGGTTTAGCTGACCACCTAGGACTGCAGACCTTTTCCTGCACTCACAAATGAACGGGTACCTGAAGTCTCCTACAGTATTGGCACCCACTAAGGAATATTCAAAATTAATTCCTCAATACTTAAAGAAAAAGGACCTAAACTCACTCTAACGAAGACTCCATCGATGTAACGTCCCTTTGCGTGATGAAAAGCACAGTTGGCTTTCTGACAGCCTACTGGCTGCTTCTCCCAGTAGCAGGGAATCTCACTGCTCTTTTTCTGAAGACAGAAAGAAAGACAAGCTCGTGATAACATGCACCTAAGGTTTGCAAAGAGATGCACAGTTCCAGGTCACGACAGCGATAGGGCTGTCACAATACAGTGCTGAAACATCATTCCAAAGGTCAGTTTATCACGGAAGTATAGTATTTCCGGGCATATTCACAAAGTTTGCAGAAGCTGTAACCACTATGCACGTTTAGCTTTGTCATCATTCAGTTTGAGAAGACAGGCACTCTCAGACATCACTTTAGGGTGGGTTAAACTAATACACCTAGGATTATACTAGGATTATTCAGAGGGAAAAAGAACATCTTAAATTGCCTAGGTTAACTCTATCCAGAACTACTTCTTGGAGACGTCGTTCTTCTGCACCTTTAACTTTCCCCACTGCTTCCTAGCCCAGGCAGCTAGAACAGCATTATCTGAAGGACTCCGGGACACAAGAGACCTGATAGATCATTATCAAGCCTGCTCTCAGGAGGCTAGTACAGCCTGTTTATTACCCCCCTGCTCCAGCAGGTTTTAGCAGTCTAGTTAGCAGTTATTCTGCATCTGTTGAGAAAATACTGTCGGCATCTAATAAAAGAAAATCTTGCTAAGACGTACCTAAGGCATTGATTTTATTTCCCTCTCCTTCCTCCCACCCCCTCTCCTGGTAACAGAAACCAGTGTCATTTCAAAGCAAATGAATCTGTCCTGCAAAAGCACAATCAGCACACCTACGGCACTGAAAAATGCTTTTGTTGATTTATTTTGAGAACACATCTTTAGGCACTCACATCAATTTCCATGTGTCTGAATCATTCAGGCAGACATTCCTGAAACAACGACCCTCCTGCCACAGCTTGCAGACCGTCTCGTTCCCCAGAGCAGCTTCGCAGTGGCGGAAGGAACAGTTGTCTCCCTGTAACCAAAAGGAAACCAACAAGGAAAATATAGTACAGCCTCAAAAACGTCCGTGCTACTGCCTCAGGTTGCTACAATGAATTCAGAATCTAGCTGCTTATCACGTTAACCTTAAAAAAAAGAAACCTTAAAACCCTAACACCTTGTTAGAAACACTCTGTAACCAATACCATAGGCTCAGGCAAGGATCTCAGTGAAGTAGCATTTTTATTCACGATTGCAATGGCAGGCGTCCCACAAGCCACCTACTAGTTCCCTAACACAGTTTATATACATTTTTTTTTTTTCCTCTTGATGACCGGGACCCTCCCCTGTTTCCCCATTGACTGGGTAATCCAGGTTCACAATCTATCCGGTGCTTCACAGAAAATACACAGCTGCTGGCCTGTTACAAGTCAATTTTCTTTTTTTCTTGACTGTTTTCCTCTTTGAGGTGGTAATGTTTCTTACACCGTGATTTCCACCCAATTGCTCTAAGGATTCTGGTTGTCTGCATTTTACAAGGTTGTCTGTTAAGCTTTCTTATCACTGTGCGCATATCGCAGTACCACCATCCTTCCCTCTAAACGATGTAACTCTGTGCAAAAATATTTTTATTCCCACAACCTCAATCCCCTTACCTATCCTCTTACCTATCCCCTTACCCTATCCACACCTGGATGCAGACCCCAACTGTCCACAAGCAGCTCCCAACCCCCCCCCCCCCATGAACTGGACCCCACCCCACCCAGATGCAGGCCCCAGGTCCCGGCCCCAGCCCCAACCCCCCAGACGCAGGCCCCAAAGGTGTACAACCAGCTCCCAACCTGCCCCCCAGAGGGAGGCCCCAACCCCCCCCCCCCCCAAGACATAGGACCCAAAGGTGTACAACCAGCTCCCACCTCCCCCCTCAAAGGGAGGCCCCAAAGCCCGCCAGAGGACCCTAGAGTGTACAAGCAGCTCCCAACCCCCCCGGCACAGACTCCAACCCCCCCCCCCCCAAACACAGGCCCCAAAGGCATACAAGCAACTCCCCACCCTCCCCAGAGGCAGGCCCCAAAGGTGTACAAACAGCCGCAACCCCCCCAAGACACAGACCCTTACAGTGTACAAGCAGCTCCCAATCACCCCCAGAGGGAGGCCCCAACCCCCCCCCGAGGGAGGCCCCTAGAGTGTACAAGCAGCTCACAACCACGCCCAAGGCCAGCACCTACAGTGCACAAGCCACTCCCACCCCCCCCCAAACACAGGCCCCAAAAGTGTACAAGCAGCTCCCAACTCCCCCAACGTGGCCACCTACAGCAGACAAGCACCTCTCACCCCACCCCCCCCCAGCTGCAGACCCCAAAGGTGTAGAAGCAGCTACAAACCCTGCAGAAGGCAGGACCCTACAGTGTACAAGCAGCTCCCAAGCATCCCCCAGATGCAAGTCCCAAAGGTGTACCAGCAGCTCCCAACCCCCTCCAGATGCAGATCCCTATATTGTACAAGCAGCTCCCAACACCCCCCCAAATGCAAGCCCCTACTGTGTACAAACAGCTCAGTGCACTGTGTACAAGCACCACAGGTCACCGGGGTGGGTCCTATGCTGCGCCCGGGGGCCCACCGGGGGTCACAGGAGTGGGTCCTATGGGGCACCCGAAGGCCCGCCGGGATCACCGGGGTGGGTGCTCCGGGGCGCCCGGGCGCCCGCCGGGGGTCAGCGGGGTGGCCCAGAGTCTTCTGAAGTCAGACTTCAGAATCTATCTGGTTATCACGTTAATCAAAGACCATTCTGCTTCCTCCTCCTACTCTACCCCTTCCTGAAAAAAATGGAAAAAAAAAAAAAAAAAGCAAAGCAAAAGAAACCCAGCCATACCTTTGTACAGGTAGAATAGAAACAGAAGTAGCAATCGTCTCCTTGTTTAGACATGCCAACAAGCTCTGATAACAAGCTCGGGTTCTCTCCACAGGGACTTCCTCTGCTCTTGGAGAGAGCTGTCTTCACCCTTGCTTGGGCTGAAAGTCTTCTACTGGCTTGTGATCAGTGAAATCTTCTTTTCAAAAGGAACCCTAAAGAAAGTACCAACAAGTGAAAAATAATGAGTAACAAGCATTTTTCCAGCTTTCTTCTGTTCATGAAGTTAGTCTCTTGAGGAGAGAAATGCCTTGAAATCAGCTGTTACGGGAACTAACACAATATTAAATTAAAGTTCTGTAAAGCTGCCAGGAGCTTTGTCAGCAAGTGTTCTCTTCCACGTCCTCAATAATATGCCTTGGAGCACATCCGGAAGCCTGAAAATGGAGTCACTTCTTAAAAAACCACCTGATCATACATGCAAGGCAATGATCAACTATGGCTACGAGTAACTTCTACAGAACGCAGTATGACGCGTTAAATAGCATGTTCCAGTCACTGTGGGTCTTCGAGTTCACCTACCTGGACAACCTCAGCAAAGTTATCGATCTTCAAAGCCTTCCAGTTAACTTCTCCTGGAGGCTGAACCAACACTGAATCCGTGAATTAATAATAAAGGGGTAGGCAGAATTTTCCTCCTCACTTTGCCAAGGGAACCTCTCATCCACAATTCAAACATAGGATGTGCTTTTAAACAGCTTATAACTAATGGAGGAAGCAAGTCCATTTGAATACTCTCTCAGACTGGAGACAGCCAGGGTTAGTTAGCTCTTCAAAAAATAAAAACCAAAAAAAAAAAAAACCAACAAAACAAAACAAAAACAAAAAAAAACCAGCACATTTAGAGAAGAACTCGTGATTCAAAGTGACTGCAAAAATGAGGATCCATCTTCCACAGCCGGACAATTTAACTTTTTTTTTTTTTTTAATTTAAAATTCAGTATGTTCCAATCTCTGGTCTTCGAGATTTCTTCACCTATTAAGAAAAGACAAAAACCTTTCCCCGTCTTTATTACCTGTACAGCAAAAAACACACCAGTGCATATAAATACACAAATGTGCATACGCATACACACATATGTGTTTAGACACACACGAGGAGTGAGTGATAGAAAGTTAGCGAGAGCGACAGTGGAAATCAGAATTTTTGCCTTTTTGACGCAGAGAGCGCGTAAAAACTCTCTCATTTTGAGGGAGCTAGAAAAAAATGGAGGATCTACAAAATATTTTGATGAGTATGCCTTCGAGGCCAATGCTTTATAACATGAATGATCTGGGGGCCAACACACAAATATGCATACATATGTACATGCATACAGGATAAACATATCTATACACACAAGCGTGCACAGTATATGCTGTATGATATCCATATCGAGACCAACTCGTAGCCCTGATCAGACACGTAGAGTTGCAATCAATTAACAGCAGGAAGACAGCAGACCAAGGATACAGCAAGCTTTGAGAGGCAGGGGAATGCTCACTTTGCCAGTGGCATGGCTGCATGATACCAAGAATTTTGAATTAGTTTGATTTTTTGGAAGCAATTTGTTTTCTTTCTGCGCTGTAGCAAATACCGCAGGTTTGCCATCACGTGCTGTTTCCTAATCCATATATCCGTCATCATCCATTGCTGCAAGATCATGAAAGGTTAGAAAAGATGACTTAGGTCCAATTTAACAGCCAATGATTTTTCAATGACCAGAGCTGCAACAGATTTTATTTAGCCACAAGTAGTTTTCTTTTTTTCTGATGTGAAGTCAGATATTTTGATTTTTTTTTTTAAGACACTAAATGTCATAAAACCTGCAACCAGACCAGATAAAGTTCAAATTAGAGTGATTCTGAATCCTTTCATTAAAATGCTGCACATTTCTGTGCAAATTATTTCTGACTCTTCTGGACAAAAGCGGATGAAATAGTTCTTACAAATTAATAATAAAAGGTTGGAACCTTTTACTCACACAAACACTAGTGAATTTTCCAGGAAATATTTTTTTGGCAGGGAATTTTCCCAAATCTAAACTAAAGAGAGGAAAAGTTGGGTTCTCATATTAGGTATTGGTTTTGACTGCTTGACAAAGGGAATAAAAACAGAAGTTAAGTGCAAGGTTTCCTTCTCTTCTTTAGTATGGACAGGAATCGTCACTTCTGACCTTTAGCACCTTCAGAAACACACTTAGTGCTATGCAGGTTCCTCTGCATCTACTTCTAAAAGTTACTGGTGCTCCTTAGCATGGAAGTTTGACTTGAAATCTTTTCCAGATTTAGCTCTTTTGAATGCCCAAGGAGCTCATCATTTTGCTTGTTGCCTTCCATTTTCCTGAAGAGACCCAGAACGCTGTTCAGGATATGAATGGATCTGGTCTAAGGAATGGGAAGAAAGCAAAAACCAAGGATACCTCACAGCCCTAAATGCCATAAAAGCAGTCTCATTTTAAAAAAGATCTCAAAAGCTATTTTTTTTTTAAACTGACATCTGCTAACATGGCGATCCAAGTGCCGAACAGAAACCAACTGAACTAGGCCCTGAAAGCCTGAATAAAAATGAGTAACTCTGGTGCACTCAGCAGGTCTGTAATAGAAGTTGGCAAGATTTTTAGATTTCTTTTTTCTCCAGGGTGCTAGTAAAGTTTTTGCGTTACGAGATTTTGAACTCTTTTTGTACAAAAGAATTACAGATGCACTACAGTCACGGTAGCTGGGGGTCTGGAAATACATGCCAACAAGTGTCATAAACCTTGCCTTTGCTGAAGGAAGATAAATAGTCCAAAGAAAATCTGTCTGGTTTGTTTTACAGGCTTGTCTTTCTCAGTATGGAACAAACTGACCTCCCTGGTCTAACTTTCCAGTTGGCTATTCTGCCTTTGTCCTGGAGAGAAGAGCAAGAAGGGAACAAAATATTTTTGCACTCCAAAGAATGCATTAGAGAAGGATTATCACACCTACCTAAGGGTAATTTCTTGTTTGTTTATAAAGCATAAAGTATTTCTCTTGGACAGTCTCTGTTGCTGGCCTGTTTTGTGCCTTCCATTTATAATAAAGATATTAAAGATGCTTACCCCGTTTTGGATTCTTTGTTTTGTTTTTTTTAGAACAGTGTAAGCGGACAGTCGGATGACAAGCAAGAAAGAACACCATAAACTCCTTGCTCTGACCCTGTTTTTAATCACCCAGCATCGCCCTGGCTGCAAAACAGTCCCCGCTGATTTACCTGCTTGTTAAAGCACCCCACGGGCTGAAAGTGTTGTGTACTAGGTGTCAAATTATATTTAATGGTGCATAGGTAAACCATTCATCTTCCCATGGTCGAAGCACAGAACAGGCCAAGGCGATGTGCTCAGATCTGAGCACGCCACTCTGCAGAGAATCAGTTTCAAGCCTAAGATGTTTCGCCCATCTCCCAGGCCCAGAGCGACAGCGACACCTTTACTCTGAAAGTCTGTGTTCTGCAAAGCCAGGAAGTGACCAATGACTCGACTGAGCGGTCTCCCCCAGCCACAAATGTCACAACCATGAGACACCTGGGACCACTGGAACGAGCTGCGAATAGCCCCGTTCTCCCTCCCAGGAAGAGCTGCTCCATCTTCTGCTCTTCTAAAGAGCCCTTAACATATCAAAGGAAGAGAGAGGTCCACAGAGCGGCTATTTCCTGCTTCCAGAGATCCTGTGCAAGACTGTTCTTGTGCTGCAGTCCTGAAGAATTTCATGTGCATTAGCAGAACGAGAAAGTAAAGCTCTTAAGAAATTGCTAACCTGTTCTCAGTGCTCACAAGTCCCAAATCACTCATTTTACAGTACATATAAACCATGGCAGCTGGCACCTAGCACTGCACACGTTGGCAGTGTCGTCAGGAGCTAGAAAGTCAGGGGTGAGGGGATTAAGGGAAAACCGCACATCAGTTTAGTACCTTGGCTCTCGTAGGATACTTCCTACTGCAGGAGTTTTAGCAAAGCCACTCAGAGGGACCTGCTGGTTAATTAAAATTGGACTTCTGCTGGAGCAGAAGATGGGAACTGTTATAAGTGAGACCATACAAATTTCTTGGTCTATCAGAAATATTTTATTAATTAAGTAAGCAGGCACAAGCAAAACAGCGCTGGGCGGCTGGGGAGTCTCCGCTCCACCACAGCACGCAACTTTCCCCTTTCAGTGTCGCCGTTTTATAGCATCCAAGTTTCGGCTTGTCAGGACTTGTTGGACCTTCTGAAGCTGCGCAGTTTGTTGTTGGGGGTCGTTGTTTTTCTTTCAATGATCATGCGTTGTGCTCGTGTTCAAGGGGGAGGGTAGTGAAGCGGGAAACAGTATTTCACAGAGTCTTTGTTTTACCAAGGATGTTTATCCAACACCCCCTCCCCACTATCTACTTGCTTAGTCTTCCCCCTTAACAAGGTCGTAAATTGCAAAACCTTATCTTCTCAGCAGATCCTCTGAATTCCTTTTAAAGACAATGAACAAACACCCGCTAATTTATCACAATCCCTCCTTTTTCTTTTTCTAACATATTTTGTTCATTGATGAATTTTTGAAGCACTTGTTTGCTCAATATTAAAGTTTCTGCGTCATCCTCCTCCTGTTCAAGAGATTCATATTTCGCACGCACAAGCATAAGGTGAGCTGCCTCTAATCGGTTTTTTTTACAATCGCGATTATTCGATTGAATATACATGGTACAAAAGTTAGTGTTAATATGAGCAGCAACAAAGGTCCTGCTATAGTTGATAGCAGTGTAGTGAGCCAAAGTGAGTAATTAAACCAGGATTCATACCAATTCTGGTGGGCTTCATTTTCTATTTTTCGTTTTTCTAGCCCTTCTCTCAATTTAGTCATTGTATCCCTTACTACTCCAGTATGATCTGCATATACGCAACACTCCTCTCGTAGGGCTGCACACAATCCTCCTTGTTGTAGAAAAATCAGATCTAATCCCCTACGATTTTGTCGTACAGATTTCTCTAAAGCTGATATAGATTGCTCGATACGGGCCAAATCCTCATCTACAGCAATGCGTAGAGAGGTAAATTCTTGGCTTTGTTTTACCAGAGAGGTAATTTCAGTTCCGGCTCCTGCAGCCCCCAGAATCATCAGAGTGGCTAAAGTGACAGCCGTAATAGGCTCTCTCTTCCTTAAGTGTTTTTTTGCCATAGCATGTTGGATGTACATATACTCCTCAGAATGGTAAAGAATCCTAGGTATAATTACTACCTGTACACAAAAATCATGAGACGAGTTGAACAATTTCAAAGATAAGCATGGAGTTACCCCCAGAGATGAACATACCCATCTGGTGTTATCTGCTGGTATTAACCATTTTTCTTTGTCTAATTGTGTAACATTTTCTGTAATATTGCATAGATGGAACTTCTCACCAGGGACCGTGCCTACGCACCTGCCATTCCCAGTTACTTCCGTTAATGTTATTCCTACATCCCTTCCCCAATTGCATTGTGGGGGATCGGTTTCGTTTGAACGGGTGGTTTCTCCCAGATCCCCAATGGCGTCGTAATATGAGGGCCTTATATCAAGACATAACCAGCAAGGTCTAGGCACGTCTGGATTTGGTTGATTCAACAACTGATAACTAGCATTCATGATTCTCCATATGTTATTCCCGGTCACCCCTTCATTTCTAATCCCATACTCCGGGTTTACTGATTTATTAGCAACCTCCAGTGGTTTAGGGCTATTAGGAGTTAGCATTCTAAAAGCTTGTGTAGGCTGAATCCTCAAAACACTCCCTGACAGTTTCTGATTTGGTCCCACCCGTTGGGGACTCTTAGTCTCTTCCTTCTTTATATAGATGATGCCTCCCCTATCAGTCCCCCAGCAGTAGTTATCTGCTGAACAACATGGTGATCTTCCCATCTAATCAGGCTCCATTTAAAAGGTTTGTGAGGGTGCGCAGACCCAGGAACAGTGTAAACAATCGTACCCATTACTATGTATCGCAAAAAAAAATGGCTAGGGCCCATTTTCCAGAGTTCTTTACCTGGCCACGTAATTCCCCACCGTTTCACTCTCTGCCTCGCTTGTCAGTTCGGTTGCAGCGAACTACAAGGTGCAAGTTCTTCTTGGCAGCAGCAGTGTTCTTCAGGGGAGTTTCTCAGGTAACCGCGACCTTTTTCTGACCAAACAGGGTCCCCTTTCCTCCTTTTTTTTTTTTTTTTTTACGATACATAGACAGTTAGACCATACTTATCGAGTTCGTTTCAACGTGAGCTTTAAGTCATCAGGGCCTGCGACCGCTTCCCATTTGCTTTTCTGGATCGGTCCTTTCACGCGACTGGCATGCGTTCACCCCTTCTCAGCCGTCCGGATAGCCGTCTCTGTGATAAGTAAAACAACATAGGGGCCTCCCCACCGTGGTGTTAAAGACGTTTCTTTCCATGTCTTAATTAGAACCCTATCTCCAGGTTGTATCCTATGGATTGCTATATCTAGCCACCAAGCCTTTCGCTTGCAACTCCCTCCGTTGGTTCATAAGCTGTATTAAATAAGGTTTTAATTGGATATCCTGTACCTGGGGGTGATCAGATGGCATCTCTAAATCATAAGGCATACCATACAGCCTTTCAAAAGGTGAGATTCCGACATCGGCTCGGGGCTATGTCCGGATATTCAATAGTGCAAGCAGTAAACATTTCACCCAGGAGGTTTTAGTCTCTATCATAAGCTTTGTTAGTTGCTTTTTAATTTCACCATTCATTCGTTCTACCTTTCCCGAACTCTGAGGATGCCAGGGAGTGTGATATTCCCATTTAATTCCCAGAGCCTTCATCGTGTCTCGGGATACCTTTGACACAAAGTGTGGGCCTCGATCAGAGTCAATTGCTTCTATTACCCCGTATCTGGGTATGATGCTTTCTAATAATATCTTTACCACGGTTTGAGCTGTGGCCCTTGCCGTAGGGAATGCTTCAACAAAGTTTGTGAGGTGGTCTACAATAACTAATAAGTATCTATATCGCCCCGTTTTTGGAAGTTCAGTAAAATCTAATTGAATCTTTGCAAAAGGTCGATGTGCCAATTCTCGTCCTCCTCCCGGGACCCTTTTTTTCATGTGTTGAGCATTTACCCTCCGACAAGTTATGCAATCATTTACGATCCTCTTTGCTATATTATAAATCCCTATACACATATAATATGTGGCAAATTGATCCACCAACGCCTGAGTACCCCAGTGCGTCTGTTCATGAAATCTCCGTAGCACCCTCATAGCTACTGATTTTGGTAACACTTCCGTCCATCAGGCAGTACCAATTTCCCTTTATCTGTTTTTTTTTTTTTTTTTTTTTTTTTTTGAACCCCCATTTGTGTCATCTTGTCTTCTTCTGTATTAGTGAAACAGAGTAAGGGGAGGGGAATGTGTCCATTCGACCAGAGGGAGTTAGTCGGCCCGCACTTGTAGCAGTTTTTATAAGGCGGGCTTTCTTCCTCAGAACAATTGCATTCAATCCCATCAACTCCCCATTCACTCCAGCAATCATAACATGGAAATTCCTTTAAGCCTTTCCCACAGTATTAAGTATTATATTAAGCATTATTATATATTATATTATTATTAATTATTATATTAATTATTATATATTAAGTATAAGTATTAAGTATTTCCCACAGTCTGGGCAATCTTCCCTCGTTCTTATAATTCTTATACTCATTAATGCCGCCCTTTTTGCCTCCTGATCTGCTAGATTATTACCCCTAACCTGAGGGGTGAGGCCTTTTTGATGCCCTTTTATATGTACTACAGCAATTTCTTTGGGCTCTCTGATAGCTTGTAAAACCTGGGTAATCAATTCCTGATGTATTAAACCCTTTCCTTGTGAATTGATGAGCCCCCTTTCTTTCCATATTTTACCAAATATATGTACTACCCCATAAGCATATTTTGAATCTGTATATATTGTACCGCTTTTATTTTTCAACAATTTTAGGGCCTGCAATATGGCATATAGCTCGCAAGCTTGGGCAGACCAGCTAGGACTCAAAGGTCCAGATTCCACTATCTCAAATGTTTTCTCGTTTACTAACGCCTATCCTGATTTTTGCTTTCCCTCGACTACTCTCGAGGAACCATCCACATATATCTGTTCACCGATGGGTAATTCCACCTCCTCTAGATCAGGTCTCAATTTCGTTTGCTCTTCTATGTTTCGGAGGCAATCATGTCCTAAGGACTCATTTGGTTCCCCATAAAGAAATTGAGCAGGGTTCTGTAGGGAGGTTGTTCCTAAGGTTAATTTTGGAGAGGAAATCAAAATTCCTTCATATTTTAATAATCTGGCGTCAGTGATCCATTTCTCTGCCTTCTGTTGCAGTACCCCGCATATATTGTGTAGAGATATTACTTTGATTTCCCCCCCAAAAGTGATCTTCTGTGCTTCTTCCACTAACAAGGCAGCAGCTACCACTACCTGCAAACAGTTTGGCCAGCCCCGGCTAACCGGATCCAATAATTTAGACAAATAGGCCACAGGTTTTTTTTTTTTGTTTTTTTTTTTTTTTACTCCCTGCCCATTCTTGGGCCAGCACTCCGTATGCTGTGCCTTCTGCGCTGTTCACAAAAAAAACGAAACAGCCTCCTTAAATCTGGTAAGCTTAACACTGGGGGGGGCGTACTAGTTCCTCCTTTAACTTGTTCAGTCGTTCCTCATCTTCTTTTGTCCATTTGAGTAATCCATCCTTATTCAGCTTGTTATATAAAAATTTAACCTTTCCACTATAATCTTCTATCCATTGTCTACAGTATCCGGTCAACCCTAACAGTTGCCGTACCTGCCTTTTAGTTCGCGGGGATGCTAAAGCCAATATTCCACTGATTCTGCCTGGGTCTAACTTCTTAGTCCCCTTACTTAACTGGTGACCCAGGTACTTTATCTCTTGCTCCACAATTTGTAATTTTGCCCCTCCTTTTTCTTTTAAAGGGTACAGAGGGTACAGATTAACTCGATTCTCTGAGCCAATCCAAAGGCTCGCATATTCGCTCTCCTCTAAACAAAAAGGTTCCTTTGCACTTACATAAATGTTTAAGGCTTGGCAAACCCAGTCTTCAAACGACCCGAATATGGGCCAATAATTTGCCTACCTCCCCAAACTTCAACACAATAATGAATCATTTTTACTTTATCCTTTCCCCGCCTAAAAGGGGAATCACTCCAATTCTTAATCATTAACCCCAGTGGACTATCTGGGGGAATAGGGGGCAACCTAGCACTAGGCATTACCCCACCCATGGGACCAGAAGGCTTACTCTTCTTCTGTCCCATCTTCCGGAGTGCCTTCACACACACACAGAGCCGCTTCCCCCTGGTCGTGGCCCAGTCCCTCGCGGGATGTGGGAACCGCACTACTGAGGGGTCCGCACTCACTTCGTCCGCAATTGGACGTCTCACACAGACGCACTCCGGGATCACCAACCCCAACCGAACGGATCACCGGCCTATACTTACCCACCCCGTGGGTCTTCGTTCGGTCTTCGTGCACAAAGATTGCTTGGGGTTACCGGTTTTATTTGCTTGTGCCTAATTTGGGGTTCGTCGGTGAAGGGCTCGAGCGGGATTTCCCGTTCCCGGGGCCGCCAGAATCGGCGGGGCGCCTCCCCTAGAGGGATTCCCAGTCAATCCGCCTTCATCCGAGTCACGGCACCAAATTTGTTATAAGTGAGACCATACAAATTTCTTGGTCTATCAGAAATATTTTATTAATTAAGTAAGCAGGCACAAGCAAAACAGCGCTGGGCGGCTGGGGAGTCTCCGCTCCACCACAGCACGCAACTTTCCCCTTTCAGTGTCGCCGTTTTATAGCATCCAAGTTTCGGCTTGTCAGGACTTGTTGGACCTTCTGAAGCTGCGCAGTTTGTTGTTGGGGGTCGTTGTTTTTCTTTCAATGATCATGCGTTGTGCTCGTGTTCAAGGGGGAGGGTAGTGAAGCGGGAAACAGTATTTCACAGAGTCTTTGTTTTACCAAGGATGTTTATCCAACACCCCCTCCCCACTATCTACTTGCTTAGTCTTCCCCCTTAACAAGGTCGTAAATTGCAAAACCTTATCTTCTCAGCAGATCCTCTGAATTCCTTTTAAAGACAATGAACAAACACCCGCTAATTTATCACAGGAACCAACTGCATACTGCCAGTCTGTATCGACTTCCAATAAGACAGCGTTGGAAAAAGGTGCCTTCAACGGTCAGTAGCACAATAGCTCTGGTGATGTGTTAATTAAGAGCACTCTTACAGCTGAGTTTCTTCATAGCAGTATGTAGTTGAGAGTGTCCGAGTTTCCCAGGTAAGATTTATGTTTTCTCCTACCAAGCACCAGCTCAGTATGCAATGCTGTGTTAATAACACCCAAGCATGTAGATGTTAAACTGTAACTGCTTTTAAACCTATTTGTTGGTAAGAAAAGAGCTCGATACACCACCTTCACAGGGCAAAAATTCACATGGAAGAGCAGAAAAACCCAGAAGTGCTTCCTGAACTTCACGTTACCAACAGCACCATCGGATTTAGATCCTGGCCTGGCATCCAGGATGCACGGTCTGCTAGCACTGCTGCGATGTGGAAGTGCCAAGGCAGGTTTTTGGCCTGCCCTGACTAAAACACTTTTTTTTTTTTTTAAACAATACAAAGAGTGTGCCAGGTATGCTGTAATGCCAGTGTGCCAGGTCAATAGAGGATATCCAAACAACAGAGGCGCTTGTCCTAATTTCTGGCGTGAAAACACTTTTACAGCATTCTTTTCACGAAGAAACCCCTCTCTAGCTTCTCCAATGCTCCAGGACCTGCTGCAGCTGCAGCGGCTGCGCTGGTACAACCCGCATCTTTGACAAATCTTTTCAACAGTTCTGCTTTACCTCGGCACAGTTGAGGTCACTCCTCTTCCTCTTCCAGCTGAGGAAGCAGCTTGCGGGCTCTGCCACACGGTCGGTGCAGAAGCGAAAGCTGGGAACACAGCAGTCAAACTCTCACTGCTAACGAAGCCACCAGGGCAGAGGGCTGACACAGACCCGCCAGAGGCGAACCGTACCCGCTCTCCCTCCCGGCTGCGAGGCTCGCCGCAGCAGCCCCGACCCGAAGCGCTCACAGTGCTTTGCTTGGTGATGTCACCGATGAGTCAGAGTCCCCAGATGAGCATCTGCCTTGCCACTCTTTAATGTTGGTGTTGTTTCTTGTGTGTTTGTTTGTTTCTTGAAACACATGCAGGTTATGGTAAACCTTCAGGTAAACCACAGATCAACAGGGAAGAAGTCCCACACGAGGGAAGGCCGTGCTTTTCTTCCAGGCAATGGCGCATGCTTTAACATGCTGCATTCGACAAAGAAGCTCTCTCCATTTTGCGCAGTGGCAACAGGCACGACCGCAACACACGCAGGTGTAGGCAGCACCTGCAGGTCCCAAACCCTTAACTAATTTTTAGATAGCACCAATTTTTTATGTAGTGGCTTTCCCTTCATCCATAACCCCTTTTTTCCTTTCTTTATATCGGGTGGCTCTCCTCCATTGTTCTCTCTGTCATTTTCCTCCCCAGTGTCTGAGCAGGCACTGGGAATCGTTTCCAGTGGCCTGGCAGCAAATAACTATAAATAACTATAAATAACTATATAACTATATAACTATATAACTATATAACTATATAACTATATAACTATATAACTGTATAACTATATAACTATATAACTATATAACTATATAACTATATAAATAACTATATAAATAACTATATAACTATATAACTAATAACGTTGTAGTTAATGTCATAAAGAAGCAATTTCCCCAGGCAGTGGCCATGTGAGATGGGAAGGGGCAGTAAGAGGAAGTTTCCCTTAGACTAGCTCTTCCCCCAGAACACCTCGCCATCCAGCAACAAATTCAATTCACCTGCTCCGCCTGATCAGTCAAACGCGCGTCCGACTCCAGCACACGTCACAGCGGTGGTTCTGACGTGCTTTGAGAATCACCTATCCGCAGAATATCTCGGGTTTGTACACTCAAATAACGCAGTCTTTTCGAAATAAGGCCCAGAGCTCACACTCTGAGTGCAGCCTAACAGCACCAGAGGGCCGGTAGGCTAAACATTCCGATCCTGGCAACAGTACTGACCCGGGCAACAGTAAGCATCCCTTCTGCACTTTCATCGTGAACATCAGCATAAGGAAACAGAGACCTCCTCGATCCAAGGTTTAAGAAACAAACACCAAGGTCACTCAAGCGGGTTGTTTTCAGCAAACTAACGGAGAAATTAAGGTGACAACCGGGTGCATCCAGAGTTAGTCAGATCCTGAAGGCAGTTCCTTTGGGAAACGGAGGAGCAGCGCGCCAGATGACGGCTAACTTACAGCGCACCCCTCAGAGGCACTGCTACGAAAGGAAGGCAGAAGGTTGGAACTCAAAATAACTCGCAAGGCGCCCGTTACGGGGGAAGCTTTAATTTCCTCAGCAGAACCTCCCCCCTGAAGGCAGCCCAGGGACTCTTTGCTTCCCTCGGGAGACGGCAGTGGGACGGAGGGACACAGGGCCAGACGGACGGACAGACGGCCGGATGGATGGACAGACGGCCAGACGGACGGCCAGACGGCCCAAAAGGCCTGAGCAAGGGCTGAGGAGCAGCAGGGAAGGGCAGGGCGAGGGGAAGGGCGGCCCTGGGCCTGACAGGGCACCTTGGGCCTAACCCCGGGCAGCAGCTCCCCATCTCACAGGGCCCGGGGGGGGCTGCCTGTAACAGGAGATGCGGGCAGGTAAATTTTACAAGCACTGCATCACAAATACCCTGCAACACCTGAACTACTCACTGGGACAGCCTCCTTCCTCACCTCCTGAAAGCTCCAGCTGGCAAACCAAGGACAAAATGAAAGGCAGATGTGGAGGACCTCGTAAGATACTGTTTTGTTCCCTACGTGCCCACTGCTGGTGACACGTAATGCCTCCTGTTCCCAAACGACATCGGCACGTTACATCTTTACTACATGCTGAAAGGAACTCAGCAACTTGAACACAACTTCGCATTACCCATCCCGGCAGCAGGCTGTACAGCTGAAGCTGCTTTAGCCAATCAAGTGTGTCATGCTGCCCCTCAAAGGTTTCTTCCTGTGAACCTCTGTTGTGACACTCCTGACTTATTACTTCTCGGAGCAACAGAACTGCGCTGGGTAGGCCCCACAGCAAGACTCGTATTTCTGTCCTTCCCTTTCAGGAAAGGATCTCCCACTTTGAATTTATTAATTTTCACGATGATGATACACAAATGGAAGTTTTGAAAAACTGAATGTTGATTAACAGATTTCTAGCACAGCCTCTGCATCAAAATTCATTTCTCTCCATTCAGGTAATCTTAGTTTCCGAGTTACAGTTACAGTCAAAATTTTTCTTCTTTGTTTTTTTTTTTTTTTTTTTTTTGTGATCAGAAAATGAGGGGACTGGTTGTCCCAAGTCAGCCAGGGAACTTATCTTTGGTCGATGCACCAAGCAACTCAGCTCTCTTGGGGAAACTTAAATAGAACAGACAGATCTCCAAACGGATAAAAAAAATAAATCAAATGATAAACACCCAGCCGACACATCTGATACCCCAGCTTATTGAACAGCACAAGGGTTTAATCTACAGGCTCTGTCCAAAGCAGCAAGAAGTGACAGATTTAATCCAAACCAGTTGCCCGCTCTCACTCTCTGATCTGGAGATGTTATTTGACAAACATGCGTAGCAGTAACCCTTGTAAACGCTGGGTTACTGCACCACAGCCCCAAATCCCTCACAGGCCCACTAAGATACTCTTACCGATTGATCCACAATAAACACTCCCAAAAAGATTCTCAACAAGTTAAACCCTGTTTAGAAAGAATCTGAGGAACCTGTCACTGCGGCAACAAAGGGCTGCAATTGTATGCAAAATCTCCAACACCGTCCTTAGCACCCTGCTAGCTCAAGGACTGTGTGGGGCTTCCGTGCCCTGAACGAGTCCACCCTGGCCACATAATGCAGATGTAATGGTCAAGAAAGCACATAGCGTTATCGAAACTTATCAGATCCACAGCTAAACGAAAAGCCCACGCTTCTATATTTCTCCTCCTTCTCCATTCACGGAAGGAAGAGACTGAAAACAAGCAGATTAGTGGTTTACATTTACAGTTAATGTGAAAAATGTTTATTTGTGAAATACATCACGTATTGTTTCAAGCTACAAAAAACTCTCTCCCACAAAGGAAAGACTTTTGACCTCAGCATGCAACCCCAGTTACTATCTACCCCAACTTCCTATCTACCAGCAGGCCGCGTTCCCCTGGCACTCAGTCACTCCGCAGCACGGCAGCCACCTTTGTTCTAAGGATGGCAAATTCTACTTAGAAACGCTCTGTGGAAGAGTGATGTTGTCCCCTTTTAACATGATCCGGCCTGCAGCACAGAGAAGGGAAAGAGAGGATTAGAGAGAGCCCAGAATCCGAGAATAATCTCGTGTTTTCAGAAAGTATTTTGTGTGGTTGAGCAGGGTTTTGCCCATCACGCAGAGTCCTGTTCCTGCCTGCTGCCCCACACTCACAAGTCCCACGCCAGCCACCGTCCCCGTTCCAGCAGCACGCTCTCCCTGCTGAAAACCCCAGCACTGGGCGCACATCGTTGCTTCTGTCCACCAGCAGGTGGTAAATAAACACTGCCGCTACCGTGGCTCCCGGCTTTGACTCAGAGATCACAGCAAGTGTGAGAATCGCCCAGGGCCACCGGCTTTAGATGCAGCTGAAAGGAGCTGTGACCAGACTCCTCCAGCCAGTGCAGGCTGCCTGGTATTACACGTTTCAAAGACCAGAACTGGTCTCAGGCAGGGACAGATTCTCCTTCATTCAGCAAAATCACCAGCTCAAAACTCATCAGGGACAGAGATGTAGCCAGTAATTGGTCACTGAACTTCAACAGCAAGGCTCGTCACACAGTTGGTACCTCTCAGTGCTGCTACCTAGAAGGCTCACCCGGGCAGGTTTCAGACCGCGCGTCACTCGGGTTACACAGACACACAACATACCCAGCTGTTTCCTTGATTTTGTCTTGGAGTGAATCTCCTCTGCGTCGTCCAGCACCGAATTCATGTACTCGTCAAAGCCCTAGAAAGCAGCAACAATGGCAATTAGTTCAGCAACAACACAAACCATCATCAGCTTTGCTGACCCAGGCTGGACAATGAAGACTAATTGTTAGAGAAGTACGATTTTTTTTTTCCCTTGTGCTAGTTTCTCTTGACAAGAGAAAATAGGATTGTGAATGAGGGAAAACAAACTAACGACGTAACGCGGGGTCGTGCTGATACTCACGATGATGCAGCCTTCTATCCGCATGTTCACTTGCTCGTAAAGCCACTCCTGGATCCTCGACAGTGGCAACAGGCACGACCGCAACTGTCCTGGTTCCAGTTAGGACAGAGTTAATTTTTCCTCATAGTAGCTGGTAGGGTGCTATGTTTTGGATTAGGCTGAGAAGAGCGCTGGTAACATGCTGATGTTGTAATTGTTGCAGAGCAGTGTTTACACCAGGCCAAGGACTTTTCGGCTTCTCGCTCTGTCCTGCCAGCGAGCAGGCTGGGGGTGCAGCAGGAGCTGGGAGGGGACAGAGCCAGGACAGCTGACCCAAACTGGCCAAAGGGGTATTCCATACCATCTGACGTCATGCTAAACAATATATAGGGGTGGCTGGCCGGGGTGGGGGGCCGGCTGCTTGGGGATAGGCTGGGCATCGGTCAGCGGGTGGTGAGCAATTGCATTGTGCATCACTTGTTTCTTACACATTATTATTATTAATACTATTATCATTATCACTATTATTATTATTGTTATTATTATATTCCTGTCTTAATAAACTGTCTTTATCTCAACTCACCGGCTTCACTTTCCCGTTTCTCTCCCCCATCCCAGAGAGGGAGGGGGGAGGGTGAGCGAACGGCTGTGTGGTGTTTAGCTGCCAGCCGGGTTAAACCACAACAGTCCTTTTGGCGCCCAACGTGGGGCTCGAAGGGTTGAGATATCGACAGATTTGACCAGAGTGTGTTAAACTAAAATTGGTATAAGTATTGGACCTGCTTAATAGTTGCTAGTCACGATGTTGATTGCCTTAATCTCCAGTCTACTGTGCCTGTTTTCCAAACTGAGTTTTATAGCGTGTTACTTTCTGTATGTGCTCCCTGTTGCACTGTTTATCCTTTCCGGGCCCTGGTTTAAGATTGTTATGGTACTGTGCGGTGTAACAATGGCTTATGAAATGATGAAATATCTGGTCACGACTCTAACCTGGTATTTGTACTCAGCACTGACGTCGACTCTATACTTTGGAACCCATATCTCGGAAACTATTAGCAATTACACCTATTGCCTGTTTTCGTTAGGGAGCCAATCTGTGAAGGGGACAGGGGAAGACATGTTTCCCTACCTGTTCACTCTCCCTTTCTCCTTCACCACCCTCTTATCCCCCGAGCTAGTTACGGTGGTTCTCCGAGATGTTGAATATCCTTGGGATACTCAGACCAGCCTGCTCTTGTTGTTATGTCTCCTGAATGCGCTTCAGGTTTTGTTGAGGGTTAAACAACTACTTAGGAATCTCATCCGGAGATCTGTCTTGAGGCGGGATAGTTGCGAGTGGCAGGGAGTGTGGGAGGATATGGGCAGGTTTCTAGAGCAGTGGTCACCTCCAGTGTTTTGGACATTCACCCCTGAACAACTGCAAAATCCTAAAAAGCAGGCAGAATGCTTGAAAAAAAGGTGTCATGACTCTGGCAGTTCCAAAGTGACACAAATCACTGTAGCGTGCTGGGGTCTGGCTTGTGCCTATCGAGCTGCAATTGATGCTACTAGCAACCTAGCTCCAGCTCCTGCAGCCGCTCCTGCTCCTGCAGCCATTCCAGTTCCAGTTCCTGCAGCCGCTCCAGCTCCTGCAGCCGCTCCAGCCCCTGCAGCTGCTCCAGTTCCAGCTCCCGCAGCCACTCCAGCCCCTGCAGCAGCTCCAGCTCCTGCAGCTGCTCCCACTCCTGTGTCTGGGTCAGAGAAACGAGCTGTAGCAGTGCAAGTTGCCCCTGTAGACAAGGTGAAAAAATGGTATAGAGACTCAGGTCGTTTAGAACGCAGACAGTCTTCTGCTAAGTCTGGGCATAGTGAAGACGAGGCTGGGCCATCAAAGGTGCAGGAGACTGAAGATGAGGATGGGGATGTCGAGAAATCAACAGTAACTACCCGGACTCTATACCAGCGTGAGCTACGAGATGTGCGAAAAGATTTTGGTCGCTGTATAGGTGAGCAGCTTGTCACCTGGCTGCTCCGGTGCTGGGACACCGGAACCAATTATGTGGAATTAGAGGGCAAGGAAGCCAGGCGGCTGGGATCCCTTGCTAGGGACGCATGCATTGACAAAACAATTGGAGATGGAGCACGATCTCGCAGCCTCTGGAGGCGTCTCCTGTCAGCTGTGCAGGAAAGGTATCCCTTCAAGGAAGAACTTGTATGTCTACCAGGCAAATGGACCACCATGGAGAAGGGAATTCAGTACCTGAGGGAATTGGCCGTACGGGAAGTAATTTATAAAGACCTAGACGATGCACAAACATCCACAGATCCAGATGAAGTCCAGTGTACACCACCCATGTGGCGGAGGTTTGTACGGAGTGCACCATCATCATATGCCAGCTCATTGGCAATACTAACCTGGAAAGAGGAGGAGAATCCCACAGTGAATGAAGTGACTAAAACACTCCAGCAGTACGAAGGAAATCTCTCCTCTTCCCTACAGGCCTGTGTCTCGGCTGTGGAGAAACTCTCTGAAGAGGTCCACCAACTTAAAGAGAATTTATCTTCCCCTCCACCTGAATGAACCAGTGTCCACCAGCTAAAAGAGAATACTTTGGAGAAACTTTCTGAAAAGATCCACCAACTTGAAGAGAGGTTAATTTCCTCCCCACCTGTACAAACCAGTGTCTCAGCTATTAGGGGTAAACGTTCATCTATGCAAGGAAGACAATATGGTGGGCACACACACCGCGCCACCCTGTGGTTTTACCTACGTGACCATGGAGAGGACATGAGAAAATGGGATGGAAAATCTACTGCGACCCTAGAGGCACGGGTACATGAATTGCAAAAGAAAACAATTGGGAAAAAGGGGTTCTCTGAAAAGTTTGCTGCTACAACTTCCAGCAGGCAGTCCTTTAAACACAGAAACGAAGATTCTGACCAGGACTAGAGGGGCCCTGCCTCCAGCCAGGGGGAGGAAAGGGACAATCGAGTTTATTGGACTGTGTGGATTCGATGGCCTGGCACGTCAGACGCACAGAAGTATAAGGCTTTAGTAGACACCGGTGCACAATGTACTCTAATGCCATCAAGCTATATAGGGCCAGAGCCCATCTGTATTTATGGTGTGACGGGGGGATCCCAGCAGTTAACTGTATTGGAGGCTGAAGTGAGTCTAACCGGTAATGAGTGGCAAAAGCACCGTATTGTGACTGGCCCGGATGCTCCGTGCATCCTTGGCATAGACTATCTTAGAAGAGGATATTTCAAGGACCCAAAAGGGTTCCGCTGGGCTTTTGGCATAGCTGCCTTGGAGACAGAGGACATTAAACAGTTGTCTACCTTGCCTGGTCTCTCAGAGGACCCTTCTGTTGTGGGGTTGCTGAGGGTTGAAGAACAGCAAGTGCCGATCGCTACCACAGCTGTGCACCGGCGGCAATATCGCACCAACAGAGACTCCCTGATTCCCATCCATAAGCTAATTCGTCAACTGGAGAGCCAAGGAGTGATCAGCAAGACTCATTCACCTTTTAATAGTCCCATATGGCCAGTGCGAAAGTCTAATGGTGAGTGGAGACTAACAGCGGACTATGGTGGCCTGAACGAAGTCACGCCACCACTGAGTGCTGCAGTGCCAGACATGCTAGAACTCCAGTATGAACTGGAATCAAAGGCAGCCAAGTGGTATGCCACAACTGATATCGCTAATGCATTTTTCTCCATCCCTCTAGCAGCACAGTGCAGGCCACAGTTTGCTTTCACTTGGAGGGGAGTCCAATATACTTGGAATCGGCTGCCCCAGGGGTGGAAACATAGCCCTACCATTTGCCATGGACTGATCCAGTCTGCGCTGGAGCAGGGGGAAGCTCCTGAACACCTGCAGTACATCGATGACACCATTGTGTGGGGTGACACTGCAGAAGAAGTTTTCGAGAAAGGGAAGAAAATAGTCCAAATCCTTCTGAAGGCTGGTTTTGCCATAAAACAGAATAAAGTTAAAGGACCTGCAAGAGAGATCCAGTTTTTAGGAATAAAATGGCAAGATGGACGTCGTCAAATCCCAATGGATGTGATGAACAAAATAACAGCTATGTCTCCACCAACTAGCAAAAAAGAAACACAAACTTTCCTAGGTGTCGTGGGGTTTTGGAGAATGCATATTCCAAACTACAGTCTGATTGTAAACCCGCTCTACCAAGTAACCCGTAAGAAGAATGCTTTTGAATGGGGCCCTGCGCAACGACAAGCCTTTGAACAAATTAAGCAGGAAATCGTTCATGCAGTAGCCCTCGGGCCAGTCCGAACAGGACCAGATGTAAAGAATGTGCTCTACACCACAGCCGGGGAGAATGGTCCCACCTGGAGCCTCTGGCAGAAAGAACCTGGGGAAACTCGAGGTCGACCCCTGGGGTTTTGGAGTCGGGGATACAGAGGATCTGAGGCCTGCTATACTCCAACTGAAAAGGAGATATTGGCAGCATATGAAGGAGTTCGATCTGCTTCGGAAGTGGTCGGTACTGAAGCGCAGCTCCTCCTGGCACCCCGACTGCCGGTACTAGGCTGGATGTTCAAAGGAAGGGTCCCCTCTACGCATCATGCAACTGATGCTACATGGAGCAAGTGAGTTGCACTGATTACTCAGCGGGCTCGAATAGGAAACCCCAGTCGCCCAGGAATCTTGGAAGTGATTATGGACTGGCCAGAAGGCAAATACTTTGGGATATCATCAGAGGAGGAGGTGGTCCGTGCTGAAGAAGCCCCACTGTACAACAAGCTACCAGAAAATGAGAAGAAATATGCCTTGTTCACTGACGGGTCCTGTCGTATTGTGGGAAAGCATCGGAGATGGAAAGCTGCTGTATGGAGTCCTACACGACGAGTTGAAGAAGCTGCTGAGGGAGAAGGTGAATCGAGTCAGTTTGCAGAAGTGAAAGCCATTCAGCTGGCTTTAGATATTGCTGAACGAGAAAAGTGGCCAGTTCTCTATCTCTATACTGATTCATGGATGGTAGCAAATGCCCTGTGGGGGTGGTTACAGCAATGGAAGCAGAACAACTGGCAGCGCAGGGGCAAGCCCATCTGGGCTGCGGCATTGTGGCAAGATATTGCTGCCCGGGTAGAGAACCTGGTTGTAAAGGTACGCCATGTAGATGCTCATGTGCCCAAGAATCGGGCTACTGAAGAACATCAAAACAACCAGCAGGTGGATCAGGCTGCTAAGATTGAAGTGGCTGAGGTGGACCTGGACTGGCAACATAAAGGTGAATTATTTATAGCCCGATGGGCCCATGACACCTCAGGCCATCAAGGTAGAGATGCAACCTACAGATGGGCTCGTGATCGAGGGGTGGACCTGACCATGGACACTATAGCACAGGGTATTCATGATTGTGAAACATGTGCTGCAATCAAGCAAGCCAAACGGTCAAAACCTCTTTGGTATGGAGGACGATGGCTGAAATATAAATATGGAGAGGCCTGGCAGATTGATTACATCACACTCCCTCAAACCCGCAACGGCAAGCGCCACGTACTTACAATGGTGGAAGCAATCACCGGATGGCTGGAAACATATCCTGTGCCCCATGCCACCGCCCGGAACACTATCCTGGGCCTTGAAAAGCAAGTCCTATGGCGACATGGCACCCCAGAGAGAATTGAATCAGACAACGGGACTCATTTCCGAAACAACCTTATAGACACTTGGGCCAAAGAACATGGTATTGAGTGGGTGTATCACATCCCCTATCATGCACCAGCCTCTGGAAAAGTTGAACGATACAATGGACTGTTGAAGACTACACTGAAAGCAATGGGTGCTGGGACATTCAAAAATTGGGATACCCATTTGGCAAAGGCCACCTGGTTAGTCAATACTAGGTGATCTGCCAACCAAGCTGGACCTGCCCAATCAAACCTGTTACACACTGTAGAAGGGGATAAAGTTCCTGTGGTGCACGTAAGAAACATGCTGGGTAAAACAGTCTGGGCTACTCCTGCCTCAGGAAAAGGCAAACCCATTCGTGGAATTGCTTTTGCTCAGGGACCTGGATGCACTTGGTGGGTAATGCAAAAGAATGGGGAGGTCCGGTGTGTACCTCAAGGGGATTTAATACTGGGTGAGAATAGCCCATGAGTTGAATTGTAGTATGTTAATTATTATGTAATACTGTATGTCATCACTACCATGATTGCTATATATCATAGATGAAAATGGTGATTAATTACAAGGTATTGGAAAGAGTGTAACCTGAGCATGACATAAATGGTATGGAATAAGGGGTGGATATCTGTCCTGGTTCCAGTTAGGACAGAGTTAATTTTTCCTCATAGTAGCTGGTAGGGTGCTATGTTCTGGATTAGGATGAGAAGAGCACTGATAACATGGTGATGTTTTAATTGTTGCAGAGCAGTGCTTACACCAGGCCAAGGACTTTTCAGCTTCTCACTCTGTCCTGCCAGCGAGCAGGCTGGGGGTGCAGCAGGAGCTGGGAGGGGACAGAGCCAGGACAGCTGACCCAAACTGGCCAAAGGGGTATTCCATACCATCTGACGTCATGCTAAACAATATATAGGGGTGGCTGGCCGGGGTGGGGGGCCGGCTGCTCGGGGATAGGCTGGGCATCGGTCAGCGGGTGGTGAGCAATTGCATTGTGCATCACTTGTTTCTTACACATTATTATTATTAATACTATTATCATTATCACTATTATTATTATTGTTATTATTATATTCCTGTCTTAATAAACTGTCTTTATCTCAACTCACCGGCTTCACTTTCCCGTTTCTCTCCCCCATCCCAGAGAGGGAGGGGGGAGGGTGAGCGAACGGCTGTGTGGTGTTTAGCTGCCAGCCGGGTTAAACCACAACAACCCTTCATAGGAGATGTCCCTAGTGTCCCACAGGGAATTGGCCATGGCTTTGGGGACAGTGCTGGAGATGGATCCCATGTTGAGGAGGGCGAGGTTGAGGAGGAAGAAGTACCTGGGGGTGTGGAGGCGGTGGTCGCAGGCTACGGCAGTGAGGATGAGGCCGTTGCCCAGGAGGGCAGCCAGGTAGATGCCCAGGAAGAGCCCGAAGTGCAGAAGCTGCAGCTCCCGCGTATCTGTGAATGCCAGCAGGAGGGACTCACTCACAGAGCTACCTTTGGGCATCTGCATCGTTCTTGGCATGGGGTTCTGTGCCAGGGGAAAAAACAAACAAACAAACAAACAAACAAAAAAACACATTAATAAATCAGAAGACTTATATGAGAAAAACTTGTTCCATTTCTCAATTAATCCAACGTAATGATTGTCCTCTTTCAGAATTACAGTTAGCAGGTCACTTTCAGGAGTTCTGACTGACACTGCCTGAGGATGTCCCTGTGAGTAGAGACTTCTGCTGTGAGCAGTACATGAGGCAGTCCAGCCCAAGAGCAAGAGGTTAAAAGGAAAATGGGGAAATCTCAGATTCAAGTCACCTGCTAATAAAGAGCTTTTCCATATAGTTTCTCACAATTCACCCATCTGCAGAGCAAGGCTATGGGGATTTTGTATGGGGATTTTGTATTTTTTGTCTAGCTGCCCACCCCAATCCTGAAGACTTTTTCTAAGGCAGAAATCCTGGGCATTTCTGCTGTACTCCAAGAGAAAACCTGTGGATCATCAGAGGCAAAGGGACTGTCCCTTTAATGCAGAATGTTCTTTAGGGAGGCCAGCCAGTCTGTCCATCACAGCTGGTCACAGCTGCCCTGTGCTGACATCCATTTGAGATGCAGGACAATTGCATTCAGAGGTTCATAGAGTCATAGAATCATAGAATATCCCAACCTTGAAGGGACCCACAAGGATCCTCAAATCCCACCCCTGAATCTGTACACAACCACCCAAAAATCAGCCCATATTCCTGAGGGTGTTGTCCAAATATTTCTTAAACTCTGGCAGCCTCAGTGCTGTGACCACTTCCCTGTGGTGCCTGTTCCAGTGCTTACAGAACCTGGACACTGCTGAGAGCAAAGGAATTGAGGCTCCACGTGCACATCTCCAGACCCCTCACCCTATCCCCGTACTCCCCTTCCCCCAAGCACACCAAGGGCTCACTCCATGTGCATGTGAAAACCCCATCCCCAGCCAGCCTGGAAACAAGAACAGCAGCAGCAGAGCCAGGTGGAGAAGCCAGGAGGAATGGCAGCATGCTGCTGCCAGGGGAGGCAAGGCCAGGGAGGGACAGACGGACACTCAGCAGACCCCCCTGTGCTGCAGCTCTGCCTGCAGAGGAGGCAGCTCCTGCTGGGGACAGCGGGGGTTTGAGGGCAGAGGCTGTGCTGGTGGGAGAGGAGAGCAGGGGGTGTCCCAGGGAAGGCGCCTGCCCTGCAGGGGATGGCAGGGAGGTGCCTGAGCCCTCCCTCGCACAGCATTTCTGGCAGCAGCTCCCTCTCACCACATGTCCTGCCCATGTACCTGCTAGGAGCAGGATCCATTTCAGATCACTTAAAACCTGAGGAGATCACAAATATGATGTTGCTGTAGTCCTTAAGCTGAGGTGCCTGAAGGGACTTTATGAAGGTCATTGCTGACATATTGATCTCTCGGTGCAATACTCTTGGAGTCTCAGTCTCCAGTACAATCCTGACAATCCATTACCATGAAACCTGCCTCCCCTCCACTGCAGGAATCTGAAAGCACAGACTGCAGAAAAAACCTTACCCTTTTACGTAACCCCTGCCTTGGTCTTCCTCTTGAAAAATCCAATCATAAATGCCACTTTCTAAAACATCTGCTACTCTGTGCTGGAGAAGCAGAAAGAGCCATCCTGACAGATGCTATCAGCCATCGGATGTGCCAGCTGTAGAAGGCCCCGTTGGCAACTGCACCTGCATTGCCCTGCTGCCAGAGACTCACGGTGTCAAGAGCCTGCAGATCTCTCCTGCCACACGCTGCCCTCTGTTGCTGCGCTCCTCACTGCCTCCAAGCCCTCTCTCCTTCTCTCCTCTCCCCGTGCCACCTGCGGTCAGAGCCCCCAGCCCTGCTGCGCTGTGCAGAGGAGCTGCTCCTGGGCAGAGCTGTCTCTCTGCAGTACTGCCCACTTGCCAGGTGCTTCCCTTGGGCCCAGGAGCCCGGCCCAGCTCAGCAGCACAGCACCCAACCATGGCATCACTTGCTTTATGCCATTGGGCTCCCTCGAGGTGTCCCCAAGGCCTCAGGGCTGACAGCTCCTGAAGGCAGCAGGGTCTCTGCTGGGGTGTAGTGTTTGAAGCAGACTGAAGTCATCACCGACCTCTTCTCTCTGTAGATGTCAGAGACTGATTTCATAAGTGTGATTTGTGCTGTTAGACTGTGGTTGTCAAACCTGATGTTGTGGTTTAACACGGCTCTCAGCTCCGCACGACACAGCTCTTCACTCAACACCGCTTCTGGTATGGGGAGAGAGAAACAGGAACAAAAGAATGTAAAAGCTTGTGTGTTGAGGTAAAGACGGTTTAATAGGTCAGAAAAGGAAGAGAAAATAACTATAACAATGATAATTATGTAATTTATGATTAATAATAATAACAATTATTATTATTATTATTATTAGATGTACAAAGAAAGTGATGCTCAAGGCAATTGCTCACCACCCACCGACCAATGCCCAGCTTGTCCCCAAGCAGCTGTCTCCTGACCCTGGCCAGCCTGTGTCAGGATCTCCTCTGCAGGTCTCTTGACCTTGCTTTGTTTACAACAAAACCATCTTTCAGAAGGATTTGAAATATTTTCTCCGCTTTCTCAAATACTTCTGCTGTGTTACCCCTCTCGATGATGCCATCAATGTACTGGAGGTGTTCAGGAGCTTCCCCCTGGTCCAGAGCACTCTGGATCAGTCCATGGCAAAAGTCAGGGCTGTGTTTCCACCAGTGGGACAGTCGATTCCAGGTAGACTGGACACCCCTGAAGTGAAAGCGAACTGTGGCCTTCACGCTTCTGCCAAAGGGATGGAGAAAAATGCATTAGTGATACTCATTGTGGCATACCACTTGGTTGACTTTGCCTCCAGTTCATGTTTAACAAAGTTCTAGCATGCCCGGCCCAGCAGCACTCAGCGGTGGTGTAACTTCATTCAGGCCACAAAAGTCTACCGTTAGCTTCCTCTCGCCGTTAGACTTCCACAATGGGCATATGGGACTATTAAAATGTGAGCAAGTCTTGCTGATCACTCCTTGGCTCTCCAGTCAATGAACCAGCTCATGCATAGGAATCGGGGAGTCTCTGTTAGTACGATGCTGCCTCAGGTGCACTGTTGTGGTAGTGATTGGCACCTGCTGTTCATTGGCCATCAGCACCTCCATAGCAGAAAGGTCCTGTGAGAGAGTGGGCAAGGTAGACAACTGTTTACTGTCCTCCGTCTCCAAGGCAGCTATGCCAAAGCCCACCGGAAAACTTTTGGGTCTTTGAAGTACCTTTTCCTGAAGCCAAGATTTCAGGGAGCGTCCAGGCCAGTCTCAATGGAGTACTTTTGCCACTCTTTCCCATTAGACTCACTTCGGCCTCCAAAACAGTTAACTGCTGGGATCCCTCTGTCATTCCAGAAATAAAGATGGGTTCTGGCCCTTCATAGCTTGATTGCATTACAGTACACTCTGCACACGTGTCCACTAGAGCCTTATATCTTCGGTGGGTCTGATGTGCCAGGCCAATAATCCTCGAAGTCCAATACATCTGATTGTCCTCTTCTTCCCTCTGGATGGAGGGTGGGCCCCTCTAGTCCTGCTCATAGTATTGATTACTCTGTTTGGAGGACTGCCCACTAGAAAATGGAGCAGCAATTTTCTCAGAAGATCCCCTTTTTGCCAGTGTTTTTCCTTGTGCTTCATGTATCCATGCCTTTAGGATGGAGGTAGATTTTTCCATCCCATTTTCTCGTGGCCTCTCCATGGTCACACAGTTAAAACCACAGGCTTGCACGTGGTGTATAACCACTGTATCACTTTTCTTGAGTAGAGGGACACTTACGCCTGACAGCTGAGGTATTGGTTCGTGCAGCTGGGGAGGAAGATGTATTCTCTTGTAGTTGTTGGACCTATTCGGACGGTTTCTCCATATATGAGATGCAGGTCCATAGCGAAGAAGAGAGACTTTCTTCATACTGTCAGAGTTGGCTAGCTGATTCATCCACTGCAGGTTCCTCTTGGTCTTTCCATGTCATTTCAGCCAATGAATTGGCATATGATGATGGTGCACCCTGTACAAACTTCTGCCACATGGGTTGTGTGCACTTGACTTCATCTGGATCTTTGCATAGATGTTCGTTGTCTAGGTTACTATAAATCACCTCCAACACGGCTAATTCCCTCAGGTACTGGATAACCCTCTGCATGTTGGTCCACCTTCCTAGTTGACATACAAGATCTTTCTTGAAGGGATACCTTTCCTTCATGCCTAACAGGAGTAAGTTCCTTGCGCCCTTTTCCAATGGCTGTGTCAATCATCCCTTCCCTAGAGGGGGATCCCAGCTGCTTGGCTTCCCTGCCCTCTAATTCCAGGCTATTGGTCCCTTTCTCCTCACACTGGAGCAGCCAAGTGACAATGTGCTTGCCTAGATGATGGCTGAAATCTTTTCCCATATCTCGTAGCTTACACTGGCATACGGATCACATGGTTTCTGATGCTTATATGATCTCTTCTTCTTTGTCCTCCTGCTTACAAGATGGCCTAACTTTGGAGAAACCTGCCTCATCTTCTTCTTCCTCCTTTTTTGTCTGGATAGGAGTTTCCTTTCTGAAGAAAAACTGACTTTCACATCCATTGTTTTCACTTGCATAAAGAGGCAACCGATACTGGCACAGGATGGTTCTTTGGCCCAGCCATGGGGCCCATTGCAGGGGTTGGAGTGGCTGCAGGTCCCATCACAGGAGTTGTTCTTGTGCAGGGCACTTCAGGGGAGTTGGGGTGGCTGCAGGGCCTATTGCAGGTTTTGGAGTGGCTATAGAACCTGTCACAGGGGTTGATTTAACTTTGGGCCCATCTCAGGAGCTAGAGTGCCTGCAGGGCCTGTTCCAGGATTTGGAGTGGCTTTGGACAGGCTATGTGCTTGTTGTTCTGGCTGCAGGGCCTTTCAATGGTAGTTGGAGCAGCTGCTGTTCTTTAACCTTCAACAGCCCCACAACAGAAGGGCCCTGTGAGAGACCTGGCAAAGTATACAACTCTTTAATGTCCTCTGTCTCCAAGGCAGCTGTGCCAAAAGCCCACCGGTACCCTTTTGGATCTCTGAAGTACCACCTCATGGGGAAGTCTATGCCAAGGTTGCATGGAGCCTCAGGGACAGCATTCTTCTTACTCCTTTCTTGTCTGGGAAAGAGTTCTATTCTAAGGAGCCCAATTTTCATATCCATTGATTTTTCTTGCATGTAGGGGCAACCGATACTGGCACAGGTTGGTTCTCTGGCCAGCTATGGGGACCATCACAATGGCTGTAGTGGCTGCAGGGCATTTACAAGGATCTGGAATGGCTGCAGGGCCTGTCCTTGGGTTTGGAATGGCTGCAGGGCCTGTCACAGGGTTTGGAGTGGCATTGATTAGAGCTCGGTAAGCATAGGCTAAGTCCTAGCGTGTTGCAGTGATTTGTGTGTCTAGAATTGCCAGGGTGATGACACCCCTTTTTCTAGTATTTCACCAGTTTTTTAGGACTCTGCACTTGCTCAGGGGTGAAGTTCCAAAGCACTGGAGGTGCCCACTGCTCTAGGTGCCTGCCCATATCCTCCCACACTCCCTGCCACTCCTAACTCTGCTGCCTCTGGACAGATCTCTGATTGTCATGCTTAAGTAGTTGTTTAACCTTAAAGTAAAGCTGAAACACATTTAGGAGACATAACAATAGGACCATCCCAAGGATATTCAAAGCTTTGCAGAGCTATTGTAACTAGCCTCCAGGAGAAGGGGAACGTTAAGGAGAAAGGGAGAGCGAAGAAGTGAGAAAAAGTATCCCTCCCTTGTTTCCCGCATGGATTGTTCCCTGAGGAGAAAAGGTACAGAGTGTAATTCTTAATAGTTTCTGAGTGATGGTTCCTGAGGTATGGAGGTGATGGCAATGCTCAGTACAAATAACAGATTTGTCACATGACCAGTAATTGTATAGAACCATAAGCCAGTGTTATACAACATAGCAAAATAACTTTAAACCAGCCACAGAAATGATAAACAGCACAATGGGAACACATACAGTAAACAATGTGCTATACAACACATTTCTGAAAAGAAGCACAACAGACCTGAGATCCAAAACGTTGACATTGTGATCAGCAACTCATAAACTGGTCTAATACTTAAAACAATTTACTTTTAGCACTCTGTGGTAAGACCTGTCATTATCTCAACCCTTCATGCCCTACACTGGGTGCCAAAAAGGCTGCTGTGGTTTAATGTGGCAGTTCAAGTACTTGGAATTATTAGAACGAGTCCAGAGGAGGGCCACAAAGATGGTCAAGGGGCTGGAGCATGTCTGCTATGAAGGCATGCTGAGAGAACTGGTACTATTCAGCCTGGAGAAAACAACGCACCGGAGAAACCTTAGAGCAACCTTACAGTACTTAAAGAAGACCTACAGGAAAGCTGGGGAGACAGTCTTTGTCAGGAAGTGTAGTGATAGAACAAGGAGTAATGACTTTAAACTAAAAGAGGGGAGGTTTAAATTAGATATATGGAAGAAATTCTTTATTCTGAGGATGGTGAGGCAGTGGAAAAGGTTGCCTGGAAAAGCTGTGAATGTCCCATCCCTGGAAGCATTCAAGGACAGGTTGGAATGATTTCTGAGCAACCAGGTCTAGTAGGAGTTGTCCCTGCCCACGGCAGGGGGGGTGGAATAAGACGATCTTTAAGGTCCCTTCCAACCCAAACCATTCTATGATTCCATGATCCCATGATTTTGTGATTATCTATGACACTGCCGTCATTGTCCATGATGATGGAAGCCCCTTGATCAAGGGGCTGGAGCAACCTCCCATTAAGAAAGACTGAGAGAGATGGGGCTGTTCAGCCTGAAGAAGAGAAGGCTCCGGGGTGACTTCTTTGTAGCATTTCAGTATTTAAAGGGGGGTTATAAAAAAGATGGAGAGTGACTCTTTGCTGAATTAGATAATGACAGGACAAGGGGGAATGGTTTTAAGCTAAAACAGGAGAGATTTAGATTAGAGGTTAGGAGGAAATTCTTCACTCAGAGGGAGGTGAGGCAGTGGAACAGGTTGTTGAGAGACCTGAGAGGTGCCCCATCCCTGGAGCTGTTCAAGAGCAGGTTAGATGAGGCCCTGGACAACCTGATTTCATGGGGGCATTCCTGTCTATGGTCGGGGGGTTGGAACTAGGTGATCTTTAAGGTCCCTTCCAACACGAGCCATTCTATGATTCTATGGTCTTATAAACTATACCTCAAGCATGACTCCCATCCCATCAGCCTTCCTGTGGTCTGTCACCTGACCAGAACAAAAGGTGCCTCACCATCATTTTCGATGCCATGTGCATGCTTCTGGCCTTTACGGTCCCTATCTGTGCCACATTCCTCCTGCTGGTTTGTCAGCGCCAGAGACAGAAGTGACCTCCCAGCCTCCTTCACAGCCACGTGCCTCCTGCAGGCCCAGCAGATCCTGAGGTACACCTGACCTCATCACAGCATTCCCAGCCAGCTCCTCCTTGTGGCCTCTGATCTGATCAAATACCTGTCGCCTCACATGCCTCTTCTAATGCCATGCACTGCTGAAAGACCTCACAGTCCCTGCCCTGTCCCAAGGGGACAAACAGGTTAAGTTAGGGATGCTCCCTGCCTGTCATGGCCGAGATGTCCGGCAATGCAGGAGGAACAAAATAGGGGTTAAGGAATCATTTGTATTCATTTTTGAAAACCACAGTCTAACAGCACAAATCACACTTATGAAATCAGTCTCTGACATCTACAGAGAGAAGAGGTCGGTGATGACTTCAGTCTGCTTCAAACACTACACCCCAGCAGAGACCCTGCTGCCTTCAGGAGCTGTCAGCCCTGAGGCCTTGGGGACACCTCGAGGGAGCCCAATGGCATAAAGCAAGTGATGCCATGGTTGGGTGCTGTGCTGCTGAGCTGGGCCGGGCTCCTGGGCCCAAGGGAAGCACCTGGCAAGTGGGCAGTACTGCAGAGAGACAGCTCTGCCCAGGAGCAGCTCCTCTGCACAGCGCAGCAGGGCTGGGGGCTCTGACCGCAGGTGGCACGGGGAGAGGAGAGAAGGAGGGAGGGGCTGGAGGCAGTGAGGAGCGCAGCAACAGAGGGCAGCGTGTGGCAGGAGAGATCTGCAGACTCTTGACACCGTGAGTGTCTGGCAGAAGGGCGATTCCGGTGCAGTTGCCAACAGGGCCTTCTACAGCTGGCACATCTGATGGCTGATATCACTTGTCAGGATGGTTCACTCTGCTTCTCCAGCAAATAGTAGAAGAAGCTTTAGAGAATGTCATTTAGAATTGGATTTTTCAAGAGGAAGACCAAGGCAGGGGCTACGTAAAAGGGTAAGGCTTTTTCTGCAGTCTGTGCTTTCAGATTCCTGCAGTGGAGGGGAGGCAGGTTTCATGGTAATGGATTGTCAGGATTGTACTGGAGACTGAGACGCCTAGAGCATTACATTGAGAAATCAATGTCAGTGGTGAAATTTGTGAAGTCCCTTCCCACACGTCAGCCCACGGACTGCACCAACATCATATTTGTGGTCCTCTCAGGTTTTATCTAAGCTGATCTTTAGGAGCTGCAAACCCTCTGTGATGCCCAGTGCCCTGGCTTTGGGAGGTAACTGCAGGCCAGAGCAGAGCACAAAGCATTTGCAATGAGCATGAGCTGCTTCCTCTGCAGCCAAAGCTGCAGCAGAGGAGGGTCTGCTGAGTGTCCATCTGTCCCTCTCTGGCCTTGCCTCCCCTGGCAGCAGCACGCTGGCATTCCTCCTGGCTTCTCCACCTGGCCGTGCTGCTGCTGTTCTTGTTTCCAGTCATTAAAAGGAGTGTGGCCAGCAGGTCAAGGGTGGTGATCCTCCCCCTCTACTCTGCCCTGGTCAGGCTTCACCTGGAGTACTGTGTCCAGTTCTGGGCTCCCCGGTACAAAAAAGACAGGGGGCTCCTGGAAAGAGTCCAGCGGAGGGCCACAAAGATGATACGGGACCTGGAGCGTCTTCCCTGTGAGGAAAGGCTGAGAGACCTGGGTGTGTTCAGCCTGGAGAAAAGAAGACTGAGAGGGGATCTTATCGATGTTTACAAATATCTTAAGTGTGGGAGACAGAGGGATTTGGCCTACCTCTTTTCAGTGGTTTGTGGGGACAGGACAAGGGGCAAATAGCCAAAAAATTGAGCACAGGAAGTTCCGCACCAACATGCAGAAGAGCTTCTTCACGGTGAGGGTGATGGAGCACTGGAACAGGCTGCCCAGAGTGGTTGTCGAGTCTCCTTCTCTGGAGATATTCAAGGCCCGTCTGGACGCCTACCTGGGCAACCTGCTCTAGGGAACCTGCTTTGGCAGGGGGGTTGGACCTGATGATTTCTTGAGGTCCCTCCCAACCTCTACAATTCTGTGATTCTGTGATTCTGTGATTCTGGCTGGGGGTGGGGTTTCATATGCACATGAAGAAAGCCCTCAGTGTGCTTGGGGAACGGCAAATACGGGGACAAGGTGAGGGGTCTGGAGACGTGCACTTTGAGCCTGGATTCAGCAGTGCCCTGGTTCTTTTCAGGTGAACATGTGAGTGTAATTACCCTGCAGCTCATAGGCATGCTAGCAGAAGAGACCAGCCTTTATGGACAGACTGGCTGTCCCCTCTGAAGTACACCCTGAACTAAAGGGACAGTCCCTTTGCCTCTGATGATCCACAGGATTTCACTTTGGACTGCAGCAGAAATGCCCAGGATTTATGCCTTAGAGACACTCCTCAGGTGTGGTGGGACAGCTAGAACATAATATGGAAAATATAAATCCACCTATGTTGCTGTAGGTTAGGACTGACTCCTGCATTGCCCATAGCCTGCCCCAGGGAGGCCCTCAGGCAGCATCATTAACATGGCATGAAAGGGACCTGCCAAATGTCTGCAGATATTTGCAAAGGGGGGCTTAAAAGAGAAATGGACATTGTTTCTCTCACATAACTCTGTGGTAAATGGTCCTCCTCTGCCTTGGGCAAGACCCCATGCCCAGAACCTGTAAATGCCCAACAGCAGCTCTGTGAGCGAGTTCCTCCTGCTGGCATTCGCAGACACACGGGAGCTGCAGCTCCTGCACTTTGGGCTCTTCCTGGGCATCTACCTGGCTGCCCTCCTGGGCAACGGCCTCATCCTCACCACCGTAGCCTGCGACCACCGCCTCCACACCCCCATGTACTTCTTCCTCCTCAACCTCGCCCTCCTTGACCTGGGCTGCATCTCCACCACTCTGCCCAAAGCCATGGCCAATTCCCTCTGGGACAACAGGGCCATCTCCTATCAAGGATGTGCAGCTCAAGTCCTTTTTTTAGTCTTCTTTTTTGATGCTGAATATTCCCTCCTCACCATCATGGCCTACGACCGCTACGTTGCCATCTGCAAGCCCCTGCACTACGAGAGCCTCCTGGGCACCAGAGCTTGTGCCCAGATGGCAGCAGCTGCCTGGGGCAGTGGCTTTCTCCATGCTGTCCTGCATACGGCCAACACATTTTCCCTGCCCCTTTGCCATGGTAATGCAGTGGACCAGTTCTTCTGTGAAATCCCCCAGATTCTCAAGCTCTCATGCTCAGATACCTACCTCAGGGAAACTGGGGTTCTTCTGGTTACTGCCTGTTTAGGTGTTGGCTGCTTTATTTTCATTGTCATGTCCTACGTGCAGATCTTCAGGACTGTGCTGAGGATCTCCTCTGAGCAGGGCCGGCACAAAGCCTTTTCCACGTGCCTCCCTCACTTGGCTGTAGTCTCCCTGATGGTCAGTACTGTCTTGTTTGCCTACCTGAAGCCCCCCTCCATCTCTTCTGCATCCATAGACCTGGTGATGTCAGTTCTCTATTCAGTGGTACCTCCAGCACTGAATCCCCTCATCTACAGCATGAGAAACAAGGACCTCAATTATGGAGTGAAGAAACTGTTTCTATACATGCTTCTTACGCATCATTAATGTGTTTATAATATCTAATCATAATTATGTGAAATTGTTGTGATTCATATCATTTTCATCATTATTTCAGTAATGTTATTCTTAGCATCCTGCCTGTTAAGTAATTTATTTACTTTGACTAAATCATCTAATCTACCTGTAGTACTAGTCTTCCAGTGTAAATAAAGACAATAAAGAAGCCATCAGAAATTCATTGGTCTCAGTATCCCTCTCTTCCCGTCTCCTCTGGAGCTGTGGGAGCAGCCCCAGCATGCAGGAGAGGCTCAGGGCCAAGAGCCCAGCTGCCACATGGAGGAGCAGTCCCGGTGGCCCTCGGGGCTGCCCGTCACTGCCTGCTGGGCTCTGCCTCTCTGCTGCCTTCAGGTCGGGGCTGCTGCTTCCCTGGAGCCATGGCCATGGCCAGCAGCAGGACGTGGCCTTTTCACTGCTGCTCTCTTTTGTTTCCACATATTCTCTTGTGCCCTCACATTTGACTAGGACTTTAGATCTCATTTATCTTGCTGACAGTCTTGTTGTCTGTACAGGGGCACCTCTTTCTTTGCACAGCTCTTCCAAAGCTGGTGTTAGGAATATACCCAAGGAACTGCTGCATGAACAGGCCTCTTGCTTTTCCGGGCTTCAACGTGGATCAGAATTTCGGAGTGATCAGTTTAGTGCTGGATTGGGAGCTCCCTTCTTGGGTTGCCCATGGTCAGCAAACAATAACTGGCCTTGACTGCCCTGAGGGTGTCTTGCAATTGCTGGGTCTTATGGCAAATGGCATCCTGGAGAGGAATCTGGAGCTGCTCTGTGGCTGGACCAAGCCTCTTGTGCTGGCCTGGGGAGTGGGGCTGGCCCTGAGGGGCACAAGCACACTGTGCTGGGGATCTCCCAGGCAAGAGACCAGGGCTCCTGCAGCTTCACGGACCTCCATTTCCTGAGCTGTGGCTGGCCCTAGCGTTGGGGGCTGCTGGGTACGCCCAGAGCCACCTTCATCCCAGCAGCTGCAGTGCCTTGCGAGGGGCTGGGGCTGTGGTGGCCATGCCCAGAGCCCTGTAGCAGCCTGTGATGGACACTGCCCTGGGCCAGCCCAGCCGGGGCTGCTGGGCTGGGCTGGGCTGGGGAGAGGGCAGGGAGCTGGGGAGAGGATGGCAGGGGCTGGGCTGGGCTGGGCTGGGCAGTACCCGGCAGAGGGCAACAGCAGCGTCAGGGAATGGTGAGAGCATGCAGGGGAGGGCTCCCAGCAGGGCTTGGTGCTGCAGAGCTAGGGCTGCACGAAGGGAGCCCAGAGCTGCAGGAGCAGGGGAGAGGAGGCTGCTCTGGGCCCTTGCTGGCCTGGGCAGAGCAGGAAGGGGGCTCAGGGCATTTCTTCCCCTCACCGCAGCCTGCTAGTACCTGCAAGGCAGTCATGGAGCATCCAGGGCCAGTCTCTGCCCCATGCCCACGAGCCCTGTCTGTCCTCCTCCTGCCACGCTGTGTGCGGTGGCTGCAGCAGAGGCAACCCCTAGCCAGCCCTCGCATGGGGCTCTGCCACCCACCTCGCCCCGGCCCTCTCCAGCACCCTCCTTGCTGTTCTCTGATGCACGCCAGGACCTCCCAGTGTGTGCTGGCCAGCACATCTGCTGAGGGCCAGTGTGGCTGCTGCAGGGGCAGGGAGCTCAGCATGGCCCTTGCAGCCCCCTGCCCTGGGCCCGCCTCTCCCCTCGGCCCTCGGCCCTGGCCTTGTCTCTGCTGACAGGAGCACTCTTGGCATGCATTTCCTGGCCTCCCCTCACCTGCGCACAGGTGCAGCCCACTCAGGTGGCTGGCACAAACATGTCGTCACAAGCAGCACCACCCCTTGGGCTGCTTCTCCTGACCTCCCCCACCCCACTGCCTTGACTCCCTGTCTGTGCCGGACCCCACCTTCCACACCCAAATTTGTCCCTGGCCTGCCAGCTCCCTCTCCCCTGCCCTGTGGAATGACACAGCCATGGGTGGGACACGTTACCCTTATGGGTTGTAGTGCTTGTGTAATTTCCAGTTTTGATGGCACAAAAAGACAGTTCCTTCACCAGTGATCAACATCCTTCTTCATGTTAGGCCACAACTGAACACCCTTCACTACTTTTAGAGTGTTTGCTTTATCTCACAGATGAACTGGGTTAGGTCTTCTTGGTTAGTCTGAGGTACAATGCAATGCTTTTTATCTTCTGACACTCCAGCAAAATACGTATGACTTTCCCTTACTCTGTGTACTGACCTGATGGGACATTTCATTTTTTTCACTTTCATATTCCTAGTTGGATGGGGACGATTTCCTAAAGTGGAAAAAGCTGATGGGCTTTGTCTCAGTCATTTGAAGTGTTCTGCTCATGAGTCTTCTGAAGGGAATGAAGGCACGGACTCCAAGATAGTCGAGAAATGGAGACCCTTTATTGTTCCAATGCAGGATATTATATAGCTTTCTGAGCCAGCTACACGCGCTGCACTCAGCTAGTGTGCGTAGTTACAGACTTCTGATTGGTGCATCCCTTTTGATCACGCGTAGCCCTCCATAGGCCCGTCCAAACTTAGCAACTTCTTCTTAACCCTTAGTGCACCGCCGTATCAATCAGCTCCAGTTTATCACCAAACGGGTCACCCATAATTCCCTCTTTTTTTGTTTCTACAAGCCAAATCATGCCCAACGAATCATTTTTTGCAAACATTGCAACAGGCACGGTATAACTATTACAATTGCAACAAACACGATAAGCAAAATAATCATTATCTTTTACTTTCCCAAGTACTTAAATTTGTTGCTACAGGACTACGGCATCAAGCAAGGAAAGGACAGCTGAACCACATTAAGGTTTTTTGTTTTGTTTTGTTTTTTTAAAGCTATAAAGTAGTTAATCAAGGAACTGACTAGGTCCATGCATAGTTAGGTTTTAAAGTGTGCTAAAAGAACTTGAACCCTTTCAGTAGGACTGTGCTTGAACAACGCACAGATTAACCCCCCATAAAGCCAAATATTCCAACTCTATACATGAGTTGTTTTGTTTTTGTTTGTTTTTTTTTTTTTTAAACACACTGTGTTTTTTTACACACTCTCAAAGTTATTTTAAAATTGATTTAAGTACTTTACCTTGCAGCTCTGCTATGGCACAAGACAGCACGTGAAATTTAAGGCTAAGTTTTGTGTGCGTACATGCAAAAGCTGGTCTTAGAACAAGAGCTGTTGTATTTACTTAATTCTGAGTGTTTAGTGTGGATTCATATTAAAGTAGAGCTGCCACAGCAATCAACAGAATCATGGACTTCCTTCACCTGAATGATCCCATCTTCTGTGAATCCAGTCATACCAGTTTTAAACAACCTATCTAAAGCAGTATATCTTGGACTTCAACTATCTCTGCAACTGTTTCAGAAGAAATTAATATCCACAAAACCTAGAAAAGAACCATCAACTGGTCCCCTAGAGTCGAAGGGGGAAGGGGCTAAAACCAGGCACGCCGGTGAAGACCTAAGGGTAGGTACGCTAGAATCAGAGGGGCTGGGTGCCAGTGAGGTCCTTCGGGCAGATCCACAAGGTGCTGAGTGTAAGGAGACGCACCTGAAGTGCTTCTACACGAACGCACGCAGTATGAGGAATAAAATGGATGAGCTAGAAGTCCTGGCCCAGTCCTGCAACTACGATATCATCGGCATAAGCGAAACCTGGTGGGATGAGTCCTGTGACTGGGGTGTTGCGATAGATGGTTACAGGCTCTTCAGGAGGGACAGGCAGGGTAGGCGAGGTGGTGGGGTGGCGATGTATGTGAAGCAGGGGCTGGACTGTGTGGAACTTCAGGTCGGAGATGGCAAAGTTGATGGCCTCTGGGTAAGGATCAAGGGACGAACGAATAAAGGGGATGTCGTTGTGGGAGTCTATTACAGACCGCCTGGCCAGGACGATAGCGCCGATAAATTATTCTTTACAGAACTAAGAGAGGCCTCGAGATTAACTCCCCTTGTCCTTATGGGGGACTTCAACTTGCCAGACGTTAACTGGGAGTGCCACACGGCTGACACGAGCAAGTCCAGGAGGTTCATGAAGCACCTAGATGATAACTTCTTGGTGCAGGTGCTAACGGAGCCAACTAGGAAAGGTGCCCTCCTCGACCTGTTGCTAGAAAACAGAGAGGGTCTGGTGGGAGATGTGGTGATTGGTGGCCGCCTTGGTCAAAGCAACCATGAAGTGGTTGAGTTCAAAATTTACGGTGACAGAAAGAAAAGTGCCACCAAAACCTCATCCCTAGATATGGGGAAAGCGGACTTCAGGCTGCTCAGGGAACTAGTCAGCAAGGTCCCCTGGGAAACTGCTCTTGAAGGCCTCGATGTCCACCAGTGCTGGTCATTCTTTAAACGATGCCTCCTAGAAGCACAAGATCAAGCAATTCCTAAATATCGCAAGTCAGGCAGGCGGGGCAGGAGGCCGGCGTGGCTGACCAGGAACATTCTAATGGAGATAAGGCGGAAACAGAGAGTGTTTCGCTACTGGAAGGAGGGCCAGGTGTCATGGAAAGAATACAGGGATGCCGTTCGTGTTTGTAGGCAGAAAATTCGTGTGGCCAAAGCACACCTTGAGTTGAAGCTGGCTGTGTCTGTGAGAGAAAATAAAAAGGGCTTTTTCAGATATGTGAATGGAAAAAGGAGAACTAAAGAATACATAGGGCCGCTCCTTGATAGGGAAGGTCTCCTCACAGACAATGACATAGGCAAAGCAGAGACGCTTAACGCCTTCTTCGCCTCTGTCTTCAATGCCGATGATGGGCTTCGGGACCCAGGGTGCCCTGAGCTAGAGGGCTGGGATGGTGGGGATGACAAACTCCCAACCGACCCTGAACGTGTGCGGGATTTGCTACTCCACCTGGATCCCTACAAGTCCATGGGTCCGGATGGGATTCATCCCCGGGTGCTGAAAGAGCTGGCGGACGTCATCGCGGAACCTCTCTCAATTATTTTTCAACGATCCTGGGAATTTGGAGAGGTCCCGGTAGACTGGAAGCTGGCAAATGTTGTGCCGATTTACAAGAAGGGTCAGAAAGAAGACCCTAGCAATTACAGGCCTGTCAGTCTCACGTCAGTGCCTGGTAAAATCATGGAGAAGATGGTTCTCGAACTTATTGAGGCTCACCTGAGGGACAAAGCAGTCATTGGTCCCAGCCAGCATGGGTTTGTGAAGGGCAGGTCCTGCCTAACTAACCTGATTTCCTTTTATGATAAGATCACCCGTATGATGGACCAAGGGAAACCAGCTGATGTGATTTTTTTGGACTTCAGCAAGGCTTTTGACACGGTTTCCCATAGGATCCTACTGGACAAAATGTCCACCATACAGCTAAATAAAAACATCATACGATGGGTGAGCAATTGGCTAACGGGCAGGGCCCAAAGGGTTATGGTAAATGGGGCTGCGTCAGGCTGGCGGGCGGTCACCAGTGGGGTCCCTCAAGGCTCCATTTTAGGGCCGGTACTTTTCAATATTTTTATAAACGATCTGGATGTAGGAATAGAAGGTATTTTGAGCAAGTTTGCTGATGACACCAAACTTGGAGGAGTTGTGGACTCGAATGAGGGTGGAAAGGCCTTGCAGAGGGATCTGGATAGGTTAGAGAGCTGGGCGATCACCAACCGCATGAAGTTCAATAAGAGCAAGTGCCGGGTCCTGCACCTGGGACAGGGAAACCCTGGCTGCACGTACAGACTGGGCGATAAGACGCTAGAGAGCAGCCTAGAAGAGAGGGATCTGGGGGTCGTGGTTGACAGCAAGTTGAATATGAGCCAGCAGTGTGCCCTGGCGGCCAGGAGGGCCAACCGTGTCCTGGGGTGCATCAAGCACGGCATCGCTAGTAGGTCAAGGGAGGTGATTGTCCCGCTCTACTCTGCGCTGGTGCGGCCTCACCTCGAGTACTGTGTGCAGTTCTGGGCACCACAGTATAAAAAGGACATGAAACTGTTGGAGAGTGTCCAGAGGAGGGCTACAAAGATGGTGAAAGGCCTGGAGGGGAAGACGTACGAGGAACGGCTGAGGTCACTGGGCCTGTTCAGCCTGGAGAAGAGGAGGCTGAGGGGAGACCTCATCACAGTCTACAACTTCCTCGTAAGGGGGTGTCGAGAGGCAGGAGACCTTTTCTCCATTAACACCAGTGACAGGACCCGCGGGAACGGGGTTAAGCTGAGGCAGGGGAAATTTAGGCTCGACATCAGGAGGGGGTTCTTCACAGAGAGGGTGGTTGCACACTGGAACAGGCTCCCCAGGGAAGTGGTCACTGCACCGAGCCTGTCTGAATTTAAGAAGAGATTGGACTGTGCACTTAGTCACATGGTCTGAACTTTTGGGTAGACCTGTGCGGTATCAAGAGTTGGACTTGATGATCCTTAAGGGTCCCTTCCAACTCAGGATATTCTATGATTCTATGATTCTATGATTCTATATTACACAAATTTGATGCACAAACCCACTTATTTTAAAACCTTCTCCCCCTCAACAACTTCTTCAGTGTAAATCAGAGCTGTTACTTCAAAACAGAGTTCTTTAGTCCCATCTGCACACATCTATCTATTTTAATGGGAAGAAAGATAGCAAAACAAATTCTGCTCATTTACTAGTTTAACAGATCTAATATTTTAATAGCTCCTGGTACATTTTTCGTTTGGTGAACTTTTGCATAATGTTTTAAAGAGGGGCTCAATTCATCCTGAATGCAGGACTTGTATAGGCCAGTGTGATTTACACTTACTTGCTCAGTAAAGTTTATTGCTATAAGACAGTTATTTACATGGGACTTACAGGAACAGTAAGTGTGCATCAAAACTATGACTATTATCTGCAAAGGTATGCACGTAACCTTGTTTTCTAAATGAAACATTTGCAACCAAATTCAGCATAATGAGCACTGAACAACTTTGTTAAATTTGTGGTATAATCTTTACATGTAACTGGGGGGAGGTGATGGGGGGACTGAGTCTTCACCATGGAAGCATCATAAATGCAAGTCAGTGAGAACTGCTCATGTGTAACAGACCAATATTCAGACCCACACAGTATCCACAGTGACATTAATTTGAAATTACTGAATCTACCTCTGTAAAAGAGGGTACAAGGCAAACCTTTTTTAAGTTGATATGACACTGGTATTCAAGTCACTGCAGTTTTTTGCATATCTATGTTGTATATACTGAAACCCAAGTAATACACTCTAGGAACACAAGAGAAACCTCACTGAAGTTCCTGAACAGCTTCCATTTGAAATGGCCCTTTCCCCTCTTTTCACCTTTTACTATAACTTCAAAGAAACCATAAACTGCTGTATATGAGGATAGACTAGGTGTCAAAAAATCTGGTTTTACGTGACAGCCTAAATTGCTAGGCAAAAAAGAGAGAATGTGTCTGGCACTGTAGACTACTGTGTAACAGATGCCAAGGCTGACAAGCCATCACCTTCAAGGACACACAAAACACTATGACAAAAGAGAGGGAATCATGCACAGGTATTTCATTATTATGTGGCTAGGGTCTATAATACAGTGATGAGTCACAACAGAGCAAGGTTGTGCCAAGAGTGATTAACAACTCAGGCTGACCAACTCTGTAAGTCGCCAAGCAAACCTGTAAGAGGCAAGTAGCATATTTTCTGGAAGAATAGAAAACAGGAGGATAACATGTTTTTCCCACCCCTGCACAAAAATTGTATGGACAAATGGAACACTACAGGGACAAGTGCTTTAGAATGTAATTCTCCAGCCAATAAACCAACACTGGGTGGAACTGGGTGAAGGAAGGAGTTTTAAGAATGGGACTTACCGGAAGCACAAATTTACGATATCAACAAAAAAAGTACACCACATACTAACACTGCTTTTTAGATACTCTTCAGTTTTAAAATTTTCAAACACATTAACTTGTCTTATTTTGTTTAGGGCTGAGGCTGTTCAGCAAGGTCACGTAATTTGAGACTGCTGAAATACTTCAGCAATCCTTTGGTCCCAGTAGCTCTAAAACAGCCAAGTAAAAAGAAACTTCCCTACTAAAAAAAAGTGCGTGTGGGGAAAGAGGGGAGAGAATTGTCAGCAGAAAAGTGTCTTTTAAACACTACCTGCTACACACCACAAAAGTCTTTGTTATAAAATACACATTTTCATACAAAAGACATCTTGCAAAACCATTTGATTGCCCCACGATGCTGAACGTTTGTGTGAGCTTCTCTTCTTTTCTAAATATTCTTCAGCCCAGGCACTTTCAGTCTGAGTGGCTTTGTCTCTCATACATGGAACAGCTTGTCCATGATTACCATGAGGCCACTGTCCAACAAGGTAGGGAGCAGCAAGTGTGTCCAGCGAGGAAGTCCAGCGAAAAATACTGGAAGGGCTTGATGAAGGTGGTCTTGACTTGTCAGCTCTGCAGCCCGGCGAGCCGGGGCTCTTCCTCTCCAGTGAGCTCCTGCTTTGCTCCGGGGACTGCCGCCAGTGCCGGACCCTGCCCGCCACAGTGGCACTGCCCTCCAGCAGCGGGGAGGAGCAAGGTGAGGGCCCGCAGCCCAGCAGCGTTTGTATCCCCACTTGATGCTGCCTCCCACACTTTCTCCCCAGCTTGTTCCCAAGTCTTTACATCGAACACAGCTGGGACCGTCGAGGGGACTCCTTTTTTTTGCAAAAACTTCAATAGTAGCTTTATCTTAAATGGGTCATATTTTACACCCCTTTTTATTAATAGTTGCGTTAATAATTTTACTATTGCCTCTTCTTCTGCTGAGATATTGGTTCCCATTGTGAATGCCCAGCCGCTCACCTGTCCTTCAGGCCCAGCTTGCCCGTCTATCAGCAGTCTGTCTAATTGTTTCCTTACCAAGATCCTCATCATGTATCTTTAAATTCATATGATATGGGTTAATACTATCATTTTTAATTTCCTATCTATCAGTATAAAATACTTATTGTACAGTCATCCTTTTGGGAAGGTAAACTTCACAAGAGGCATACATGTTGAGCTTGCTTTGTTTTTTGGATAATTGCTGTATGTTTTCATGTTCTTTGGTTGGAAATAGGAAAAACCCTTCTGCACCTGTGTGCAGCCAGGTCTCTAAGGAAAGCAGGAGGGAGCTGGTGCAAAGGAGTTGTAACATCCAGCTGCAGACTTTGGTGCAGAAATCTGGTGTAAGGAAAGTAAGTGATGCAAGCACCAGGTGGCCAATGAGAGAAATGGCAGGGCTGGGGTGGTGAGGAACAAGGTTGTCCATGCAGTGTCAGACCTCAAGAGTCTGCTTTTCCTATTCAGGTCTTCAAAGGAGACACCCTGGATCAATATCAATTAGAAAATAATGCTCCAAACCAAAATTCAAATAAATGCATCCTATCAGATGAGAAAATATTTTTATTAGGTGCTTTTTGAAATCTTCCTTCTTAACTACAACAGGAAAGCTCTCCAATTTGCTGAATAAGTTTTGAAGACTTGAAGAAAACTATGTAAGAGGTGTTAGGAGTTTCTGCATTTTAATGACTTCCATGGTGTATTTTGGTGCTGAGCCTATGATGCTCAGGTATGGAGAGGAGAATGATGCAATTGCTTGAGAAAGTAAAGTCAGAAGGAAAAGTTGAAGTGACTTGGAGTATTAATGGGCCCCACTGAGGGCTGTTATTAACAAATCCTCCCCAGGGACTTGTTAGGGCAGATAATGGGAGGCCATGATTACAGATAGCCAGAGACACTGTGATGAGAAATATTATGATGAAGCAGAAGGGCCAAGGCCAGATATCAGCTACTGGAGGGGAGATCCTGCACCCGCATGTCTGGCTCGGGGCTCTTCCTGGGGTCTGTGGGTTGTGGTGGGCAGTGTGATGCTGTGAGAAGAACAATGGTATGACACCTCCCAGCCTCTGCACAGGGTTGCAAGGAAGCAATAAGGCTCCATTGCAATGAGTATAACATGTCTCCTCATGAGCACTAACCAAGGGGACAAAAACATTGAGGCTGTTGGGGCCTGCCATACTTGCCAGCGCCATCTGCCTTCTCCTCTGCAGGCTTTCCTGTGCTGTCCCACCTTTTGACCTTGAAGTCTGCAGACACGTATTTCTGTCCACCACCTTGCTCTCATCCCGGCATTTACATCATTTCACCAATGTCTCATCAACGCTCACCAGCTGATCTTTGAAATACAAAGCCAGGGTCTGATCACAGACACTCTTTGGGTGACCTCTGGCAACACAGCACTAACTTTTGAGGGATATTTCTTCTTCCTTGTGGCCACTGCCAACCTTCTAAGGTGCTTTTTGTGGCAGTTTTTTCTGTCCTGCTCTTTCCTACTATCAAAGAAAGGTCCATCAGGTTGGAATCCACTCATAAAGTAGGCATCGAACCCATCAGGTTTCTTGTGGCTTGTCAGCCAACCAGACAGAAGTCACCTCACCAGCATCTTCCAAGACATGTGCCTTCTGCTGTCCAGTCATGTACTCAAGCAGAAGGGACAGGACAACCCATATCCGGGCCTTCTTTCTGTCTGGGTCCTCCTGGGTATGTAGGCATAGGGGATCCCACGGTCAGCATGCCAACCAGGTGCCTTCTGCTGGCCTACCAGGGCCACTGGCAGATGTTAGCCAAAAAGTACAGATCCCAGGGAGAAGTCAAGGGTGACCTGACACCTACAGGCAGAAGTGACCTCACAGTCCCTTTCTGTGACATGTTCCTGCTGCTGCCCTATCAACTGCAGAGACAGAAGTGACCTCACAGTGGCCGCCACAGTCACATTCCTCCTGCTGGTGCAGGGGATCCTGAGGCAGAGCTGAGCTCCTCAGAGCATTCCCACCCATCTCCTCCACGTGGCCTACAAGCTGATCAGATCCATGGCCCCTTACATTCATCTTTGAATGCCATGTGACTGCACAGTAACCTCACTATCCCTGCCCTGCCCAAAAGGGCCAAGCACCTAAAGGTAAGGGTTAGGAAACGGGTTAAAAGTGAGAAGGTTAATGCACAGGAAGAGGGGTTTTGAGTGTTAGGTGTTCGTGTATGGGATTAGGGATAGAGATTAAGCAAATGTGTAGTGGGAGGGTAGGGTGTTCTTCTTAGGTTCCGTTCTGCTTAGGGTATGTGCAAGGTGTTTGTCTGAGGATTTTGTTTAGGTCTGCAAGAAAACTAGGGTTAAATAGAGCATTTTAATGATAGTGTTAAGGGCAGGGATCAGGGTGAGCAAGAGAGCAAAGGTAGGGGAAAGGGGCTATGGGCTGAGTTTTGGCTTCAAGGGATATTGTGGTCAAACATTAGAACAGAGGATTCCTGTCAGGGTGTGCAGTAGCCTTTAGTTTTAGGTATTCAGGTTATTGGTTAAAATACGGTAAGGGCCTCACATGACTGCTTTAAGTCAGCTTTACGGTGGGATGAACACTACCTGAACACCCTTACCTCTTCAAAATCATTAGCTTCTGCTGTCCAAGCTCCTCTTCCCTCCCCCAGATCTCACATCTCTCCTGGCCAGACTTATCCTGACTTCCCCATATCAGTTATCTTCTTAGGGGCAGCTTTCTGATGGCTTTCATGAACACAGAGTATCCGTCTAACCTCTGTTGGCTACTCTGTTCCTGAGAAAGAAGCAGCTCCTAAGCCAGCATGGAGAAGGACACAAAGGTCTGTAAGAACACCCTGCAAAATGTGCCCATCAGCTCTGCACCACCACAAAAGTGCACGTCCTGCCTACAGGTTTTGGTTCCAGAATGGCTCCTATGGATCCAGGGTAACTTTTTCCAGGCCCTCATGTATGCTTCAGTCTCCCCCAGACATCCTGAAGGCAGTAGCTGCCTCTGTGTAGAAAACTGAAAGCAGCCCTGAAGGATGACTTTAGGCAAAAGCGGAAACCTCTGACATGACAACCCCTATCCAAGACCTCTTCCTCTTTGGGGCCTACCCAGTACTTAGGAAGAGTGGATCTCAGAAACTGTGTGCAAAGCAGGTGCATATGCTGGCCTATCACCGACACTGGCAGATGTGAGCCTAAAGGCACCGATCCCAGCCAGGAGTCAAGGGATGACCTGTTGGCTACTTCAGAAAGAAGTCAACTCACAGGCCATTTAACAGCCTTTCACTTCCTAATGGACTTAGAGTTTCTGAGGCACCACTGACCTCTTATTAACATACCTACAAAACATCCCCTTTTGGGCCCAGGACGTGCCCGGGTAGAAGTGAGCTGGTTGTGATCCTTCCAGCCCATGGCACTGCAGCTGGACTCCCAGACGCTCTGATCCATGTTTTGTTTCCAGAATGGTTCCAATTCACAGATTTCTCTAGGTTGGAAGAGACCTCAAGATCATCGAGTCCAACCTCCGAATTGATCCAGGGCAAATTTTCCCAGGCCCTGCATGCTTCAGTTTCTACTGGGCATCTTGGAAGCAGTGGCCACCTCTGTTTAGAAATCAGAAAGCTGCCCTGAAGGGTCACAGAATCACAGAACGGACGGGGTTGGAAGGGACCTCTGATCATCTAATCCAACCTCCCTGCCGAACAGGATCACCTAGAGCACATTGTGCAGGTTGGCAACCAGGCGAGTTTTGAATATCTCCTGAGAAGGAGACTCCACAACCTCTCTGGGCAACCTGTTCCAGTGCTCTGTCACCCTCACAATAAAGAAGTGCCCTCTCCTATTGAGCCAGTACCTCCTGTGCTTCAGTTTGTGACCATTGCCTCTTGTGTCGCTGGGCGCAACTGAAAAGAGACAGGCTTCATCCTCTCACCACCCTTCACCTCAGATATTTATAAACATTCATACATTATATACATTAATGAGGTCTCCCTTTAGTCTTCCCTTTTCCAGGCTAAACAGGCCCAGATCTTTCAGCCTGTCCTCGTATGACATCTTCTTCATTGTCCTCTAATCATCTTCATAGCCCTCCTCTGAACTCACTCCAGTACTTGTATGTCCCTCTTGTAGTGGGGAGCCCAGAACTGGACACAATACTCCAGGTGTGGCCTCACCAGGATGGAGGGGGGGGGGGGGGGGATCACCTCCCTTGACCTGCTGGCAACACTCTTCCAAATGCAGCCCACGATCCCATTGGCCTTCTTGGCCACAAGGTCACATTGCTCACTCATGGTCAGCCTGCTGTCCACAAGGACTCCCAGGTCCCTCTCTGCAGACCTGCTCTCCCAGGTCAGCCCCCAGCCTGTACTGGTGCTTGGGGTTACTCCTACCTGCACTTGCCCTTGTTGAACTTCAGGAGGATCCTCTCAGCCCAACCCTTCTGCCTGTCGAGGTCCCTCTGAATGGCAGTACAGCCCTCTGGGGTATCGGCCACTCCTCCAAGCTTTGTGTCATCAGCACAAGACAGGATGACTTTAGTCAAAAGCTGAAACCTCTGACATGACAACCCCTGTCCAAGACCTCTTCCTCTATGGGGCCTACCAAGTAATTAGGAAGAGTGGAACTCACAACCTATATGCATAGCAGGTGCCTTCTTCTGGCCTATCACCGACACTGGCAGATGTGAGCCTAAAGGCACATACCCCAGCTAGGAGTCAAGGGATGACCTGTCGGCTACTTCAGAAAGCGCTCAACTCACAATCCACTTTACAGATATTCCCTTAGGAATGGATTAGGAATTTCTGAGGCACCACCGACCTTGTGATATCACACCTACAAAACACATTCTTTTTTTCAAAATCGTTAGCTTCTGCTGCCCAAACTCCTCTTCCTGCCCCCAAATCTCACATCTCTCCTGTCCAGCCTTCTCCTAACCTCCCCATATCAGTCATCTGTTTGGGAGCAGGATTCTCGTGACATTCATGATCTCAGAGTATCTGTCTCACCTCTGTTGGCTACTCTGTTCCTGAGAAAGAAGCAGCTCTTAAGCCAGCATGGAGCACCCTGCACAATGTGCCCAGCACCACCACAAAAGTGCGCTGCCCACAAATTTTGGTTCCAGAATGGCTCCTATGGATCCAGGGTAACTTTTTCCCAGGCCCTTATGCATGCCTCATTTTCCCCCAGGCATCTTGGAGGCAATGGTCCCCTCTGTGTAGAAAACTGAAAGCAGCCCTGAAGGATGAATTAGGCAAAAGCTGAAACCTCTTACATGACAACCCCTATCCAAGACCTCTTCCTCTTTGGGGCCTACCAGGTACTTAGGAAGAGTGAATTGCATGAACTACATGCAAAGCCGGTGCCTTCTGCTTGCCTTTCAGGTACATTCACAGATGTGAGCCTAATGGCACTGCTCCCAGCCGGGAGTCAAGGGATGACCTGTCAGCTATTTCAGAAAGAAGTCACCTCACATGCCATTTAACAGCTATTCACTTCCTACTAGATTAGAAATTTCTGAGGCACCACTGACCTCTTATTAACATACCTACAAAACATCCCCTTTTGGGCCCAGGACCTGCCCGGGTAGAAGTGAGCTCGTTGTGATCCTTCCAGTCCATGGCAATGCTGCTGGACTCCCAGCCTCTCTGATGCATGGGAGCCAGTTCCGTGCTAGTCCTGTGAGGTGCTAGGGCAGGAGGGACCTTGCAGGCAATCTTCAAGGCCTGTAATTGTTGGCAGTCTCTCAGCTCCTTGTGCACAGCGAAGATAACGCTCACATCCAGAAGCCATGTGCCTGAAGCTGGCCTAGAAGACAGTCAGGAAAGCGCCCTCCCAGCCCCAGCCCCAGCCCCAGCCTCAGCCCCAGCTTGCAGTGCTGCTCTGCAGAGCAAGGGGGCTGTGGTGCTTGGGGCAGGGGGGGAACTCTGCAGAGCCGTGCTGGGCAGGCTGGGAGGCAGACCCAGCTCATGGGGTCACTGCCGTTACCCCGGGGCTGCAACGAATCACTCACCAGACTCCTTTGCTGGGGCTGTGCTGTGGTTTAACCCGGACAGCAGCTAAGCACCACACAGCCGTTTGCTCACCCTCCCCCCTCCCTCTCTGGGATGGGGGAAAGAAACAAGAAAATGAAGCCTGTGGGTTGAGACAGTTTATTAGGACAGAAAATAAAATAAAATAATAATAATAATGATAATAGTACTACTAATAATAATGTGTACAAAACAAGTGATGCACAATGCAATTGCTCACCACCCATTGACCGATGCCCAGCCTATCCCCAAGAGCCAGTTCCCCCACCCCGGCCAGCCACCCCTATATATTGTTCAGCATGAAGTCAGATGGTATGGAATTCCCCTTTGGTCAGTTTGGGTCAGCTGTCCTGGCTCTGTCCCCTCCCAGCTCCTGCTGCACCCACAGCCTGCCCACTGGCAGGACAGAGCAAGAAGCGGAAAAGTCCTTGGCTTAGTGTAATCACTGCTCTGAAACAATTAAAACATCAGCATGTTATCAGCACTCTTCTCATCCTAATCCAAAACATAGCACCCTACCAGCTACTAGGAGGAAAATTAACTCTCTCCTGGCTGAAACCAGGACACCTCAAAAGCAGCACCGCCCCTTGGGCTGCTTCTCTTGGCCTCCCCCACCTCACTGCCTTGACTACTTGTCTCTGCTGGGCCCCACCTTCCACACCCAAATGTATCCCTTGGCTCTCACCTCGCTGTCTCCTGCCCTGTGGGGTGGGTGACAGAGCCATGGTGGGACGTGCTATCTGTCAGTGTGGTCATTCTCATGTAATGGCTACGAAAAAGCGGGTTTTTAAATTCATTTCTATGGTGAGGAGGAGACCCTGTGGAAGACAGACGATGGACAGCAGCTTTGTGGTAACGGCCTCCAAGCTGGTTTTCGAGGGGGTCACTTCTGCCCAGTTGCTAACAGGATCTGCTACTGCCAAGATGCATTTGTTGTTTCAAACTGCCAGTTGTAAAGGTCTTGCAAAGTCCATCGGCATTCATACAAAAGGGCCTTCAATACATTGGTGCAGGCCTACGCCTTTAACACAGGCCTTAGACCTTTTCCTGCAGCATATACTGCAGTGGTTGTGGCACAAAAAAGGCTGCTTCTACACCAGCAATCAACATCTTTCTTCATGTTAGGCCACATTTCAGTGTCCTTCCTGCTGCTTAGACTGTATGTTTAATCTCACAGATGAACTGGATTACAGAGTATTCTGAAGCACAATACAATGCTTTATGGTTTTTTCCTCCATAGCACAACACATATGACTTTTCTTTACTCTGAGGATTGACCTGACTGGTCTTTTCGCATTATTCAATTGAGTTTCCCCTTCTGGAAGAGGACAATTTCTCAAATTAGGCCAAGGCTCATGGGTGTGGCCATTTGAAGAGACCTGCTCTTAAGTCTTTCAGCCTGAGTATGCCATAGATGACCCAAGATGGTTCATGGATGTTTGGGTGTCTACTAAGAATAAGGCAGAGTTTGTCTCTTTTCAAATGGCCATTTCAGCTCTAGGTCAATCCCTAGAACCCCCTGACTTGTCTTTGAAGGGATTTCATGTGCTGGACAGGGCTGCAGTTAGAGGGGCAAAGTCCACTGCTGGCAGTGGAGGTGTCCTGAGAACTCCACCCAGCTCCATCTGAATCCTCCAAAGGTCTCTGGTCTCCTGCAGGTTCTCTCTGACAGCTGCCAGTTCAAGGAAGTTCCTCAGACACATCAGGGCCACTATAGGAGGAACTGGTTGTTTATGGTCAGACAGCAAAGCTCTGCCTGACATCCAAGGAATTTCTTCAATATTTGACAAATACAGCACCTACTCATCATCACCTGAAGTGATACAGGTGAATCCTTTCCACAAAATGTCCCACAGTACGTTGAATTTCTGTCATAACAAAATGAAAATTTCCAGGATGCGTATTCATTGTAGGAAAAGAAATACTGCTCTTCCCCTGCATTTGCACTACTCTGTTGATTTTGATGTGCATTTAATCTCCATAATCTTCCACTGATCCTGATTAAACTGACCACGTTGGAAGTCCCCTTTCCAACTGCCTATCTGGACCTATGCACTTCCCATCATTCTCCAGATTTTCCCACCACAAACCTTTGATCATTCTGATTCCTCTAACCTACCCAGTTAGTCTCCGACCATGAGGGAGTTCAAACTTGCCCATCTTTCACAAGTCTGTCCAATCGTGTCCTTAGGCAGCTCCTCAACTCTCTTTGTACTTATCATTTCTAATCTCGCTGTATAAAATATTTTATCTAGAAAAGAAAAATCTCATTTCTTATGTATCTAATTTCTACTACACTTCCTCCTTGTGGAATGTGAAGTTGGCTAGAGGCAGCCTGGACTTGGCACACAGCTGAGGAGTTTGTTCTATTTTTCAGCAAATTATATCATGGTTTACAGTTGTTTGCTTCAAAAAAATCAAATCAAATCAAATCAAATCAAATCAAATCAAATCAAATCAAATCAAATCAAATCAAATCAAATCAAATCAAATAATTAATAATAATAATAGTAGTAGTAATAATAATAATAATAATATAAATCTGTGCCTCTATGAAACCTAAGGTGATAGCTGGTGCAAAGGACAGTTATGTCCAGCTGCTGATTTCAGTGGAGAAGTCTAGTGTAAGGAAAAGCGATGAAATCCTCAGCTGAACAGTGAGAGAAATGGGAGGGCCAAGAGGTGCGGAATGAGGCTGTCCATGCAGTGTCAAGCCTCAAGAGACTGCTTTTCCCATGGGCCCAGACCTTCTTAGGATAAAACCTGGATCCACATCAGTTGGGGTATGCTGCTATCACTATTTGCCTGATTTCAAGACTATTGAAAAATAACTGTAAATATGAAGAATCCTTCTTTACCCTTCTTGAAGTCTTCCTCTTTAACTACATTTCTCATAGTTCTCTAATTAGCTGTACAAGTCTTGAGGAAATGGTCAGAACAGACATGAGTTGCTAGGGCTTTCTGCATTTTAATGACCCCATGGTGTATTTGGTGCTGAAATACCTCAGGTACTGCAAGAAGATTGAAGAAACCTCTGCAGGACATAAAGTCAGAAGCAAACATGAAAGATTCTTGGAGCGTTAAACTGGCCTCACTGAGGGTCATTACCATGAAATTGTCCTAATGGAATTATTTGGAAGATAATTGGAGGCCTTGATTATAGATTGGTTAAGAGTACTGTGCAGGTAGCTCTGATGCTGAGAAAAAAACTTGGTTTTTATGTAGCAGAAAGGCCAAGCCCTGAGCCCAGCCCTGGGGAGAGAGGCCCTGTCCCTCACCCATAGGGCAGTGGGATATGGGCTGTGTGATGCTGAGTGCAGGACAAGGCTATGACACCACAGGGCCTGTCCGCAGGGTGGCAAGGAGGCAGCAAGGCCCCAGTGCCATGAGGACAACGTGTCTCCACATAGGCAGAGGCATCCCCCATAGCCAAGGGGAAAAGACCTCCATCCTGCTGGACCCTCCAGCCTTGGTAGGGCCCTCTGCCATCTCCACTGCTGGCTGTCCTGCACTGCCCCACACCTGCCCGTTTCCCTGCAGGCTGCAGACACCCCTCTCCTTTCCTCTCCTTGCTCTCAACCAGGGCATTTCCCTGCCTTCATGGATGCCTCTCCACCCTCACTGGGCCTCCCTTGAAACACATCGACATGGTCTGATGACAGACTTCATCTGAATGACCTCTGGCACAACAGCACTACACTTTAAGGGACATTTCTTCCTCCTTTAACCCAGTGTCCACCTTCCAAGCTGCACATTGTGACATCTGATCTTTTTCCTGCTGTTTCCTACTAACAACAAAAGCTCAGCCATCTCAGAATCCACTCTTCAATCAGGACTCCCAACCCAGCAGCCTTCCTGTGGTCTATCAGCTGACCAGACACAGTTGCCTCAACATCATCGCTGAAGCCATAGGACTCCTGCTGGCTACAGTTTCCTCTGATAGACACGACCAAATTGTGTGCTCCCTACTTTCCATTCCTATTGTCTTGCAGAATGGACAGAACAACACATCTCCAGGTCTTCTTCCTTCAGAGAGTGCCTGGAGGAGAGCCCCCCTTAGAAGGGAAGTGCTGCAGAGGAGGCCAGCTGTGCCACTGCCATGCCCACTGCCTGTCCCTGCCTGCAGTCCCAGCACAGCCCCACAGCAGCACTGGCACCAAGCTACAGGAGCAGCCGGGCCTGACCCCACCAGCAGGGCTCAGCAGGAGAGGGTGGCAGTGGCAAGAGAGCAGCTCTGCATGCACCAAGCACTGGTGCTCCCTGGCCGTGCTGCTGGGATGGGACTCTTTTCCTCTGCAACCCTGCACATGGCACTGCCCCTGCAGAGCCAGACCAGGTCTCATAGGAAGGATGCCAGACAAAGAAGGCAGTGCAGGCTCCTTCATTTTGTGTAAGTCCACAGGGTGGAGGGCTCCTTGTGTACAGCTGTTGAGCTAGACTTGAAACATACATACTGAAGTGGAAATGGGATGCATAATATCGTTTTAGTGGGTAACATTAACCAAACTAAACATGAGGAAAACTAGTAATAAAATTGCACACAAACATACACACACAAATTAACAGAATATAGGCTGTTCGTATAATAAGTGACATTATGACTCATCTGCAGAAGTAGATTGGCCACTTATTCTTCTGAATCACATCTAGAGATCAGTTTCCACAAGGCATCTGTCAGCTCCTGCTTCCTCATGCTGTAGATGAGGGGGTTCACTGCTGGAGGCACCACTGAGTACAGAAATGCCACCATCAAGTCCAGGGATAGAGAAGAAATGGAGGGCGGTTTCAGGTAGGCAAACATGGCAGTGCTGGCAGATAGGAAGACCACAGCCAGGTGAGGGAGGCACGTGGAAAAGGCTTTGTGCCGGCCCTGCTCAGAGGGCATCCTCAGCATGGCTCTGAAGATCTGCACATAGGACAGCACAATGAAAACAAAACAACCAAATGCTAAAGAAATACTAAACACAAGTGCCCCAGCTTCCCTGAGGTAGGCATCTGGGCAGGAGAGCTTGAGGATTTGGGGGATTTCACAGAAGAACTGGTCCACTGCATTGCCTTGGCAGAGGGGCAGATAAAATGTATTGGCCGTGTGCAGGACAGCATTGAGAAAGCCACTGCCCCAGGCAGCTGCTGCCATCTTGGCACAAGCTCTGCTGCCCAGGAGGCTCCCGTAGTGCAGGGGCTTGCAGATGGCAACGTAGGGGTCGTAGGCCATGACAGTGAGGAGGCAATACTCAGCTACAACAAAGAAATCAAAGAGAAAGAGTTGGGCAGCACATGTTTCATAGGAAATGGCCCTGGTGTCCCAGAGGGCATTGGCCATGGCTTTGGGGACACTACTGGAGATGGATCCGAGGTCGAGGAGGGAGACATTGAGGAGGAAGAAGTACATGGGGGTGTGGAGGCGGTGGTCGCAGGCTACGGCGGTGAGGATGAGGCCGTTGCCCAGGAGGGCAGCCAGGTAGATGCCCAGGAAGAGCCCAAAGTGCAGGAGCTGTAGCTCCCGCGTGTCTGCGAATGCCAGCAGGAGGAACTCGCTCACAGAGCTGATGTTGGGCATTTGCTGGTTTTAGTCATTTGGTCCTGCCCAAGGAGGAAAAAGCACTGCTAAGTGCTTATCTGAGAAGTTATTGCAGACTTAGTGAGAAAAACTCATTCTATTTTTTCAACTTAAATCCCCAGAATGATTTTTCCCTTCCAGGCAGATTTTTGGTAGGTCCCTTTCAGAAGTTCTGATTCATGCTGCCTGAGGGTATCCCTGGGAGAAGGGGACTCTTCTGTAGGCAACAGAGCAGTCAGTTCTGCCCTATAGCAAGAGGTAAAGAGGAACATAGGGTAACCTCACATAAAATTTAGTGATGATATCAAAGAGCTTTACCCCTTTGTTGCTCACAGCTCAACCAATTGCCGAGCATGACTTATCTTTTTTTTTCTCTTTTTTTTTCTTTTTTTTTTTTTTGGTATTTTTTATTCTCGATACCCCCACAACACTTAAGGTCTTTTTCTAAGGCAGAAATCCTGGGCATTTCTGCTGCACTCCAAGTGAAATCCTGTGGATCATCAGAGGCAAAGGGACAGTCCCTTTAGTGCAGCATGTCCTTCAGAGAGGACAGCCAGTCTGTCCATCAGTGCTGGAGTCAGCTGCGCTGTGCTGGCATCTCTTTGAGCTGTAGGAGAATTGCACTCAGAGTTTCACTTGAGAAGAACCTGAACACTGCTGGGAGAAGAGGAATCCAGGCTCCAAGTGCACATCTCCAGACCCCTCACCCTGACCCCATACTCCCCTTCCCCCAAGCACACTGAGGGCTCACTCCATGTGCATGTGAAACCCCCATCCCCAGCCAGCCTGGAAACAAGAACAGCAGCAGCATGGCCAAGTGGAGAAGCCAGGAGGAAAGGCAGCATGCTGCTGCCAGGGGAGGCAAGGCCAGGGAGGGACAGATGGACACTCAGCAGACCCTCCTGTGCTGCAGCTCTGCCTGCAGAGGAGGTAGCTCCTGCTGGGGACACCGGGACTTGAGGGCATAGGCTGTGCTGGTGGGAGAGGAGAGCAGGGGGTGTCCCAGGGAAGGCGCCTGCCCTGCAGAGAGGTGCCTGAGCCCTCCCTCGCACAGCATTTCTGGCAGAAATCTCACTGCCTGGCCATGTCCCTGCTGCCTGCCCAAGTCCCTGCTGGAAGCTGTTTCTCTGTCCCCACATCTCCTCCCTGTCCACACTCACAGACCTCATCCCACAAGCTGTGTACTCAGACTCACTCAGATTCCCCTCCGCTGCAAGAATCTAAAAGCACAGAATACAACCTCATCAGGTAAACCAAGCCTCGGTTTTCCTCTTGAAATGCCCTTTTATAAATGCCATTCTCTACAGCATCTTATACTTTGCTGGAGAAACAGAGAGACCCATCCTGACTGATGCTATCAGCCATTGGATGTGCCAGCTGTAGAAGACTCCTTTGACAACTGCACCGGCATCGCCCTGCTGCCAGAGACTCACAGTGTCAAGAGTCTGCAGATCTCTCCTGCCACACGCTGCCCTCTGTTGCTGCGCTCCTCACTGCCTCCAAGCCCTCCCTCCTTCTCTCCTCTCCCCATGCCACCTGCGGTTAGAGCCACCAGCCCTGCTGCGCTGTGCAGAGGAGCTGCTCCTGGGCAGAGCTGTCTCTCTGCAGCACTGCCCACTTGCCAGGAGCTCCCCTTGGGCCCAGGAGCCTGGCCCAGCTCAGCAGCACAGCACCCGACCATGGCATCACTTGCTCTGTGCCATTGGGCTCCCTCGAGGTGTCCCCAAGGCCTCAGGACTGACAGCTCCTGAAGGCAGCAGGGTCTCTGCTGGGGTGTGGTGTTTGAAGCAGACTGAATTGTCACTTACTGCTCCTCTCTGAACACAGGAGAGACGCATTTTAGAAGTGTGATCTGTGCTACAGCATGTGGTTTTCTAACAACAGTACAGATGATTCCCTCCCTTAACCCTGTTCTTTTCCATGGTGCGGTAGCACACCTCAGCCATGACAGGCAGGGATCATTTCACCCCTCTGAACACCCTTCACCATTTCATTTAGGAACAGAGAAAGAAACATCTTGCTCATTGGTGTCCTAACAAAAGAGGGGGGGACCAGAATGCTCTAAAAGGGTTTCCATGAAGAAAGGGGAATGGGACACTAAGACACCATTCGTTGAGTTTCCCCAGCTGTCCATCTGGAATATACTCTACCCGTAGACAAATTTCTTCTTCTTCTTTTGCATGACCAGCACGGTGACTGGGATGTGGAACACCCTCATCATTGTGATGGTGCCTACAAGCGTACACCTGCAGATGCCCCTGCCTTTCTTCCTGGGGGAGATTTGCCCTCCTTGAAGACCTTGTACTCCTCCACCACCCTGCGCCAGCTGCTGGCCAGCTTCCTGACTGGGGACAGCACCCCCTTTGCTCACAGAGGTGGGAGCACTATCAGCTGCACCTTCTGCATGGCTGGAGTGCTTCCTGCTGGGGGCAACGCCCTACAGTCAACCCTGGGCTGTATGCCATCCCTGTTCTCTGCAAGGCTTGGGAAGGGGAAGGTCTGACTCCAGAAGGCAGCTGTACCTTGACTAGGTGGAATTTCTCTCATGCACAGTAATTATTTCTCCTCCTCCCAGCTAGAGTTCTGTGGCCCCAGTGTTGTGGACAACTTCTCTGATTTTGCCCCATTGCTGGAGCTCTCCTGCAGTGCCACGGTGATATGCATGGCCTTTGCTTTCATAATCTATATTTTGGATCCAATCTTCCTCTTCCTTCTCATGCAATTTTCATGTGTGTGTGTTCTGTGTTGGCAGGCCCAAGGTCTTATCCTTAACTGCTCTTCTGTCCTCACAAGTGTCACTGTTTTCTATGACACCATCATCACTGTCCATGTGCAGCGCATAACAGCCCTCCTAACAGATCTTGACCAAGCCCTTTCCCAAACCTTCATCATCCCCCTGGTCAGTCCTCAGGTTGCTTAGAGGTAGTGTGGGAAGGCTGAAAGAGGTCTTGGTGGAACTGCAGATGTCATCGTAAGACCTCTCTCAAAGACCTTGGAAAGGACAGATTGATCAAAGACATTCCTCAGGACGTGGAAAAGGCAGATGTCAAACCCATCTTCTAGTAGAAGGGCAAGCAGAAGAATAATTAAACCTAACCAAGGAGTAAAATGCCAGCCTTAGCCTTAGCCTTAGCCCTCAACCCAGACCTAAACTATATCTATCAAAGTTTGCCCTTATCCTAAACCTTGAGCAGGATGCTGAAGCAGAACACAAGTCCCTCCCTCGATGCCCTTGCCATTCTCTTAACCCTGGAATGTGATCTCTAATCCCTAAACATTAACCTGAACACCTAACTCCCAAAGCCCTCCAGCATGCATACAACACACCTCAGCTTTAACCCCACTCCTATCCCTAACTTAACCTGTTTGTCCCCTTGGGACAGGGCAGGGACTGTGAGGTCTTTCAGCAGTGCATGGCATTAGAAGAGGCATGTGAGGCGACAGGTATTTGATCAGATCAGAGGCCACAAGGAGGAGCTGGCTGGGAATGCTGTGATGAGGTCAGGTGTACCTCAGGATCTGCTGGGCCTGCAGGAGGCACGTGGCTGTGAAGGAGGCTGGGAGGTCACTTCTGTCTCTGGCGCTGACAAACCAGCAGGAGGAATGTGGCACAGATAGGGACCGTAAAGGCCAGAAGCATGCACATGGCATCGAAAATGATGGTGAGGCACCTTTTGTTCTGGTCAGGTGACAGACCACAGGAAGGCTGATGGGATGGGAGTCATGCTTGAGGTATAGTTTATAAGACCATAGAATCATAGAATGGCTCGTGTTGGAAGGGACCTTAAAGATCACCTAGTTCCAACCCCCCGACCATAGACAGGAATGCCCCCATGAAATCAGGTTGTCCAGGGCCTCATCTAACCTGCTCTTGAACAGCTCCAGGGATGGGGCACCTCTCAGGTCTCTCAACAACCTGTTCCACTGCCTCACCTCCCTCTGAGTGAAGAATTTCCTCCTAACCTCTAATCTAAATCTCTCCTGTTTTAGCTTAAAACCATTCCCCCTTGTCCTGTCATTATCTAATTCAGCAAAGAGTCACTCTCCATCTTTTTTATAACCCCCCTTTAAATACTGAAATGCTACAAAGAAGTCACCCCGGAGCCTTCTCTTCTTCAGGCTGAACAGCCCCATCTCTCTCAGTCTTTCTTAATGGGAGGTTGCTCCAGCCCCTTGATCATTTTTGTAGCCCTCCTCTGAACCCGTTCTAACAGATCCACATCCTTCTTGTGCTGGGAGCCCCAGGCCTGGATGCAGGACTCCAAGTGGGTCCTCACGAGGGCAGAGCAGAGGGGGACTATCACCTGCTTCCACCTGCTGGCCACTACTCTCTTGATGCAGCCCAGGATGCAGTTGGCCGTCTGGGCTACAAGTGCACACCGCTGACTCATACTGAGTTTTTTTTTTTTTTCACCAGAACCCCCAAGTCCTTCTCTGCAGGGCTGCTCACAATGAGTTCTTCTCCCAGCCTATTCTCATGTCAGGGATTTCCCTGGCCCAGGTACAGCATCTTGCACTTGGACTTGTTGAACCTCATTAGGTTCACATGGCCCAAATTTCAAGCTTGTCCAGGACCCTTTGGATGGTATCCCTTCCTCTGTTGCATCAACTACACCACTCATCTTGGTGTCATCTGCACACTTGCTGAGGGTGCACTCAATGCTACTGATAAAAATATTAAACAGTACCTGTCCCAGCACAGACCCTTGAGGTACGGCACTCAACACCAGCCTCCACTTCGAGACAGAGCCATTGACCACCACTCTCTGCGTGTGACCTTCAAGCCAACTCCTTATCCACTGAATGGTTAACCCATCAAATGCGTATATCTCCAATTTGTAGACCAGGATGTCATGTGGGACCATGTCAAAGGTCTTACAGAAAACAAGTAGATGAAATTGGTCGGTCTTGTCTTGTTGTCTGATGTGGTCGCTCCATTGTAGAAAGACACCAGATTGGTCAGGCACAATTTACCCTTTGATGAAGCCATGCTGGCCATCTCAGATCACCTCTTTGTCTTGCATGTGCCTTGACACTGATTCCAGGAGGATCTTTTCAATGATCTTGACAGGCACAGAGGTGAGGCTCACCATTCTGTAGTTCCCTGGGTCCTCTTTTCTAAACTTTTTAAAAATGGGAGTGATGTTTTCCTTTTTCCAGTCACCAGGGACTTCACCCGACTGCCAGAACTTTTCAAATATGATGGAGAGAGGCTTGTTAACTACATCAGCCAGTTCCCTCAGGACCCTGGGATGCATGTCATCAAGCCCCATAGAACTGTATGTGTTGAGTTTCATCAGGTGGTGTCGAACCTGCTCTTCACTTATAGCAGGTGGGACTTTGTCCCCCCCCCAGCCTCCATCTGTGGGTTCAGGGAAATGAAAGACTTGGGAAGCCTGGCTGGCAGTGAAGACTGAGGTAAAGACATTGTACCTCAGGCTTCTCCATGTCTGTCATTGCCAATTCACCCTTCTTATCCATCAGAGAGGGGGTACACTCTACCTGGCCTTTGTTTTCTGAGCAATAGAATCTCTTATCTGAGCATCTATAGAAACTCTTCCTGTTATTCCTTGCATCCCTTGCCAAGCCCAGTTCAATCCGTGACTTGGCTTTCCTTATCCCATCCCCACACATCCAAAACTGAAGCATGCATGAGGGCCTGGGAAAAGGAACTCTGGATCCAAAGAAGCCATTTGGGAAACAAAACCTATAGGTAGGAAGCACAATTTTGTGGACAGAATAACCTTATGGGCATATTGTGCAGGATGCTCCTAAAGACCTTTGTGTCCTTTTCCCTCCTGACTATAATGCCACTTCCTTCTCAGGAATGGAGTAGCCAACAGAGGTGAGAAAGATAATATGAGATCATGAATTTCATTAGAAATCTAATCCCAATAAGATATAGGGAGGTCAGGAGCAGCCTGGAAAAGAGAGATGTGAGATTTTGGGGTGGGAAGAGGAGTATGGCCAGCAGAAATTAATGATTTCTTAGAGGTAAGAGTGTTCATGTAATGTCAATGCTGTGGCAACACTGACTTAAAACAGTCATGTATGGCCCTTAACTTATTTTAACCAGTAGTTTTAATCCTGAAACCTAAATGCTACTCCAACAATCTGACAGGAATACACTACTCTAATGCTTGAACTCAAAGTATCCCTTGAAGCAAAACTCAGCCCATAGCCCCTTTCCCTTACCTTTATTCTCTTACTCACCCGAATGCCTTCCCTTGCCACTAGCATTAAAATGCTCTATTTATCCCTAGACTTCTTGGAAGACCTAAACAATACCCTCAAGCACAGAGATTGTCCATACCCTAACCACAGAAGAACACAAAAACTTCCCATTAAACCTTTGTTTACTCTCTAATCCAGAAAGGTGAGGCCTAGTTGCTTGGGAACTAGCAAGTGGTCAGCTCTACTTCAGGATCTCCTGCCCCAGCAGGAGGAATGTGACTGTGGAAGTGACTGTGAGGTCACTTCTGTCTCTGCAGTTGATAGGGAACCAGCAGGAGCACCTCTCTCTCTCCTTCTTCACTGACCTTGGTGTCTGCAAGGCTGTTCCTCACTCCTCTCACTCTCCCAGCTGCTGTGTGGCGCAGTGTTTTTTTCTTTCCCCGTCTTATATATGCTCTCATAGAGGCGCAAACAACATCACTTATTGGCTCAGCTCTGGTCAGCAGTGGGGCCCTTACCTAACAGCTTCTAGATTCTTCTCACAGAAGCCACCCATATGGCACCTGCTACCAAAACCTTGCAACGTAAACACACTACACTGTGCAGTCACATGGCATTCAAAGATGAATGTGAGGGTCCATGGATCTGATCAGGTTGTAGGCCACGTGGAGGAGATGGGTGGGAATGCTCTGAGGAGTTCAGCTCTGCCTCAGGATCTCCTGCACCAGCAGGAGGAATGTGACTGTGGAAGGGACTGTGAGGTCACTTCTGTCTCTGCAGTTGATAGGGAACCAGCAGGAACGTGTCATGGAAAGGGACCATGAGGTCACTCTGTCTGTAGTTGACAGGTCACCCTTGACTTCTCTCTGGGATCTGTACTTTTTGGCTGACATCTGCCAGTGGCCCTGGTAGGCCAGCAACACGCATCTGGTTGGCATGCTGACTGTGGGATCCCTTCTGCCTACATACCCAAGACAATCCAGACAGAAAGAAGGCCCGAATATGGGTTGTCCTGTCCTTTCTGCTTGAGTACATGACTGGACAGCAGGAGGCACAAGGCTTGGGTGTGTCTAGCCAAGAAGCTGCAAGGCCAGCAGCAGGCCCATGTCTTGGAAGATGCAAGGCCAGCAGCAGGCCCATGTCTTGGAAGATGCAGGTGAGGTGACTTCTGTCTGGTTGGCTGACAGGCCGCAAGAAGGCTGATGGGTTGGGATGCCTACTTTAGGATTGTTTCCACTTTTATTTTTCTTAGTTTTCTTTGATAGTAGGAAAGAGAAGGAGAGAAAAAAAATGCTACAAGGCTGCTTGGAAGGTTGGCAGTGACCATGAGGGGGAAGAAATGTCCAGGGGAACATCTGGTCTTGTTGCTAGAGACTGAGGCAAAGAAGGAATTAAGTACCTCAGCCTATACCTTACCTGTAGATCATCACCAGATTTCCCCCAAATCTTATGAAGGATGATGATTCTCTTTAATCCTCCTTTTTTAAAAAAAGTATTTATATAAATAGTTATTATTATCTTTGACAGTAATAGACAAATTGAGCTCCAGATGGGCTTTGGCCTTTCTAATTTTGACATGCACAGCCCCATAACATTTAGGACACAGCTCCAGACAAACTGACAGTATGCATGAAAGGAAGCACAGAAGAGGTGGAACCTGGCAGCCTTCCATCCCCTACCCTTCTGTGACTCTGTGCTGCAATTTCATTCAACTGGTTACTCCTGTATTATCCACACTTTCCTGCAACTCCTGATGCTGCTGTCTTGTCACAGATAGCAGAATCACACGAAGGTTGAACTGTCTGCCTGCAGATATTAGCAGGTGACAGAATGGAGCATCAGTGTGGGGGAACCTTGAGAAACTGCAGGATTTTGCGTACATAAACGTCTTGGCATTTACAAGGAGAAGAGCCTAGTCCTGCACTGGAGGAAGAGGAAGACCACACATCAGGGCAGACTGGGACCCTGCTGAGTGAGCAGTGCCCAGGAGGAGGAGGGCCAGGGCAAGACGAGGGATGCCATACGAGCTGTAGTGCCTGCTCAGCAGGAACCAGGCCAGCTTCCTGCAGAGCTGCCTTATGAGGAGCATGGCCACCAAGAAAATCTGAGTTATCAGACTCAGCTGAGATCTGGTAAGACAGCACCCACAGAAGGGTCTTCAGCCAGCAGAAAAAGAGGTGCATGTCTGAGAGTCCCTAGGACAGGCTGCTGTGGAAAGGATTAAGGGCTGTGACAAGGCTGAAAGTCCCAACAGGATCGAGGTCTTTTTGTCCATGGCTATGGCTGTTGTCTCTGCCATGGAGGCCTATGAGAAGACAGCTTATTGTTAAAGCGCCAGGGTCTCATTGCATCCTTGCCCCCAACCATGAATCAGGCAGGGGTTGTCCTGCACTTGGCAATGCACATCCCCATCTCCTACTGCCACAGGAAGAGCCCTGAGCAATGTGTGAAGGGAGAGGATCTCCCTTCCTGGGGGCCAGGGGTCAAGGCCTGGCCCTTATGCTTGGTGAAACACATCCAGTTTTCCTGCACATCACTGTCACCTTCACATTGCCTTTGTCTACTTGTCCTCACTGCCTCCAATGTTCTGCTCTAACGAGCTCCAAGGGAGGCTATGTCAGTGCTGGCCCTCAGGGGGACACTGCAGGAAACTTGCATCTGACTTGAACTTCTTGAGAGATTTCTTCAATTGTCTCTCAGTGCCTGAGGTTCATGGGCTCATCACCAAAGCCACCAGAGGGGTCGTTCCAATGCCTTGGGCTGGGCCTCTGCTGCTGATCTGGGCCGGGCTACTGGGACAGAGAGAGCTCCTGGCAAGAGGGCTCTGGTGCAGAGAGACAGCTCTGCCCAGGAGCAGCTCCTCTGCACAGCACAGCAGGGCTCAGGGCTCTGACCAAAAGTGGCATGCAAAGAGGAGAGAAGGAGAGAGGGGTTGGAGGCAGTTGGGAGTGGGAGCATGCTGAGAGCTGACTGCAGGAGAAATCTCCACAGCTCTTGACAAGTTAAGTCTCTGTCTGCAGGGCCATGCAGCTGCAGGTCCTGGAAGGGTCTCCTCCTGGGTCTTGTTTCTGGGAGGGCAGTGGGCAGTGGAGTAGGCTTTGAGAGTCCTGCTGGATTGCACTTCGAGGTGAGGAAGTCTGGCAGAAGCCCCTTGGAGTGTCATAACTTAGCTGCCCCCGGTCAGCCGAGAGCAGAGTAGCCAAGCGTCCTGCAGACACTGCAGGGGGTGCAGCTGGGAATCTGGGACACCCCGGCTTGTGGATATTCAGGTCTGTCTGTGGGGTGTTCTCCTGGGCTGCAGGCTGCTCTCCAGCAGGATGCAGCTCTCTTGTGCTATCCTTGTGTCATCCAGGTACCCCAAGGGGAAGACACCTCCTTGCTAAGGCCATGTCCGTGCTGCTGGATGGCTGTCTGTGGGCAGCTGGAGAGAGGCCACTGCAGCCCTGGCTAGGAGGGAAGAGCTGAGATTTCTGCTCAAAACCCAGAGACAAGGTGAGAATTCTGTCCAGCTGCACTTGGACTTGGGCTGTCTCCAGTTTCTTCTCAGGGAAACACCTGAGTGGGATGGTCCTGCAGCTCACAGAGGGGTGACACAGGGCAGCTGAGAACAGGACTGGTGGGCAGAGCTGTTCTGCTCAGTCTTCATCAACTGACATTCTGTATGTTTCCTGGCACCCAAAGGATTTCACCAGGAGGGTACAGGAAATGTCAGGGAGTTCCACCATCCTTCACCTCTTCGAAGCTAAAGATTACAGGGGCAACTGGGATAAAATATACAAAATCCCTCCAGCTCTGCTTTGCATTCAGATGAGTTGTTTGTAACAGCACTGCAAATCTAATGGATGTGACAAGTGGACTGAACTTGAGTTTCCCCTATGTTCCTGCTTCCCTCCTGCTGCACAGCAGGAGGGACTCCTTTGGAGCCCAAACCAGCCCCTGCTCCCAGTGCCACTCTCAGCCAGCACCAGCCACAGCTCAAGCAAGAGAGATGTAGAAAGGTTCTCCTGCAAAGAGAAAGGCTCAGGCTGGGGGTTCTCTAAGACCTAGATGGTTTTCTAGGTTTTCCTCTGAGAAGTCTGTTCTAACTTTGCTCTGCCTTCTCCTCTTCAACAGACAATGATGTACAAAGACCAGCAAATGCCCAACAGCAGCTCTGTGAGCGAGTTCCTCCTGCTGGCATTCGCAGACACGCGGGAGCTGCAGCTCCTGCACTTTGGGCTCTTTCTGGGCATCTACCTGGCTGCCCTCCTGGGCAACGGCCTCATCCTCACCGCCGTAGCCTGCGACCACCGCCTCCACACCCCCATGTACTTCTTCCTCCTCAACCTCGCCCTCCTCGACATGGGATCCATCTCCACCATTCTGCCCAAAGCCATGGCTAATTATCTCTGGGATACCAGGGCCATCTCTTATCAAGGGTGTGCTGCCCAGATCTTCTTTTTTGTCTTCTTGATTGGAGCAGAATATTGTTTTCTCACCATCATGGCCTACGACCGCTACGTTGCCATCTGCAAGCCCCTGCACTACGGGAGCCTCCTGGGCAGCAGAGCTTGTGCCCAGATGGCAGCAGCTGCCTGGGGCAGTGGCTTTCTCAATTCTCTGCTCCACACTGCCAATACATTTTCACTGCCACTCTGCCAAATTAATGTACTGGACCAGTTCTTCTGTGAAATCCCTGAGATCCTCAAGCTCTCTTGCTCAGATGCCTATGTCACAGAGTTCGGGTTTCTTGTTATGACTGTCTGTTTAGCCTTTGGTTGTTTTGTTTTCATTGCATTGTCCTATGTTCAGATATTCAGGGTTGTGCTGAGGATGCCTTCTGAGCAGGGAAGGCAGAAAGCCTTTTCCACATGCCTGCCTCACCTGGCCGTGGTCTCCCTCTTTCTCAGCACCATTATGTTTGCCTACCTGAAAACCACCTCCATTTCCTCCCCATCCCTGGATTTGGTGGTGGCAGTTCTTTATTCGGTGGTGCCTCCAGCAGTAAACCCCCTCATCTACAGCATGAGGAACAAGGAGCTCAAGGATGCCCTGTGGAAACTCTTTGGAAAATTGTTTCTCCAGCATCAGTAAGGGGACAATTATTTTAAGAGGACTCACATGACTCTCAGAAAATACTATGGCAAGCTGTTGTTGCTCTTTCTCCTCAGTAATATTTTCTAAAAAGTGTGATAATATTATTATTGTTTAAATAATAATATTAAAAGATAATTATTATCTTCTCATCTGTTGATTATTATATTTGTTTTAATCTAATCCTCTTATGTACCTGTAGAACTAGGCTTCCTCTTTAGATAAAAACAAAAGAATGCCATCAGAAATTCATTCAGAAATTCATTGTTTTCAGCTACTGTCTCTTTCCATCTCTGGAGCTGGGGGAGCAGCCCAAGCACACAGGAGAGGCTCAGGGCCAGCTGTCACATGGAGGAGCAGACCCGGTGGCCCTCGGGGCTGCCCCTCACTGCCCACTGGGCTCTGCCTCTCTGCTGCCTTCAGGTCACGGCTGCTGCTTCCCTGGAGCCATGGCCACGGCCAGCAGCAGGACGTGGCCTTTTCACTGCTGCTCTCTTTTGGCTTCCACATTGTTCTCTTGTGCTCTTGTGTCTGGGTTAATCCTGAGGTCTCACGTGCCTCGATGACAGTCTTCTTGTCTCTGCAGTGACATCCCTGTGGCTGCAGGCAGCAGTAGGCACTGTGCAGTCCTGAGTCACAGGTGGCCTCTCTGCTAGCAGCACGGAAACAAAAGGGGCTGTTCAGGGCAAACCCAGAAGCCTGGACACCTCTTCCAGTGCTGCTGTCAGGCATACAGCCAAGAGGTTACTCCCTGCCCTTCTGTTTTCTGGCCTTCTTCATGGATTGAAGGACACAGGATGAAAGTCCCAGGGTGGTCTGTGAGGAACCAATGACTGGACCAAGACCTCCCTTTATGGCGGCACTTGTCCAAGCAGACAACAGGTCTTGGACTCATCTGCATGGGACTGAACTCCCTGCAGTGGGGCTGATGGCTGATACCAGCCTGGAGAGGAATCTGGAGCTGCCACGAGATTTCAGGGGAACAACAAACTCAGTGTGTAGTGATTAGAAAACCTCATAAAATGAGCGACCATACAAGGTTGCTTCTGGTAAGGTCAATCTGAGGAGTCCATGGGCTCCAACGTGTGGGTAACCAACACTGTTTTTGTCACATTAAATACACAGCACAACAGATGCTATCACAGAAGCACCACAGAGTCTGAAGAGAGTAACTCCGCCCCAGCCAGAGCTAGTAGAGGGCCCCATGATGGACAAGAAGGCTCCCTCTGAGCTCTGGGAGGAGCAAGGAAGGTGCTAATAAGGACCAGGACAATTCAGGAAGCCCAAAGGTCCTTCTGAAAGGTCACTGAGTGCCACCTGACAGGCAGCACTGGTCAGTGGGGAGGGCCAGGAGAAAGATTTGTGTGAAGGCTGTAAGAAACGAAAATGTCACTGCCATTGCCCCAGGGCTGCAACAAATCACTTGCCAGAGTCCTTTGTCAGGGCTCTGTGAGCCTGGTAGACAGCAGTGAATGGAGCCCACAGAGCGTGAGCCTGTCCGAGGTGGACTGACCAGAGCTCAAGTGCTCAATCTGGTGTGAGCAGGCAGAGGAGAGCTCTGCACCCCCAGGGCACGCAGCAGCCCCAGCAAAGGAGCCTGGCGAGTGATTCCTTGCAGCCCTGGCCTAATGGCAGTGGCCCCATGAGCTGGGTCTTCCTCCCAGCCTGCCCAGCACGGCCCTGCAGAGTGCCCCCATGCCCCGGGCACCACAGCCCCCTCACTCTGCAGAGCAGCACCTCTGGTTGTCATGTCAGAGATTTCAGCTTTTGACTAAACTCATACCTCAAAGCTGTTTTCAGTTTTCTCCATAGAGGCGGCCACTGCCTCCAAGATGCCTGAGGGGAGCTGAGGCCTGCATGAAGGCCTGTGAAATGTTACCCTGGATCCATAGGAGTCATTCTGGAACCAAAACTTGTACATAGGATGTACACTTTTGTGGTGGTGCAGAGCTGATGGGCATGTTGTGCAGGATGCTCCTACAGAACTTTGTGCCCTTTTCCCTACTGGCTACAACATCACTTCTGCCTCAGGAATGGAGTAGCCGACAGGTGAGACAGATAGCCTGATATCATGAAAGCCATCAGAAAGCTGATCCCAATAAGATAACCAATATGAGGATGACAGGAGAAGCCTGGCCAACAGAGAAGTGAGATTTGGGGGAGGGAAGAGGAACTTGGAAAGCAGAAATTAATGATTTTGTAGAGGTAATTTTTTTCACATAATGTTGATGATGCTTTAAAACTGACTTAAAACAGTCATGTAAAGCCCTTACCCTATTCTGACCAGTAACCCTAATCCCTAAACTTCAATGTTACTCCAACACCTTGACACAAATCCACTACTGTAAGACCTGACCTCAAAGTATCCCTTGAAGCAGAACTCATCCCATAGCCCTTTCCCTTACCTTTACTCTCTTGCTCACCCTAATCCCGTCCGTTAACACTAGCATTGAAACGTTTTATTTAAACCTAGACCACTTCTTGGCAGACCTAAAGAAAACCCTAAACCATGAAGCTTATCTATACCCCAGCCACAGACCTGACACCCTATGCAGAACACCAAATCCTCCCAACAAACCTTTGCTTAACCTCTAACCCAGAAAGGTGAGCCCTAGCTCAAGGCCAGTTGGCAGGTGACTTTGAGCAACCTGATCTAATGGAAATTGTCCCTGTCCATGGAAGAAGATTTGACTAGACGATCTTCAAGATCACTTCCAACCCAAATTGGAAGTGACCTGTTCTGTGAGTCTCTGACAGAAAAAAGGTAGTGCATTGACTGCAAGGTCCCTCCTGCCCTAGCACCTCACAGGATTGGCATGGAGCTGCCTCCCGTGTGTCAAAGACTGGGAGTCCAGCAGCAATGCCATGGACTTGAAGGATCACAACCAGCTCACTTCCACCTGGCCTACATTGTGGCTTTTCAGTACTTAAAGGGGACATAAAAAAGATCAACTCTTTGCTCAATCAGATAATGACAGGACAAGGGGAATAGTTTCAAACTAAAAGAGGATAGGTTTAGATCAGAGGTTAGGAGGAAATTTTTCACTCAGAAAGTGATGAGGCAGTGGAACAGGTTGTCCAGAGAGGCTGGACATCCCTGGAGGTTTTCAAGACCAGGTTAGATGAGGCCCTGAGCAACCAGATTTACTGGGTGGCATGTCTGCCTGCAGCAGTGGGGTTGGAATCTTTAAGGCCCCTTGAAACCCAAGCCATTCTACGATTCTATGATACGTGGTCAGATTTTGGGCCAAAAAGGGGGTGCTTTGTAGGAATGGTATTATGAAGTCAGTGGTGCCTCAGAAATTCATAATCCATTCCTAAGAGAATGTCTGTAAAGCGGGTTGTGAGTTGAGCTCTTTCTAAAATAGCTGACAGGTCATCCATTGACTCCTGGCTGGGATCAGCACCTTTAGGCTCACATCTGCCAGTGTCTGTGATAAGGCAGCAGAAGGCACCTGTTTTGCACATAGTTTGTGATATCCACTCTTCCTAAGTACCTGGTAGGCCCCATAGGGGAAGAGGTCTTGGATAGGGGTTGTCATGTCAGAGGTGTAAGCATTTGCCTAAAGTTATCCTTCAGGGCTGCTTTCTGTTTTCTACACAGAGGGGGCTACTGCCTCCAATACACCTGGAGGAAAATGAAGCATGCATGAGGGCCTGGGAAAAGTTACCCTGGATCTATATGGGCCATTCTGGAAGCCAATCCTGTACGCAGGAAGTGCACTTTTTTGGTGGTGCAGAGCTGCTGAGCACAGCTCCTCCAGTAAGATGACTAATAAGCTGCACCCAATAAGATGACTGATATGGGGAGGTCAGGAAAAGCCTGCATAGGAACGATGTGAGATTTGGGAGAGGGAAGAAGAGCTTGGCCAGCAGAAATTAAAGATTCTGTAGAGGTAAGAGGGTTCAGATAATGCTGATTCTGCTCTAACAATGACTTAAAACAGTCATGTGAGGCCCTTACACTACTGTAACCAGTATCCTTAATCCCTAAACCTAAATGCTACTCCATACCCTGACAGGAATCCACTACTCCAGTGCCTGACCTCAAAGCATCCATTTAAACCAAAAGTCATCCCATAACCCTTTTCTCTTACTCTCTTGCTCACCGTAATCCCTGCCCTTAACACTAGCATTAAAATGCTCTATTTAACCATAGACAACTTCCTGACAGAAAAAAAAAAAAAAACTAAACCACAGAGCTTGCCCATACCCTAACCACAGACCTGACACACCAAGCAGAACACCAAACCCTCCCACTAAATCTTTGATTAATCTCTAACCCATAAATATGAGACCTAGTCCCTAATCACATGCATGAACAACTAACATAAGGTCCCCTTACTGTTCATTAAGCTCCTCACCATCAGACCCTCTCCTAAGCCTTAACCTTAGGACCTTGGACCCTTGGGACAGGGCAGGAACCATGAGGTTACTGTGCAGTCACATGGCATTCAAAGATGAATGTGAGGGGCCATGGATCTGATCAGCTTGTAGGCCACAAGGAGGAGATGGGTGGGAATGCTTTGATGACCTCAGCTCTGCCTCAGGATCTCCTGCCCCAGTAGGAGGAATGTGACTGTGGAAAGGCATGTCACTAGTGGGGTCCCTCAAGGCTCCATTTTAGGGCCAGTCCACTTCAATGGTTTTATAAATGATTTGGATGTAGGACTAGAAGGTGTTTTGAGCAAATTTGCTGATGACACCAAACTCGGAGGAGCTGTGGACTTGGAAGAGGGTGGAAAGGCCTTGCAGAGAGATCTGGACAGATTGGAGAGCTGGGCAATCACCAACCACATGAAGTTTAACAAAAGCAAGTGCCGGGTCCTGCACCTGGGATGGAGCAACCCTGGCTATACGTACAGACTGGGCGACGAGATGCTGGAGAGCAGCCCCGCGGAGAGGGATCTGGGGGTTGTGGTTGACAGCAAGTTGAATATGAGCCAGCAGTGTGCCCTGGCAGCCAAGAGGGCCAACCGTATCCTGGGATGCATCAAGCAAGGCATCGCTAGTAGGTCAAGGGAGGTGATTGTCCCGCTCTACTCTGCGCTGGTGCGGCCTCACCTCGAGTACTGTGTGCAGTTCTGGGCACCACAGTACAAAAAGGACATGAAACTGTTGGGAGAGTGTCCAGAGGAGGGCGACGAAGATGGTGAAGGGCCTAGAGGGGAAGACATATGAGGAGCGGCTGAGGTCACTGGGCCTGTTCAGCCTGGAGGAGAGGAGGCTGAGTGGGGACCACATCGCAGTCTACAACTTCCTTGCGACGGGGAGTGGAGAGGCAGGTGACCTATTCTCTGTAAACCCCAGTGATAGGACCCGCGGGAACGGTGTTAAGCTGAGGCAGGGGAAGTTTAGGCTGGACATCAGGAAGAGGTTCTTCACCGAGAGGGTGTTGCACACTGGAACAGGCTCCCCAGTGAAGTAGTCACTGCACCAAGCCTGTCTGAATTTAAGAAGCGATTGGACTGTGCACTTAGTCACATGGTCTAAACTTTTGGGTAGACCTGTGCGGTGCCAGGAGTTGGACTTGATGATCCTTATGGGTCCCTTCCAACTCGGGATATTCTATGATTCTATGATTATACGATAATGCCCTGATGAGCTCAGCTCTGCTTCAGGATCTCCTGCCCCAGCAGGAGGAATGTGACTGTGGAAGGGAATGTGACTGTGAGGTCACTTCTGTCTGAAGTAGCTGACAGGTCACCCTTGACTTAGACTTGGGATCTGTACTTTTTGACTGACATCTGCCAGTGGCCCTAGTAGGCCAGCAGCACGCACCTGGTTGGCATGCTGACTGTGGGATCCCCTCTGCCTACATACCCAGGACGACCCAGACAGAAAGAAGGCTTGAATATGGGTTGTCCTGTCCCTTCTGCTTGAGTACATGACTGGACAGCAGGAGGCACAAGGCTTGGGTGTGTCTAGCCTAGAAGCTGCAAGGCCTGCAGCAGGCCCATAGCTTGGAAGATGCTGGTGAGTTGACTTCTGTCTGGTTGGCTGACAGGCCACAAGAAGGCTGATGGGTTGCGATGCCTACTTTAGGAGTGGTTTCCACCCTGATGGAGATTTCTTTGGTATTGGGAAAGAACAGGAGAGAAAAACTGCCATAAAGTGCAGCTTGGAATGCTGGCACTGGTCATGAGGAGGAAGAAATGTCCCTCAACAGTCAGTGCTGTGTTGCCAGAGGTCACCCAAAGAGTGTCTATGATCATACCATGGCTTTGTGTTTCAAGGAACAGATGGTGATGGTTGACGAGACATAGCTCAAATCATGGCAATGCCAGGATGAGAGCAAGGTGGTGAACAGAGATGGGTGTCTGCAGACTTTGAGGAAATACAACAACGTGTGAGACAGCATTGGAAAGTCTGGAGAGGACAATGAGGTGGGTGCTGGCAAGAAGGACATTTTCGTCCCCTTGGCTAGATCTTATGAGAAGATGAAATATAGTCGTTGCAATGGGGCCTCATTGCTTTCTTGTGACCCTGTGCAGAGGCTGGGAGGTGTCATACCATTGCTCTTCCCGTGGCATCACACTGCCCACCACATCCCACAGACCCCCAGGAAGAGCCCTGAGCCAGACATGGGGGTGCAGGATCTTCTCTCCCAGTGGCTGTGGTCAGAACTTGGTCCTTTTACTTCACCAAAACAAACCAAGAGTTTTCTCAGCGCAGCGTTTTGCCTCTCTGTAATCATGGCCTCCAATTATTTGCCCTAACAAGTCCCTGGGGAGGCTTTCTTAGTAACAGCCCTCAGGGGGGCCCAGTAATACTCCAAGTCACTTCAACTTTTCCTTCTGACTTTACCATCTTACACAGTTGCATCATTCTCCTCTCAGTACCCGAGTTCATAGCCTCAGCACCAAAATACATAATGGAACTTATTAAAATGCAGAAACTCCTAAGGAGCCGTATCTCTCCCACAGTTTTCTTCAAGTCTTTAAGACTTGTATAGCTAATTGGAGAGCTTTCATTGTATAGTTAAGGAAGAAGATTTCAAAGAGTATCTATTAGAACTATTTCTCATTTTAAAGGGTGAATTTTGTTGTGTTTCAGTTCAGATCATAATTCTCCAATTGACAATGATCCAGGGCTACTCCTAAGGAGCTATGCATAGGGAGCAAAACCAGACTCTAGAGGTCTGACACTGCATGGACAATCTTGTTCCTCACCACCCTAGCCCTGACATTTCTCTCATTGGCCACCTGGTCCTTGCATCACTTTTACTTACACCAGACAGGAGTCTTCAGCTGGATGTTACAGCTCCTTTGTACCAGCTCCCACCTGCTTTCCTTGGAGACCTGTCTGCACTAAGGTGCAGAAGGGTTTTTCCTACTTCAAATCAAAGAACATGAAATCATGTTGCAATTTTCAAAAAAAAAAAAAAACAGAGCAAGCTCCTCATCTTGTATGCCTCTTGTGAGGTTTACCTTTCCAAAAGGATGACAGTACAAGACCTAGTTTATATTGATAGATAGGAAATTATAAATAATAGTGTTAGTATTAACCCATATAATATAAATCCAATGTTAAATAACGAGTTTCTTACTAAGGAAAATATTAGACAGACTGCTGACAGATGGGCAAGCTAGGCTGCTTCTACCTGAAGCTCAAAGCAGCAACTGTGTCGATGAGAGCAGTCTAATGATAAAAGAGTAAGTGGAGGGCAAACCAGGAGAACAATGGGAAGTGCGTAGGTCCAGACAGGCAGCTGGAAAGGGGACATTCAGCAGGGTCTGTTTAATCAAGACATGCGGATATACCTGGAAGATGAGGGAGCACACCATGATAGACAAAGCGATGACAAAGCAAGTACAGGTGAACTTCAGAATTTCTTCTCCTGCGATGAATGTACATCCTGAATATTCAAATTTCTTCAAGACAGAAATTACACTTCATGTGTAATGTTTTATAAAAAGGATTGAAACACTTGAGGTAATGCGTAGTTTCTCTTTTACTTAAGTACTAAAGAAATTACTGGGTATTCAGGCAGAGCTTTGCTGTCAGACAATAAGCAAGCAGGACATGCAAGAGACCAGAGCCCTTTGGAGGATTCATATGGAGCCAGGTGGAGATACCAGAGCATGCCCACTGCCAGCAGTGGTCTTTGTCCCAATAACTCCAGCCCAGCCCAACACATGAATCCCCTTCAAAGACAACACCCTAGTTCAGTGGGTTCTTGGGATTCACCTAAATTTGAAATGGCCACTGGAAAACCCAATATACTCTCCCTTATTCCTAGTTGACGGCTGAACATCCATTTACCATCATGGGTCATCTGTGGCAAACTCAGGCTGAAAGACTCATGAGCAGGACACTTCAAATGGCTGAGGCAGAACCCATCAATGTATCCCAGTTTGGGAATCATCCCCTTCCAACAGGGATATGAAAGTAAAAAATGTGAAATGACCCGTCAGATCAATGCACACAGTAAACTAATACATATTGTGCTGGAGTGTCAGAAGGCAAAAAGCATTGCATTGTGCCTCAGATTAATCAAGGAGACCTAATCCAGTTCGTCTGTGAGATAAAGCAAACACTCTAAGAATTGTGAAGGATGTTCAGTTGTAGCCTAACATGAAGAAGGATGTTGATCACTGGTGAAGGAACTGTCTTTTTGTGCCATAACCAATCTGGATTACGGAAGCACCACAACACCTAAAGGTAATATGTTCCGTGGCTCTCTCATCCCACGGGGCAGGGGAGGGGGAGCTGAACGACAAGGGACATATTTGAGTGTGCAAGGTGGGGCCCAGCAGAGACAAGGAGTCAAGGAAGTGGGGTGGGGGAGGCCAGGAGAAGCAGCCGAAGGAGTGGTAATGCTTCTGAGGACATGTTTGTGAGAGCAGCCTGAGTGGGCAGCAGCTGTGCGCAGGCGAGGGGAGACCAGGAAGCACCTGCCAAGAGCGCTTCTGCCAGCAGAGACAAGGCCAGGGCCGAGGCCAAGGGAAGAGGCAGGCCCAGGGCAGGGGGCTGCAAGGGCCATGCTGAGCTCCCTGCTCCTGCAGCAGCCACACTGGCCCTCAGCAGATGTGCTGGCCGGCATGCACTGGGAGGTCCTGGTGTGAATCAGAGAGCAGCAAGGAGGGCACTGGAGAGGGCCGGGGCAAGGCAGGTGGCAGAGCCCCATGCAGGGGCTGGCTGGGGGTCCCCTCTGCTGCAGGCACTGCACGGAGCATGGCAGGAGGAGGGCAGGTATGGCTCATTGCTGCCCTGCTGTGGACGAGCCCCGAGCTGGGGGACAAAGCTTTTCCTGCTCTGCAGGCCAAGCAGCTCCTGCTTCGCACCACATCCCTGGCTTTGCCCTCTCCCTATGCACCACAGTGCAGAGCCTGACCTGGGACGCTCCATGACCGCCTTGCAGGTCCTGGCAGGCTGTGGTGAGGGGACGAATGCCCTGAGCCCCCTTCCTGCTCTGCCCAGGCCAGCAAGGGCCCAGAGCAGCTTCCTCTCCCCCGCCCCTGCGGCTCTGGGCTCCCTTCCCCAGCCCTGGTTCTGCAGCACCAAGCCCTGCTGGGAGCCCTCCCCTGCATGCTCCCACCGCTCCCTGACACTGCTGTTGCCCTCTGCCAGGCACTGCCCAGCCCAGCCCAACCCCTGCCATCCTCTCCCCAGCTCCCTGCCGTCTCCCCAGCCCAGCCCAGCCCAGCCCAGCCCAGCAGCCCAGGCTGGGCTGGCCCTAGGGCAGTGCCCATTGCAGGCTGCTGCAGGGCTCTGGGCACCACAGCCCCAGCCCCTTGCAAGGCACTGCTGCTGGGACAAAGGCGGCTCTGAGCTTCCTCAGGAGCCCCCGGGCTGGGGCCAGCCACGACTCAGAAAATGGAGGTCCGTGAAGCTTCAGGAGCCCTGGTCTCTTGCCTGGGAGATCCCCAGCACAGTGTGCCTGTGCCCCTCAGGGCCAGCCCCACTCCCCAGGCCAGCACAAGAGGCCTGGCCCAGGCACAGAGCAGCCTGCCTCGAGCAGGTTCCTTTCTGAAAGAGCTTTCCCTTTCTCCTTTACCCATCTGTGCAGGCACAGAAATCACAGAATCACAGAATCGTCTAGGTTGGAAGAGACCTCCAAGATCATCTAGCCCAACCTCTGACCTAACACTAACAAGTCCTCCACTAAACCATATCACTAAGGGCTACATCTAAACGTCTTTTAAAGACCTCCAGGGATGGCGACTCAACCAGCTCCCTGGGCAGTCCATTCTAATGCCTAACAACCCTTTCAGTAAAGAAGTTCTTCCTAACATCCAACCTAAACCTCCCCTGGTGCAACTTTCGCCCATTCCCCCTCGTCCTGTCACCAGGCACGTGGGAGAATAGACCAACCCCCACCTCTCTACAGCCTCCTTTAAGGTACCTATAGAGAGCGATGAGGTCTCCCCTGAGCCTCCTCTTCTCCAGGCTAAACAACCCCAGCTCCCTCAGCCGCTCCTCGTAAGACTTGTTCTCCAGACCCCTCACCAGCTTCGTTGCCCTTCTCTGGACTCTCTCGAGCACCTCGACGTCCTTCTTGTAGCGAGGGGCCCAAAACTGAACACAGTACTCAAGGTGCGGCCTCACCAGAGCCGAGTACAGGGGGACAATCACCTCCTTAGACCTGCTGGCCACACTGCTTCTTATGCAAGCCAGGATGCTGTTGGCCTTCTTGGCCACCTGAGCACACTGCTGGCTCATATTCAGCCGACTATCAACCAGTACTCCCAGGTCCTTCTCCGCCAGGCAGCTTTCCAACCACTCATCTCCCAGCCTGTAGCGCTGCTTGGGGTTGTTACGCCCCAGATGCAGGACCCGGCACTTGGCCTTGTTGAACTTCATGCAGTTGACCTCAGCCCATCGGTCCAGCCTATCCAGATCCTCCTGCAGAGCCTTCCTTCCCTCGAGCAGATCGACACACACACCTAACTTGGTGTCATCTGCAAACCTACTGAGGGTGCACTCGATCCCCTCATCCAGGTCATCGATAAAGATATTAAAGAGGACTGGCACCAGCACTGAGCCCTGGGGAACTCCACTAGTAACCGGCCTCCAACTGGATTTGGCTCCATTCACCACAAAATGCTGCCCAGCTCTTCCCCAAGGCCATCCCTATTCCCAGAGAGCCTTGCCCAGGGCAGTGTGTCTGTGCTGGCCTGGCCGGTCATTGCTGCTTCCCTCCCCGTGCTACCTGCGCTCCCCTCAGGGCCTCGAGCTGGTGGTGCTGCTGTTTAGGGGCCTTTGGTGCCCTGGGACTCCTGGGAGGCTCCCTACTGCTGATGTTGAGTGGGCAGCAAACCCAAATCAGTGGGAATCTCTGCTGCTCCTTTACATGTGCCCTTATGGCTCAGCAGCACAGGGCAGTGCTTGGTAGGACCATCGGGTGTCTCTATGGACACAAAGAGCAGGCATGTGCTGCACCAGACCTGCACCACACAGCTTCAAAGAGGCTGTCAACAATCACTCTCCAGTCTTGGCCTTGCCTGCTGGTCCTTCACAACCCCTCCAGGCACTGCAGAGCCCTCCTTTGCCTGTGGGCTCCTCAGGTTCACCTTTCGCTTTGTTACAATCTACCTTGGATGGTTGCTCATTAGATGAGGAACCACTCACTGCCCACACAGACTCGCATGCTGTCCATGGAATTCCCCTGACATCTCCTGGCAGCTCCAGATTCCTCTTCAGAATGGCATTTGCCATCAGCGCAAGCACTAGTGGAACAGTACCATGAAGACAAGTCAAAGGCCACTTATTGTTTGTTGGGTCATGTGCAACCAAGAAGGCAGCTCCCACTCCAGCCCTCGGTCCTTCACTGATCAATCTGAGGCTATGATCCATGGTGAAGCCCAGAAAAGTAAGAGGCCTGTTCAGGAAGCAGTTCCTTGGGTGCATTACTGACACCAGCTTTGAAAGAGGCATGCAGAGCTGTGGCAGAGATGCCTCTGTAGGTACAACAGGACTGTCACCAAGGAACACGAGACCTGAGTGCTAACAGAAATAGAAGTGCACAAGCGGAGTGTATGGACTTGAGCAGAAAGCAGTACAGAAAAGACCAGGTCTTGCTGCTGGCCATGGCCATGGCTTCAGGGAAGCAGCAGCCCCAACCTGAAGGCAGCAGAGAGGCAGAGCCCAGCAGGCAGTGAGGGGCAGTCCCAAGGACCACCGGGGCTGCTCCTCCATGTGGTAAGATGGAGGAGATGTGAAGAGATGGAAGCAGAGACCTTCTGATGCCTTCTTTATTGTCATTATCTATACTGGAAATGTGGTTCTATAGGCACATGAGATAAATAGGTCAAAAAGAAAAAAAAATCAAAAAAAAAAAAAAGGAATAATTATCCAACAAGATGTTTAAGACAACCTGTGATTCCTGTTAAGACTATAGTCAAATTAATGATACTTAGAAGCATTTATCCAAAGAGATTCCTCACTGCATCCTTGAGCTCCTGGTTCCTCATGCTGTAGATGAGGGGGTTCACTGCTGGAGGCACCACCGAGTACAGAAATGTCACTACAACATTTAATATTGCGGAGGAAATGGAGGGGGGCTTTGGGTAAGCAAAGATGCCAGTGCTGAGAAATAGAGAGACAACGGCCAGGTGAGGGAAGCACATGGAAAAGGCTTTGTGCCATCCCTGCTGAGAGGGGATTCTCAGTACGTCCCTGAAGATCTGCAAATAGGACATCACAATGGAAAAAAAACAACCAAATAAAAAAGAAACTGTAAACACCAGTGCCCCAGCTTCCCTGAAGTAGGCATCTGAGCAGGAGAGCTTGAGGATCTGGGGGATTTCACAGAAGAACTGGTCCACTGCATTGCCTTGGCAGAGGGGCAGGGAAAATGTATTAGCCGTGTGCAGGACAGCATGGAGAAAGCCACTGCCCCAGGCAGCTGCTGCCATCTTGGCACAAGCTGTGCTGCCCAGGAGGCTCCCGTAGTGCAGGGGCTTGCAGATGGCAATGTAGCGGTCATAGGACATGATGGTGAGTATAGAAAACTCAGCTGTTGTGTAGAAAAAGAGAAAAAGTACTTGAGCAACACATCCCATGAATGAGATGGCCCTGTTGTCCCAGAGGGCATTGGCCATGGCTTTGGGCAGAGCGGAGAGGATGCAGCCCAGGTCAAGGAGGGCGAGGTGGAGGAGGAAGAAGTACATGGGGGTGTGGAGGTGGTGGTCGCAGGCTACGGCAGTGAGGATGAGGCCATTGCCCAGGAGGGCAGCCAGGTAGATGCCCAGGAAGAGCCTGAAGTGCTGGAGCTGCAGCTCCCACGTGTCTGCGGATGCCAGCAGGTGGAACTCGCTCACAGAGCTGCTGTTGGGCATTTTCTGATATTCTCTGTTGAAGAGCAAAAGGCAGAACAAAGTAAGAAGAGATTTCTCAGAGTCAAAATCTATTGCAAGGATCAGAGCAAACCCATCCTGAGCCTCTCTCTTTGCAGGAGAACCATTCTGCAGCTGTCCTGTTTGAGTTGCGGCTGGTGCTGGCTGAGAGTGGCACTCGAAGCAGGGGCTGCTTTGGGCTCCAAAGGAGTCCTTCTTGCTGTGCAGCAGGCGGGAGGCAGAAACATGGGGGGAAAATGACATTCAGTCCACTGGTCAGATCCTTGAGCTCTGCAGTGTAGTTGCAAAAATCTCATCTGAATGCAGAGGCAGAGCTGCAGGGATTTTCTTTCCTTTGATTTATTCCTGTTACCCCTATAACACTTAGCAGAGGTATTGTATGATTGAACTCTCTGACATTTCATATGCACTCCTGGTGAAGTCCCGTGTCCACCAAGAGGCAATGGGACTGTCCCTTCGTGAAGACTGAGCAGAGCAGCTCTGCTGTCCATCCTTGTTCTCAGCTGCCCTGTGTTACCCCTCTGAGCTGCAGGACCATCCAACTCAGTTGTTTCTCTGAGAAAATAACTGTAGATGTATGCTAAGTGAGGAGGACCACAGCAAGCCAGACAGAGCTTGAGAGCTTCTCCTCATTCGGGCTCTGCCTGCTGTGCTGGCCATGCCTGCCCCACAGCCCATGGGCTGCAGGGGGAAGATGAGGCCAGGGAAGGGCTGCTCCAGGGGAAGGTATCTGCACTGCAGGGCATGGCTGTGAGGTGCCCAAATCCCTCCTGCCATGGCATTTCTGGCAACAGCTCTTTCTGACCGTCTGCCCCTCTCCTGAAGTAGGCATCCCAATCCATCAGCCTTCTTGCAGCCTGTCAGCCAACCAGACAGAAGTCAACTCACCGGCATCTTCCAAGACATGGGCCTGCTGCTGGCCTTGCAGCTTCTTGGATAGACACACCCAAGCCTTGTGCCTCCTGCTGTCCAGTCATGTACTCAAGCAGAAGGGACAGGACAACCCATATTCGGGCCTTCTTTCTGTCTGGGTCCTCTTGGGTGTGTAGGCATAGGGGATCCCACAGTCAGCATGCCAACCAGGTGCGTGCTGCTGGCCTACCAGGGCCACTGGCAGATGTCAGCCAAAAAGTAGAGATCCCAGAGAGAAGTCAAGGGTGACCTGTCAGCTACTTCAGACAGAAGTGACCTCACAGTCCCTTTCTGTGACATGTTCCTGCTGCTGCCCTATCAACTGCAGAGACAGCAGTGACCTCACAGTCCCTTCCACAGTCACATTCCTCCTGCTGGTGCAGGAGATCCTGAGGCAGAGGTGACTCATTGTCTTGTACCATAGCAACCTGGTTTTACCTTTCTGGGTTAGAGATTAAGCAAACGGTTAGTGGGAGGGTTTGGTGTTCTCCTGTCAGTGTCAGGTCTGTGGTTACGGTATGGGTAAGGTCTGTGGTTTAGGGTTTTGTTTAGGTCTGCCAGTAAGAATCACAGAATCAGAGAACCACAGAATTGTAGGGGTTGGAAGGGACCTCGAAAGGTCACTGGGTCCAACCCCCCTGCCAAAGCAGGTTCCTTAGAGCAGTCTGCCCAGGTAGGCGTCCAGACGGGCCTTGAATATCTCCAGAGAAGGAGACTCCACAACCTCCCTGGGAAGCCTGTACCCTGTCACCGTCACCGTTCTTTTGCATGTTGGTGCGGAACTTCCTGTGCTCTATCTTGTGGCCATTACCCCTTCTCCTATCCCCACAAACCACTGAAAAGAGGTTGGCCAAATCCCTCTGTCTCCCACATCTCAGGTATTTATACACATTGATGAGATCCTCTCTCAGTCTTCTTTTCTCCAGGCTGAACACACCCAGGTCTCTCAGCCTTTCCTCATAGGGAAAATGCTCCAAGCCCCATATCATCTTTGTGGCCCTCCGCTGGACTCTTTCCAGGAGCCCCCTGTCTTTTTTGTACCGGGGAGCCCAGAACTGGACACAGTACTCCAGGTGAGGCCTGACCAGGGCAGAGTAGAGGGGGAGGATCACCTCCCTTGACCTGCTGGCCACACTCCTTTTAATGCACACCAGGATCCCATTGGCCCTCTTGGCCACCAGGGCACACTGCTGGCTCATGGTCAACCTGTCGTCCACCAGGACCCCCAGGTCCTTCTCCTCAGAGCTCCTCTCCAGCAGGCCATCCCCCAGCCTGTACTGATACGTCCGGTTGTTCCTTCCCAGGTGCAGGTCTTGGGTTAAATAGAATCTTAAATAAGTCTTGGGTTAAATAGAGCATTTAAATGCTAGTGGTCAAGGCAGGGTTTAGGGTGAGTAAGAGAGTAAGGGTAAGGGAAAGGGACTATGGACTGAGGTTTTCTTCAGGTGATACTTTGAGTTCACGAATTACACTTGTGTATTCCTGTCAGGGTGTTGGACTAGCATTTAGATTTAGGGATTAATGTTACTATTTAAAATAGCATAAGGGCCATACATGACTGTTTTAAGTCAATGTTACAGCAACATCAATATTACGTAAACCTTCTTGTGTCTACAAAATCATGAATTTCTGCTTGTGAAGCTCCTCTTCCCTCTCCCATATCTCACATCTCTCCTGACCTCCCTATATCAGTCATCTATCTGGGATCAGCTTTCCGAAAGCTTTCACTCCATGAAGAACACAAGAAAGCCTTCGGAAGAGGTGTCCAGGCTTCTGGGTTTGCCCTTAGCAGCCCCTTTTTTTACTGTGGTGCTAGCAAGGAGGCCAGCTGTGACAGAGGGCTGCACAGTGCCTGCTGCTGTCTGCAGGGACAGGGATGCCACTGCAGAGACAACAGGACTGTCACCAAGGTATACGAGATCTCAGGGCGAACACAGATACAGGACCACAAGGGAACAATGTGGAAGCCAAGAGAGCAGCAGTGAAAAGGCCACGTCCTGCTGCTGGCCATGGCCATGGCTCCAGGGAAGCAGCAGCCCCGACCCAAAGGCAGCAGAGAGGCAGAGCCCAGCGGGCAGTGAGGGGCAGCCCCGAGGGCCACCGGGACTGCTCCTCCATGTGGCAGCTGGGCTCCCGGCCCTGAGCCTCTCCTGCGTGCTGGGGCTGCTCCGCCTTTTCCAGAGGAGGTGAGAGGAGATGGCAGCTAAGACAAATCAATTTCTTCTGATTCTTTATTGTCTTTATTTACACTGGAAGCCTACTTCTATATGTAGACTAGATGATTTAATGAAAGTAAGTAAATGAATTAACAGGCAGAACACTAAGCTATTAGAACAGTAAAGAACAGTAAAGAACAGTAAAGCTATTAAATAATGGCAAAAATGGTATGATACGAATCACATAATTGCACATAATTAAGAATACGTATTATAAACACATTATTGATGCTTAAGAAGCAGGCATAGAAACAGTTTCTTCACTCCATACTTGAGTTCCTTGTTTCTCATGCTGTAGATGAGGGGGTTCATTGCTGGAGGTACCAATGAATAAAGAACAGCTACTACCAGGTCCAAAGTTGGGGAAGAGATGGAGGGGGGCTTCAGGTAGGAAGGTAGGGGGTCTTCAGGTAGGGCATTCAGGAAAATGTATTGGCCGTGTGCTGGACAACATTGAGAAAGCCACCCCCAGGCAGCTGTTGCCATCTGGGCACAAGCTCTGCTGCCCAGGAGACTCCCATAGTGCAGGGGCTTGCAGATGGCAACGTAGCGGTCGTAGGCCATGACAGTGAGGAGGCAATACTCAGCTACAACAAAGAAAGCAAAGAGAAAGAGTTGGGCAGCACATCCTTGATAGGAGATGGCCCTGTTTTCCCAGAGGGAATTGGCCATGGCTTTTGGGACAGTGATGGAGATGGATCCGAGGTCAAGGAGGGCGAGGTTGAGGAGGAAGAAGTACATGGGGGTGTGGAGGTGGTGGTCGCAGGCTACAGCGGTGAGGATGAGGCCGTTGCCCAGGAGGGCAGCCAGGTAGATGCCCAGGAAGAGCCTGAAGTGCAGGAGCTGAAACTCCTGTGTGTCTGCAAATGCCATCAGGAAGAACTTGTTCACAGAGCTGATGTTGGGCATTTGCTGACTTTGGACGGAGTTATCTGTTGAGGAGGATAAGTTAGAAAAAAAGTTAGAACAGCCTTATCTCTGGAAAACCTATTGCAAGCCTTAGAGCACTCTTAGTCTGAGCCTTTCTCTTTGCAGGAGAACCTTCCTGCAGCTCTCTTGCTTGAGCTGCGGCTGGTGCTGGCTGAGAGTGGCATTGGGAGCAGGGGCTGGTTTGGGCTCCAGAGGATTTCTTCCTGCTTTGCAGGAGGAGGGAAGCGGGAACATGGGGGAAACCCAAGTTAGGTCCCCTTCTCAGATCAATGAGCTTTGCAGCATTTTTTTGGATTCTTTATGCTGAAGCCAGCTCTGGTTCCAACACTGCTGAGCTTGTCCAGTGCTGTCAACACTGCCCCTTACTTCATTCCATCAAAATTCATTCATTAATATATGGGCCCTTGTGCTTGGTGAAACACATCCAGTTTGTCTACACCTCAGTGTCACCTTCACATTGCCTTTGTCTACTTGCCCTCACTGCCTCCAATGTTCTGCTCTAACGAGCTCCAAGGGAGCCTATGTCAGTGCTGGCCCTCAGGGGGGACATTGCAGGAAACTTGCATCTGACTTGGACTTCTTGAGAGATTTCTTCAATTGTCTCTCAGTGTCTGAGGTTCGTGGGCTCATCACCAAAGCCCCCAGAGGGGTGTTTACACTACCTTGGTCTGGGCCTCTGCTGCTGAGCATGGCCGGGCTCCTGGGACAGAGAGAGCTCCTGGCAAGAGAGCCCTGGTGCAGGGAGACAGTTCTGCCCAGGAGCAGCTCCTCTGCACAGCGCAGCAGGGCTGGGGGCTCTGACCACAAGCACCGAGGCAGAAAGGGATTCCAGGCAGCCTGGAGGGTGCAGGCAGATGAGAGCTCAGTGCAGGAGAAACCTTCATAGCTCTGCACACAGTAAGTCTCTGGCTGCAGGACAGTGCAGGGGAGGTTCCTGGAAGGGGCTTCTGGATCCAGGACGTCTCTGCCTGGCCAGGAGCTGCCAGGATGTCTCTCATGGCTTGTGCAGCGTGGAGGTGAAGGTGCTGCAGGGCACCTGCAGGGGTTCCCAGGGCTGTGGTGCAGAGCAGGGTCCCTGCTGTGCCCCAGGGGCTGTGTGCCGGGGCAGGGCCTCTGCCGCCTGCCAGGCTCAGCACTCAGCCTGCCTGGGGAGCCCAGGGGCTTGGACAGAGGAAGGGCAGGGCAGGGGCTGCCTGCAAAGAGAAGGCACTTTCTGTGCTCTCTGCCTGCCTTTTCCTACTCTGATTTTTGGGCAGGCTCTATGTTAACAGGGTGGTTGAATTTGCACAGGTGACTGAGTTTCTTATTGCATTGAATTGAGATGTAAACAGGTTAGTGATGAACCTGAGAACATCCCTTCCCTTCTCTCTGCTTACAGACTGCACCAGGGGTTTTCTGAGCTGTTCATGAAAGACCTGCAGACAGGGAGATGTCCCCAGACTGTCCCTATCCCCGGGAGATGTCTGTAGGGCAGAGCTGGGCACACAGCGGAAGGGATGGGGTCTGCGAGCATGGACAGGAGGAGACGTGAGGACAGAGAAGCAGCTGCTGAAGGGACAGCTGCAGGCAGCAGGGACATGGGCAAGAAGTGAGAGCTCCTGCAGAGGATCGTTTACAGTCTTTGCTATATCCAAGATCCCTTGATCTGCCCTTGTGAATCAACATCCTTGCCATGTACTTGTCATTGAATTCTGCACAGCTGTGCTAAAAGGGAGGCATTTCCATCTGCACTTGAAGATGGTGCCCTCTTCTCCCAGCAAAGCGCAGGTGATTTTTCAGCACAACCTCTGAGTGCAGCCATCCCCCAGCTGAGTGCTGCAAGCAGCCAGCAGCTGGGCACTAGGGGATGGACAGAGCAGCCCTCCTGGATGTGAAATCTGGCTGAGGTTTGCGCTCACAACAACATTTACCACTGCTTTGGAGCACAGGTGGCCCATCGGGGGCTGATGAGCAGAGGTGGCTTCTGTGTACAGGACACTCAGCGAACACAAAGCAGGGCACCAGCCAGGGGCAGAGAAAAAGGTCCCATGGGAGGAAAGGAAATGTGAAGGCTTTTATGAGTAAGGAATTTAGTATCGCTCAGAGAAATTTCCCCTAACAAACTATATATTTTTCTTCTTTGGCAGTTTCCTTGATGAAGGGCAGCAAATGCCCAACAGCAGCTCTGTGAGCGAGTTCCTCCTGCTGGCATTCGCAGACACACGGGAGCTGCACTTCAGGCTCTTCCTGGGCATCTACCTGGCTGCCCTCCTGGGCAACGGCCTCATCCTCACCGCCGCAGCCTGCGACCACCGCCTCCACACCCCCATGTACTTCTTCCTCCTCAACCTCGCCCTCCTCGACCTGGGCTGCATCTCCACCACTCTGCCCAAAGCCATGGCCAATGTCCTCTGGGACAACAGGGCCATCTCGTTCATAGGATGTGTTGCTCAAGTATTTTTTCTCTTTTTCTACACAACAGCTGAGTTTTCTATACTCACCGTCATGTCCTACGATCGCTACATTGCCATCTACAAGCCCCTGCACTACGGGAGCCTCCTGGGCAGCAGAGCTTGTGCCCAGATGGCAGCAGCTGCCTGGGGCAGTGGCTTTCTCCATGCTGTCCTGCACAGAGCGAATACATTTTATCTGCCCCTCTGCCAAGGCAATGCAGTGGACCAGTTCTTCTGTGAAATCCCCCAAATCCTCAAGCTCTTCTGCTCAGATGCCTGCCTCAGGGAAGCTGGGGTACTTATGTTTAGTTCCTGCTTGACCTTTGGTTGTTTTGTTTTCATAGTTTTCTCGTTTGTGCAGATCTTCTGGGCGGTGCTGAGGGTGCCCTCTGAGCAGGACAAGCCCAAAGACTTTTCCATGTGCCTCCCTCACCTTGTTGTGGTCTCTCTGTTTCTCAGCACTGCCATATTTGCTTACCTGAAACCCCCCTCCATCTCCTCCTTGTCCATGGATTTTGTTGTGGCAGTTCTGTACTCAGTTGTTCCTTCATCTGTGAACCCGCTCATCTACAGCATGAGGAACCAGGAGCTCAAGGATGCAGTAAGGAATCTGTTTGGATACCTGCTTCTTCAGCATCGCTAACTTACCCATAATACTAACAGGACTCCTAGGTTATTTGGGAAAATGTTAGGACAACCTTTTGTTAATATTTGTCTCAATATTTGATTTTAATTTAAATAATACTATTTTTAGCCCTCTAACTCTTATTTTATTTTCATAGAATTGTGCTTCTTCTGTAGATAAACACAATAAAGACCCAATAATGGGTGAAAAGGCAATAACTTACCATCTCCCACTAGCAAACTGATGCACAACCAGTCTCAGAGAAAATGCTACATTGGAGAGCCTGCCCCACATTTTATTGGTGAGCACCATGTTATGTGTCATGGATTGTACATTTGGTCAAGCTGGGTCAGCTGTCACAGCAGGTTCCTCTCTAAGCTTCTTGTCCACCCACAGCCAACTCGCTGATGGGGCAAAGTGGAAAGCAGGGAAGGCCTTGATGCTGTACAAGCCATGCTCAGGAATAGGGACCAAGGCAGTGGCTGACCAACACTGCTCTGGTCACATATCAAAAACACAGCACCACAGGGACTGCTCTGCAGAGAGCAACTCGGTCCCAGCCAGAGTCAGTAAAAGGCCCCATGCTGGACAAGAAGGCTCGCTCTGAGCTCTGGAAGGAGTCAGGAAGGTGCTAATAAGCACCAGGACAATTGAGGAAGCCCAAAGGTCCTTCTGAAGGGTCACTGAGTGCCAGCTGAGAGGCAGTGCTGGCCAGTGGGGAGGGCCAGGACAAAGACTTGTGTGAAGGCTGTGAGAAACAAAGAACCTCAGGGCTTTAGCAGATACTTAAAGTCCTGCCTGAGTCCTGAAATGGAAAGCAATGTATATCTGTGCATGGAGTAAGTGGTGAATCCTGGGACTGGGGCAGGGCTGAAGGTCCTTGTGTGAAGCTGGGCTGATGGAGAAGTGTCCATCTTGCATGTGTGCCTCAGCCTGGGAGAAGGGGCCTGCCTGTGGTGTGGGATGGCTGGGCTGTGCTCAGCCATGCCCCAGGAGCTGACCTTGCTCTCTTCCTCCCCGCCACTCCCCACATGGGGCAGGCCCTCAGGAAACACCCCTGAGCCTGGAGATGCACCAACCTGCTGTGGTGAGGTGCCACTACTGCAGGGGAAGAGGGGAGGGTTGGAGGGACACGTGGGACCTGCAGGTGAGTGGTGTGTGCAGAGCATGCAGGGACATCTTCAGGGGCAGCATGAACCCGGGAGAGAGCAGTGAATGGAGCTCGCAGAGTGTGAACCTGTCCCAGGTGGACTGACCAGAGCTCAAGTGCTCAATCTGGTGTGAGCAGGCAGAGGAGAGCTCTGCAGACCCAGGGCACGCAGCAGCCCCAGCAAAGGAGCCTGGCAAGTGATTCCTTGTAGCCCTGGGGCAATGGTAGTGACCCCATGAGCTGGGTCTGTCTCCCAACCTGCCCAGCACGGCCCTGCAGAGTGCCCCTGTGCCCCAGGCAGCACAGCCCCCTCGCTCTGCAGAGCAGCACCACCGAAAAGGGGGGTGTTTTGTAGGTGTGGTATTATGAGCTCAGTGGTGGCTCAGAATAAGTCCAGCAGGAAGTGAATGACTGTTAAACAGCCTGTGAGGTGATTTTTTTCTGAAGTAGCCAACAGGTCATCCCTTGACTCCTGGCTGGGATCTGTGTCATTAGGCTCACATCTGCGAATGTACCTCAAAGGCCAGCAGAATGCACTTGCTATGCATGTAGTTTGTGAGATCAGCTCTTCCTACGTATCTGGGAAGCCCCATAGAGGAAGAGGTCTTGGATAAGAGTCGTCACATCAGAGGTGATGACTTTTGCCTAAAGTCATCCTTCAGGACTGTTTTCAGTTCTCTACAAAGAAGTGGCCACTGCCTTCACGATGCCCGGGGGAAACTGAAGCATGCATGAGGGCCTGGGAAAAGTTACCCTGGATCCATAGGACCCATTCTAGTGACGGGCGGAAAAGACTCCACAACCATAGGGTTGTAAAGTAGGTATGCTTTACTGCAGTGCACTGGGCGCACTGGGAATAACTTCCCTCAAAAAAGTGCGCACCTGCCCGGTCGTCTCTCACAGTTTTATACATGAATAATGTTACATATTACATGAGCTCTAATATATATTCATTATTTTCCCCGAAAAGGCGGACCTCTTCCAAGTACTCATTTCCATACTCCCTGCCCTTAGCTCCTCCCGGTTGCAGCTGCGCAATGTAGCCTGGTGGTTGTGGGCAGGAGTCTTTCAGGATGAAGGCAATGAGGAAGAGGAGGTTAAACTTTTTACCTTTCTGGACTTTGACCTTCTGTTGGACAGTATTTAGGCCTTTTTTGCTTATCTTTTCCTTGTTTCCTGCCAACAAGTTTTTCATCCTTCCCTAACGAGTTGTTCGTCCTTCCCTCATCTGTTGACCTTGAGCAATATCTTCCTTTTTGCATCTGCTTCTCATAAGGTTCTCATCTACATCCCCGATAATTAGGATATTTTTAGGTTCTCATCTACATCCCTGATAATTAGGATATTTTGCCATATGTGTAGCTAAATATTAATTCAGATAAGTTTTAGCATCTTCCCCATCTCAATTCCCCCCTTTTATTCTAAATTAAGTAAATTCTTTTACTTACTACTTATTCCTGGCCTCCTCTCTATACCTATTTGTAAGCGCATATTCCTCTGAAATATTGTAATACTAGGCAAACAAATATTCCGAAAAATAACAGAACCACAGACATAGTAAATAATTGTTTTAACCATGTCAAATCCAGTAACCAGCTGGTTAGTTTTTCCCATAATTCAGTAAACCCAAGCTAGGTGTCATCCTGTGACACCTCATGCAATAAGTGAGTATGTTTCCATATCTCCTCTAAATCAGTTTCTACTCTTTGGAATTGATCAATATACGTACAGCAACTCTGATTTATTGCAGTGCACACTCCCCCTTCCTTCACTATTAATAAATCTAATACCATTCAATTTTGTAAAACCACCTTATTGAGAGATGAGACTTCTCCCTGTAGTGCTTTTATCGCGTCTTTGGTGGAATTCTCTATCTGTTCTAATTCAGCTGAAATATTTACTATTGTCTCTTCCAGTTCACTTACTCCTAAGCTAGGAATTAACCATCTAACGAAACTATGGTATCCTGTAGGTCTTTCTACCAACGGATTTAGTGGGATTGCTCAAGTTACGCATTTCCGTGGGGGACCTTAAGATTCCCATAGATACTGCAGGCCCATTATAAAAAGAATCGGGAGGTGACAAATATCCCCCTATACAGTGACCCTTCCAATTAGGTGGTAAATTCTTCCTTGCCCTCCCATCACCACATAGCCACCAATACCCTATTCCTAATTTGCACCCACTTTCCGAAGATCCGTCCACCGCAGACTCCTCATCCGGGTCTTATGCTACTTGGATAGTAATATTACAAAATGACCTTAAATTGGCTAGATTATATCCACCTACATTTACCGTTTTTGAATAATCAGGTTCCCGACCAAAAGCAAGCCCCAAATCACACAAGATCTTTTGTTTGCTGCTATCATCGTCCCCCATACATCGACTTTTAACAGTAACATTTCCCCATGCTTGTAAAGCAAATTTCGGTCCCTCAGGGAGGGTATAATCTACCTGTTCCATTCCCCAACATTTAGTGGATCACGTCTGATTACTATATAATGCATTAGTCCAGTTTCCTGTGGGTATCCCATACAGCGGGATTTCCATATTGCCCCTCGGGAGTGCAGTACTTATCCAACAGTCAGATAAATTTAAGGATAGGGCCACTCTTTCGGTTATGTTTACATACGAGTTTTCCTTCCATGCTTGAGATGATACAATTGCAAGCAATGTCCGAAATCTATACATGTCGCCTTTTCAATTTCAACTTATTTGGCCCCATTGTCTCAAGTGTCCATGGACCTCGCGCTGACTTCTTGATTCTCGTGTGGTGAATCCAAGTAGGTTGTTCTTTAATTTTAACTGCGGTGTATGACATGAGGAGCACCTAAAAGGGTCCCTCCCATTGGGGTTCCAGAATCTTTTCTGCAAGAGACTTTACATATATATTACTGCCGTTACTACTACGTATATATTACTGCCATTAAAGATAACAAAAAACGTTTTTACAAATACATCAACACCAAAAGGAGGACTAAGGAGAATCTCCATCCTTTACTGGATGCGGGGGGAAACTTAGTTACAAAAGATGAGGAAAAGGCTGAGGTGCTCAATGCTTTCTTTGCCTCAGTCTTTAGTGGCAAGACTGGTTGTTCTCTGGATACCTGGTACCCTGAGCTGGTGGAAGGGGATGGGGAGCAGGATGTGGCCCTCGCTATCCATGAGGAAATGGTTGGCAACCTGCTACAACACTTGGATGTACGCAAGTCGATGGGGCCGGATGGGATCCACCCGAGGGTACTGAGCAAACTGGCGGAGGAGCTGGCCAAGACGCTTTCCATTATTTATCGGCAGTCCTGCCTATCAGGGGAGGTCCCAGTTGACTGGCGGCTAGCAAACGTGACGCCCATCTACAAGAAGGGTCAGAGGGTAGACCTCGGGGAACTATAGGCCTGTTAGCTTGACCTCAGTGCCAGGGAAGTTCATGGAGCAGATTATCTTGAGTGTCATCACGTGGCACTTGCAGGGCAACCAGGCGATCAGGCCCAGTCAGCATGGGTTTGTGAAAGGTAGGTCCTGCTTGACGAACCTGATCTCCTTCTATGACCAAGTGACACGCTTGGTGGATGAGGGAAAGGCTGTGGATGTGATCTACCTTGACTTCAGTAAGGCTTTTGACACCGTTTCCCACAACATTCTCCTCAAGAAACTGGCTGCTCGTGGCTTGGACTGGCGTACGCTTTGTTGGGTTAAAAACTGGCTGGATGGCCGGGCCCAAAGAGTTGTGGTGAATGGAGCCAAATCCAGTTGGAGGCCGGTTACTAGTGGAGTCCCCCAGGGCTCAGTGCTGGGGCCGGTCCTCTTTAATATCTTTATCGATGACCTGGATGACGGGATCGAGTGCACCCTCAGTAAGTTTGCAGACGACACCAAGTTTGGTGCGTGTGTTGATCTGCTCGAGGGAAGGAAGGCTCTGCAGGAAGATCTGGATAGGCTGGACCGATGGGCTGAGGTCAACTGCATGAAGTTCAACAAGGCCAAGTGCTGGGTCCTGCACCTGGGGCACAACAACCCCAAGCAGCGCTACAGGCAGGGAGATGAGCGGTTAGAAAGCTGCCTGGCAGAGAAGAACCTGGGAGTTTTGGTTGATAGTCGGCTGAATATGAGCAAGCAGTGTGCTCAGGTGGCCAAGAAGGCCAACAGCATCCTGGCTTGCATAAGAAGCAGTGTGGCCAGTAGGTCTAGAGAGGTGATTGTCCCCCTGTACTCGGCTCTGGCGAGGCCGCACCTTGAGTACTGTGTTCAGTTTTGGGCCCCTCGCTACACGAAGGACGTCGAGGTGCTCGAGAGAGTCCAGAGAAGGGCAACGAAGCTGGTGAGAGGTCTGGAGAACAAGTCTTACGAGGAGCGGCTGAGGGAGCTGGGGTTGTTTAGCCTGGAGAAGAGGAGGCTCAGGGGAGACCTCATCGCTCTCTATAGGTACCTTAAAGGAGGCTGTAGAGAGGTGGGGGTTGGTCTATTCTCCCACGTGCCTGGTGACAGGACGAGGGGGAATGGGCTAAAGTTGTGCCAGGGGAGGTTTAGGTTGGATGTTAGGAAGAACTTCTTTACTGAAAGGGTTGTTAGGCATTAGAATGGACTGCCCAGGGAGCTGGTTGAGTCGCCATCCCTGGAGGTCTTTAAAAGACGTTTAGATGTAGCTCTTAGTGATATGGTTTAGTGGAGGTCTTGTTAGTATTAGGACAGAGGTTGGACTAGATGATCTTGGAGGTCTCTTCTAACCTAGACGATTCTGTGATTCTGTGATTCTGTGATATAATCTCCAGGTTGTACATTGTGTATAGGTCTATCCAAACCCCTACTCCGGGTTCCAACTACATATTTTCCAATTCTGTCTAATTGTTTCCCTAATGCCACCATATAGGATGTCATAATTTCATCTTCTGCTTGTGTGGACATCCCCTTCTGTATTTCATGGAGTCGTCCATACAGGATTTCAAAAGGGCTCAGTCTCTCCTTTGCTCTTGGCCTTGTTTGTATGCGCAAGAAAGCCAGAGGAAAAGACTGAGGCCAGGTCAGATTAGCTTCCTGTCCCAATTTTACAATCTGTTGTTTGATCAAGTGGTTCATCTTTTCTACCTGGCCACTCAACTGAGGGCAATATGGGGTATGAAGTTGCCAATCTTTAACTAGATGGTGGCAGATTTGTTGTACTATTCTTGAAATAAAACGCAGTTCCCTGTTAGAGGATATAGTAGCTGGTACCCCAAAACGTGGTATTATTTCCTGTATTAATATTCTTACCACCTCCCTAGCCTTGGCTGTTCTAGTTGGAAACGCCTCTGGCCAACCTGAAAAGGTGTCAGTTAATACCAACATATATCGGTACCCCCTTTTTCTTGGGAGTTCTGAAAAATCAATCTGCCATTGTTGTCCAGGCCCATTACCCTTTCCAATTTGTCCTGTCTCTAATTTTGGAGTATTTTTGGGATTAGTCTGGAGACAAAGGTCACATTGCTGAGTCACTTGTCTCACAGTGGTATATAGATTCCTTGCTACAATTTCTCTGATCAAATGTTTATATAAGGCTTCTGCCCCCCAATGCCTCTTTCTATGTTCCTCTCTTATCAAGGGTCATATCATATAAGAGGGAATAATTCTTTTCCCTTGGGGGGTAAGAGCCCACCCTTCCTCATTATAAGAACCCTCTAGATCAGTAATTAATTTCTGATCTTCCTTTGTATATTTAGGCTTACCTTCCAGGGAGATTTGCCCATCGGGGATCAGGGCCCCTTCTGTTTTTACCCCCTTTTTGGCTGCCTGTGTTGCCTCTCTGTCCACAAGGTCATTTCCTTTTTCCAATTCTGAGTTTACTTTTTGGTGTGCTCTGATGTGCATGATTGCCACTTTCTCAGGGAGCTGAACTGCTTCCAACAACTTCAAGATTTCCTTTGCATGCTTGATGTTTTTGCCCTGTGAATTCAACAATCCCCTCTCCTTCCAGATCACTCCATGTGCATGTACAACCCCAAAGGCGTATTTTGAGTGCCTATAGACGTTTGCGATTTTGCCTTGGGCCAATTCCAAGGCACAAGTCAGAGCAATTATTTCTGCCTTTTGTGCAGAGTTTTTGCAGGTAAAGGCCCGGACTCTATTACCTGGAGTGGTAACCTGCAGTGGTAACTGCATACCCAGCATGTCGTTTTCCGCTGATGACGTAGCTGCTCCCATCAGTGAACCAGTTTACCGTGTTTTCCATAGGATTGTCTTTCAGATCCAGACAGCACGAATATATTGCTTTGATGGTTTCCAGACAGTTGTGATACACTGGTTCCCCTGTGTTCCCACTGAGAAAAGAAGCTGGATTGACAATGTCAGTGACTACAATTTCCACATCATCCTGTTCCACCATTGTAGCCTGATATTTCAAAAATCTTTGTGTGGAGAGCCAATGTCCACCTTTTGCTTCCAGTACTGCAGATACCGTATGGGACACTAACACAGTCATTTTCTGGCCCCAAGGTGAATTTTCGGGCCTCCTGGATGTTTAGTACTACGGCCACGACCTCTCACAAGCATCCAGGCCATCTCTTTGCAGTTGTGTCCAATTGTTTGGCAAAATAGAAAACTGCTCTAAGGTATGGGTCCAGGTCTTGTGCTAATATTCCCAGTACAATTCCCTGCTTCTTGTAGGAAAAAAGGAAAAATGGCTTACTCACATCTGGGAGTCCCAAAGCCGGAGCTGACATCAGGGCCTTCTTCAGTAGCTTGAAAGCTTGTATTGCTTCCTTGTTCCATTGGAGGCATTTCTGTTCAGTAGTTGTGAGTGCATACAGGGGTTTAACAAGCAGTCCATAATTATAGATCATTTATAGTGCATAAATAAGTTTTAGTATAGAATCATAGAATCATAGAATATCCTGAGTTGGAAGGGACCCTTAAGGATCATCAAGTCCAACTCTTGATACCGCACAGGTCTACCCAAAAGTTCAGACCATGTGACTAAGTGCACAGTCCAATCTCTTCTTAAATTCAGACAGGCTCGGTGCAGTGACCACTTCCCTGGGGAGCCTGTTCCAGTGTGCAACCACCCTCTCTGTGAAGAACCCCCTCCTGATGTCGAGCCTAAATTTCCCCTGCCTCAGCTTAACCCCGTTCCCGCGGGTCCTGTCACTGGTGTTAATGGAGAAAAGGTCTCCTGCCTCTCGACACCCCCTTACGAGGAAGTTGTAGACTGTGATGAGGTCTCCCCTCAGCCTCCTCTTCTCCAGGCTGAACAGGCCCAGTGACCTCAGCCGTTCCTCGTACGTCTTCCCCTCCAGGCCTTTCACCATCTTTGTAGCCCTCCTCTGGACACTCTCCAACAGTTTCATGTCCTTTTTATACTGTGGTGCCCAGAACTGCACACAGTACTCGAGGTGAGGCCGCACCAGCGCAGAGTAGAGCGGGACAATCACCTCCCTTGACCTACTAGCGATGCCGTGCTTGATGCACCCCAGGACACGGTTGGCCCTCCTGGCCGCCAGGGCACACTGCTGGCTCATATTCAACTTGCTGTCAACCACGACCCCCAGATCCCTCTCTTCTAGGCTGCTCTCTAGCGTCTTATCGCCCAGTCTGTACGTGCAGCCAGGGTTTCCCTGTCCCAGGTGCAGGACCCGGCACTTGCTCTTATTGAACTTCATGCGGTTGGTGATCGCCCAGCTCTCTAACCTATCCAGATCCCTCTGCAAGGCCTTTCCACCCTCATTCGAGTCCACAACTCCTCCAAGTTTGGTGTCATCAGCAAACTTGCTCAAAATACCTTCTATTCCTACATCCAGATCGTTTATAAAAATATTGAAAAGTACCGGCCCTAAAATGGAGCCTTGAGGGACCCCACTGGTGACCGCCCGCCAGCCTGACGCAGCCCCATTTACCATAACCCTTTGGGCCCTGCCCGTTAGCCAATTGCTCACCCATCGTATGATGTTTTTATTTAGCTGTATGGTGGACATTTTGTCCAGTAGGATCCTATGGGAAACCGTGTCAAAAGCCTTGCTGAAGTCCAAAAAAATCACATCAGCTGGTTTCCCTTGGTCCATCATACGGGTGATCTTATCATAAAAGGAAATCAGGTTAGTTAGGCAGGACCTGCCCTTCACAAACCCATGCTGGCTGGGACCAATGACTGCTTTGTCCCCCAGGTGAGCCTCAATAAGTTCGAGAACCATCTTCTCCATGATTTTACCAGGCACTGACGTGAGACTGACAGGCCTGTAATTGCTAGGGTCTTCTTTCTGACCCTTCTTGTAAATCGGCACAACATTTGCCAGCTTCCAGTCTACCGGGACCTCTCCAAATTCCCAGGATCGTTGAAAAATAATTGAGAGAGGTTCCGCGATGACGTCCGCCAGCTCTTTCAGCACCCGGGGATGAATCCCATCCGGACCCATGGACTTGTAGGGATCCAGGTGGAGTAGCAAATCCCGCACACGTTCAGGGTCGGTTGGGAGTTTGTCATCCCCACCGTCCCAGCCCTCTAGCTCAGGGCACCCTGGGTCCCGAAGCCCATCATCGGCATTGAAGACAGAGGCGAAGAAGGCGTTAAGCGTCTCTGCTTTGCCTATGTCATTGTCTGTGAGGAGACCTTCCCTATCAAGGAGCGGCCCTATGTATTCTTTAGTTCTCCTTATTCCATTCACATATCTGAAAAAGCCCTTTTTATTTTCTCTCACAGACACAGCCAGCTTCAACTCAAGGTGTGCTTTGGCCACACGAATTTTCTGCCTACAAACACGAACGGCATCCCTGTATTCTTTCCATGACACCTGGCCCTCCTTCCAGTAGCGAAACACTCTCTGTTTCCGCCTAATCTCCATTAGAATGTTCCTGGTCAGCCACGCCGGCCTCCTGCCCCGCCTGCCTGACTTGCGATATTTAGGAATTGCTTGATCTTGTGCTTCTAGGAGGCATCGTTTAAAGAATGACCAGCACTGGTGGACATCGAGGCCTTCAAGAGCAGTTTCCCAGGGGACCTTGCTGACTAGTTCCCTGAGCAGCCTGAAGTCCGCTTTCCCCATATCTAGGGATGAGGTTTTGGTGGCACTTTTCTTTCTGTCACCGTAAATTTTGAACTCAACCACTTCATGGTCGCTTTGACCAAGGCGGCCACCAATCACCACATCTCCCACCAGACCCTCTCTGTTTTCTAGCAACAGGTCGAGGAGGGCACCTTTCCTAGTTGGCTCCGTTAGCACCTGCACCAAGAAGTTATCATCTAGGTGCTTCATGAACCTCCTGGACTTGCTCGTGTCAGCCGTGTGGCACTCCCAGTTAACGTCTGGCAAGTTGAAGTCCCCCATAAGGACAAGGGGAGTTAATCTCGAGGCCTCTCTTAGTTCTGTAAAGAATAATTTATCGGCGCTATCGTCCTGGCCAGGCGGTCTGTAATAGACTCCCACAACGACATCCCCTTTATTCGTTCGTCCCTTGATCCTTACCCAGAGGCCATCAACTTTGCCATCTCCGACCTGAAGTTCTACACAGTCCAGCCCCTGCTTCACATACATCGCCACCCCACCACCTCGCCTACCCTGCCTGTCCCTCCTGAAGAGCCTGTAACCATCTATCGCAACACCCCAGTCACAGGACTCATCCCACCAGGTTTCGCTTATGCCGATGATATCGTAGTTGCAGGACTGGGCCAGGACTTCTAGCTCATCCATTTTATTCCTCATACTGCGTGCGTTCGTGTAGAAGCACTTCAGGTGCGTCTCCTTACACTCAGCACCTTGTGGATCTGCCCGAAGGACCTCACTGGCACCCAGCCCCTCTGATTCTAGCGTACCTACCCTTAGGTCTTCACCGGCGTGCCTGGTTTTAGCCCCTTCCCCCTTCGACTCTAGTTTAAAGACCTATCTATCAGCCCTGCCAACTCCTGACCAAAGATCCTTACCCCTCTCCGAGAGAGGCACATCCCATCCGGTGCCATCAGGCCCTGTGTAGCATAGACCTTCCCGTGATCAAAGAACCCAAAGTTCTGCCGGTCACACCAGTCTCGAAGCCACGAGTTTATGTGAACAGCACGCCTTTCAGCTTCGATCCCCCCTATCGGAAGGACAGAGGCAAACACAACCTGCGCCCCTGATCCTCTAAGTAGTCGCCCCAAATCCCTAAAGTCTCTTTTGATCGCCTTCGGACTTCTCGTTGCTACTTCATCGCTACCAGCCTGAAAGACCAGTAGCGGGTAGTAGTCAGTGGGCCGTACCAGGCGCTGGACTTTCTTGGCGAAGTCTCTCACCCGAGCCCCAGGGAGGCAACAGACTTCTCTGCGGGTTGGGTCCGGTCGGCATATCGGTCCCTCTGTCCCTTTCAGAAGGGAGCCCCCCATAACAATAGCCCTTCTTTCTTTTTTGAAGGATGATGTGGCCATGCGGTGTGTAGGTCGCCTTGTCTTAGGCGCCCCCTCCAGCTGGGACGGGTTTTTATCTACTTTATCGTTCGGATTGTCTTGTTCTAGTCCTTCATATCGATTATTTAAGGGTAGATGAGAAGGTGAGGTGGGCAGAGAGAGGGCTCGCCTACCACCCCGAATAGGCACCTGCCTCCATTCCCCCCCTTGATCTAGGTCTCCTCCCGCTGCCTGGCAGGAGGAGGGAACCTCCGTCTTCTGCATAACAGGAGACGCCTGTGCTGTGGCAGGCTCATGAACCTGCCTCAGAGAGGGTAGAGTGCACCTCCACCAGTCAATTTCCATCTCCGATTCCCTGATGCTCCTGAGCCTGTTCACCTCCTCCCGGAGCACCGCTACCTGGCTGAGCAGTTCTTCAACCTGGGCACACCTCCCACAGGCATACCCACCACTGCTGTCGGAGACCGACAGAAGGCTGGGGCACACTCTGCAGCCCAGGACCTGGACGGCTGCGTGTTTCCCGGGTCCCTCCGTCTGAGTAGCCACCGTGGTGACCGTGGCTGGAGATGCCGCACGAGATGCGGAGGCCACGGTTTTCTGCCTGGTTGATACCATGGTCAGGTTCTACGCAAGCAGGTTACAAGCACGGAAGGGAGAGGTAGCTGCAACAGAGCGACGATGGGTCCCCGCCCTTCCTGCCCGCCCTTCCTGCCCGCACTCACTGCCTCGCTAACTGCCGCGTCACTCCCTGTTTGCCGGCCCTGTTCGCCGCGCTCCTGGTCGCTCGCGCTCCCTAAGGGCTGCCTTTGAAAGGCCGGGGGGAGGAGCTGTCGCTGACGCTGCTGGCTCCGCCTACGCCTCGTCAGCCTCCCTCACGAGGGCTGCCGGTGCCTGGCGGCTCCCTCACGTAGGCTCGATGCCCAAAAAATAGCCCTGCCTGTCCCGATCCCGCGCTCCGCTGCAGCACGTGTCTGCCCTGGAGCCGGTCGCCTCGGCAAGTGGCTCTGAAATGGCGGTGGTGCCCGATTTAAAAGGCCCGCCGCTGACGCTGTCGCTGACACTGCTGGCTCCGCCTACGCCTCGTCAGCCTCCCTCACGAGGGCTGCCGGTGCCTGGCGGCTCCCTCACGTAGGCTCGATGCCCGAAAAATAGCCCTGCCTGTCCCGATCCCGCGCTCCGCTGCAGCACGCGTCTGCCCCGGAGCCGGTCGCCTCGGCAAGAGTATCTTCCCTACCTCACTGGATCTAAAAGTTGGAGGCAGGAAGCACAGTTTTATGGTGGTGAAAAGATGCTGGGCACATTGTGTGGGGTGCTCCTAAAGGCATTTGTATCCTTTTCCAACATGCCTAAGGTGCCGCGTCTGTTTCAGGAATGGAGTACCCAACAGAGGTGAGACAGATACTCTGAGATCATGAAAGCCATCAGAAAACTGCCCCTAAGAAGATGACTGATATGGGGAGGTCAAGACAAGCCCGGGCAAGAGAGATATGAGATTTGAGGGGGGAGAATAGGAGGTTGGCTAGCAGAAATTAATGATTTCAGGGAGGTTAGAAGGTTCAGGCAATGTTGATTCTGCTGCAACTCTGACTTAAAACAGTCATGTAAAGCCCTTCCTCTATTTTAACCAGTGAAATTAATCCTTAAACCTAAATACTACTCCACACCCTGACAGGAATCCACTACTCTAATGCCTGACCTCAAAGTTATACTGGGTCGGGCTGGGATGTTAACTTTCCCTGCAGCAGCCCATATAGTGCTGTGCTCTGCACTTGTAGCTAAAACAGCAATGGTATCACACCAGTGTTGTGTCTGCTGCTGAGCAGTGCTGGCACAGCATCAGGACTCTCTCTAACCCCCCTACGGGTGGGCAAAGATGTGAGAAAAGAAACATCACCAGGGCAGCTGACCTAAACCAACCAAAGGGATATTCCATACCGTATGATGTCACACTCAGCAATAAAAGGTGGAGAAAGGAAGAAGAAGGGAGGGGTGGGCTCTCGTTGTGAAAACGTGTCCTCCTCCCGAACACTGGCTACGTGTGTTGAGGCCCTGCTTCAAGGACGTGGTCAAGCATCGCTCATTTGTGGGAAGTAATTTCTTTCCTCTGCGCTTCCACATAGCCTTTACTTGTTTTGTTTAATTTTCCCTTTCCCCCTCCCTTTTCCCCTTTCCTTTTTTCCCCTTTAGTTAAATTGTTAATTGTTTAGTTAAATTGTTTAGTTAAATTGTTTAATTAATAATAATCTTTCCTTAATAATTATTTGTTTTCTTCCCTTTAATTAAATCATCCTTATCTCAACCCGTGAGTTGTTCTTTCCTTTACTTCTTCCCCTCCTCATCTAAGGAGGGGGAGTGAGAGAGCGGTTGTGGTGTTCAGCTGCCTAGCACAGTAAAACCACCACAAAAGTATAACTTGAAGCCAAAACTCTGCCCATAGCCTCTGTCCCTTACATTTACTCTCTTGTTCAACCTGATCCCTGCCCTTAACACTACCATTAAAATGCTCAATTTAACCCTAGACTTCTAGGCAGACCTAAACAAAGTCATAAATCTCAAAGCTTGCCCGTAACCTAACCAGAGGCCTTACACCACAAGCAGAACACCAAACACTTCCACTACAATTTTGCCTAAACTCTAACACAGAAAGGTGAGCCTTAATCACTTAATCGCTGCCCAGGAGGCTCCCGTAGTGCAGGGGCTTGCAGATGGCAATGTAGCAGTCATAGGCCATGATGGTGAGAAGGGAATACTCTGCATCAAAAAATAAGACTAAAAAAAGCATGTTTGTAGCACATCCTTGATAGGAGATGGCCCTGGTGTCCCAGAGGGAATTGGCCATGGCTTTGGGCAGAGTGGTGGAAATGCAGCCCAGGTCAAGGAGGGCGAGGTTGAGGAGGAAGAAGTACATGGGGGTGTGGAGGTGGTGGTCGCAGGCTACGGCAGTGAGGATGAGGCCGTTGCCCAGGAGGGCAGCCAGGTAGATGCCCAGGAAGAGCCCAAAGTGCAGGAGCTGCAGCTCCCGCGTGTCTGTGAATGCCAGCAGGAGGAACTCGCTCACAGAGCTGCTTTTGGGCATTTGCTGGTTCTGGGCATGGGGTACTGCCCAAGGAGGAAAAAGGCAGGCAGGAAGTACAACAAAATTATCTGGAAAGGACTATCTGCCTATCAAACAGACGTTTGGTAGGTCCCTTTCATGAGTTTTGATTGATGCTGCCTGAAGTTTTCCATGGGAGCAGGGGTCTCTGCTCTGAGCAATGCAGGATTAGTCCATTCTTACAGCAAGAGGTGAAGAGGACCACTGGGTAATCTTAGATTCAATTCACTCCTGATCTCAGGTGATTATCCATATCTCCATAGCTCCAGTAAGCACTAAGGAGACTACAAACATGATGTTGGTGTAGTCTGTAGGCTGAGGTGTGGGAAGGGACTTTATGAATTTCATCGCTGACATACAGGTCTCTCAGTGCAATGCCCTAGGAGTCTCAGTCTGCTGTACAATCCTGAAAATCCATTACCATGAAACCTGCCTCCCCTCCTCTGAAGGAATCTGAAAGCTTAGAATACAGAAATAAATTAACTGTGCCATCAATGTACAGATGGTTTCAGGAGCTTCCCCCTGTTCCAGGGCAGTCTGGATCAGTCCATGGCAAATGGTACGGCTCTGTTTCCAGCCCTGGGGCACTCGATTCCAGGTCAACTGGACGCCTCTTCAAGTGAAACAAACTAGTATTCATTTTCTCTAGTATTCATAGTATTTTTTACTGTGTTTGGAGGACTGCACACTGGAAACTGGAACAGCAATTTCTCAGAAGAACCCTTTTTGTGAATGTTTTACCTTGCAATTCATTCCTCTAGGATGGAAGTAGATTTTTACTCCCATTTGTTCATGTTCCGTCCCTAGTCACACAGGTAAACCACAGGGTGGCACATGGTGTGTACCAACCTGTCCTGGTTTCAGCTAGGATAGAGTTAATTTTCCTCCTAGTAGCTGGTAGGGTGTTATGCTTTGGATTAGGATAGGAAGAATGTTGGTAACACACTGATGTTTTAATTGTTGCAGATCAGTGCTTACTTTTCAGCTTCTCACTCTGTCCTACCAGTGGGCAGGCTAGGGGTGCAGCAGGAGCTGGGAGGGGACAGACCCAGGACAGCTGACCCAAACTGGCCCAAAGGGGAATTCTATACCATCTGACTTCATTCTAAACAATATATAGGGGTGGCTAGCCGGGATGGGGGGTGCGGCTGCTCAGGGATAGGCTGGGCATCGGTCAGCGGGTGGTGAGTAATTGCATTGTACATCACTTATTTCATACACATTATTATTGTTACTGTTATTATTATTGTTGTTGTTGTTGTTATTATTATTATTATTATTATTATTATTTTCCTGTCTTAATAAACTGTCTTTATCTAAACCCACAGGTTTCGTTTTCCCATTTCTCTCCCCGATCCCAGAGAGGGAGGGGGGCGGGTGAGCAAACATCTGTGTGGTGCTTAGCTGCCGACCGGCTTAAACCACAGCAGAGAGGTGCTGGCTGAGCTGCTGACATAGTCATAAGACCTATCTCAAAGACCTTGGAAAGGACAAATTGATCAATGACATTCCTTGGGACTCAGAAAAGGCAGATGTCAAACCCATTTTCTACTACAAGCATGACCAGAAGGATGATTATGCCTAACCAAGAATTAAAATGCCAGCTTTAACCCTATCCCTCAACCAAGAACTAAACAAAACACTAACCCACAAAGCTTGCCCTTATCCTACACCTTGAGCAGGCATCTTGAGCAGAACACCAATCCCTCCCTCAAAGGCCTTGCCATTCCATAAAACCTAGAAGGTGACCTCTAATCCCTAAACATAAAATTGAACACCTAACTCCCAAAGGCTTCCACCACATACACAGCACATCTCATCTTCAACCCCACTCCTACCCCTAAGTTCAGCTGTTTGTCCCCTCGGGGCAGGGCAGGCACTGAGAGATCCTTGAGCAAAGAGTCACTCTCCATCTTTTTATAACCCTCCCTTAAGTACTGAAACGCCACAAAGAAGTTACCCAGGAGCCTTCTTTTCTCCAGGTTCAGCATCCCCAGCTCTCTCAGCCTTTCTTCATAGGAGAGATGCTCCAGCCTCTTGATCAACTTCGTGGCCCTTCACTGGACCTGTTCTAACAGATCCACATCCTTCTTGTGCTGGGGGCCCCAGACCTAGACGCAGGACTCCAAGTCAAGCCTCAAAAGGACAGAGTAGAGGGGACAATCACCTGCCTCCACCTGCTGGCCACTCCTCTCTTGATGCAGCCCAGGATGCGGTTGGCCTTCTGGGCTACAAGTGCACACTGCTGGCACATGTTGAGCTTTTCGTCCAGCAGAACCCCCAAGTCCTTCTCTGCAGGGCTGCTCTCAATGAGTTCTTCTCCCAGCCTATCCTCGTGTCTGTGATTTCCTTGGCCCTCCTGCAGCACCTTGCACTTGGACTTGTTGAACCTCATTACGTTCACATGGGCCCAAATTTCAAGCTTGTCCAGGACCCTTTGGATGGCATCCCTTCCTCTGTTGCATCAACTGCACCACTCATCTTGGTGTCATCTACACACTTGCTGAGGGTGCACTTGACCCCAGTGTCTTTGTCATTGATAAAGATATTAAGCAGTACCGCTCCGAGGACAGACCCCTTAGGTACAGTAATCATCACCAGCCTCCACTTGGACATAGGGCTGTTGACCACCACTCTCTGGGTGTGACATTCAGGCCAACTCCTTATCCACTGAATGGTGCACCCATCAAATGCGTATCACTCCAATTTCGAGACCAGGATGTCATGTGGGACCGTGTCAAGAGTCTTACATACGTCCAAGTAGATGACATCAGTTGGTCTTCCCTTGTCATCTGTTGTGGTCACTCCATTGTAGAAAGCCATCACATTGGTCCGGTACGATTTACCCTTTGGTGAAGCCATGCTGGCTGTCTCTGATCACCTCTTTGTCTTACATGTGCCTTGACACTGATTCCAGGAGGATCTTTTCAATGATCTTGACAGGCACAGAGGTGAGGCTCACCATTCTGTAGTTCCCTGGGTCCTCTTTTCTAAACTTTTTAGAAATGGGAGTGATGTTTTCCTTTTTCCAGTCACTAGGGACTTCACCCGACTGCCAGTCAAATATAATGGAGAGAGGCTTGTTAACTACATCAGCCAGTTCCCTCAGGACCCTGGGATGCATGTCATCAGGCCCCATAGGCTTGTACCTGTTGAGTTTCATCAGGTGGTCTCAAACCTGCTCTTCACTTACAGCAGGTGGGACTTTGTACCCACAGCCTCCATCCATGGGTTCAGGGAAGTGAAAGACTTGGGAAGCTTGACTGGCAGTGAAGACTGAGACAAAGACGTTGAGTATCTCAGCCTTCTCCATGTCTGTCATTACCAGTTCACCCTTCTCATCCAGCAGAGGAGGAACACTCTCCTTGGCCTTTCTTTTCTGAGTAATGTATCTATAGAATATCTTCCTGTTATTATTTACATCCCTTGCCAAGCTCAGTTCAATCCGTGCCTTGGCTTTCCTTATCCCATCCCTACACATGCATGTCCAGCAGAAATTAATGATTTCATAGATGTAAGAGCATTCATGCAATGCTGATGCTGCAGTAACACTGACTTAAAACAGTCATTTATGGCCTTTATGTTATTTGAACCAGTAATTTTAATCCCTAAAACTCAGTGCTACTCCTACACTCTGACAAGAATCCAGTACTCTAATGCTTGAACTCGAAGTATCCCTTGATGCAAAACTCAGGCAATAGCCCCTTTCCTTTACTCTTCTGCTCACCCTAATCCCGTCCCTTAACATCGGCATTAAAATGCTCTATTTAACCCTAGGCTTCTTAGCAGACCTAAACAAAACGCTAAACCACAGAGCTTCTGCATACCATAACCACAGACATGAAACCCATGGAAGAACACCAAAGCTTCCCATTAAACCTTTGTTTACTCTCTAACCCAGAAAGATGAGTCCTAGTCCTATGGGAACTAGAAAGTGGTCAGCTCTGCCTCAGGATCTCCTGCACCAGCAGGAGGAATGTGACTGTGGTGAATGTGAATGTGCTGACAGGTCACCCTTGACTTTTACCTGGTATCTCTACTTTTTGGCTGACATCCGCCAGTGGCCCTGGTAGGCCAGCAGCACGCATGTGGTTGGCATGCTGACTGTGGGATCCCCTCTGCCTACATACCCAGGACAACCTAGATAGAAAGAAGGCCCGAATATGGGTTGTCCTGTCCCTTCTGCTTGAGTACATGACTGGACAGCAGGAGGCACAAGGCTTGGGTGTGTCTAGCCAAGAAGCTGCAAGACCAGCAGCAGGCCCATGTCTTGGAAGATGCAGGTGAGGTGACTTCTGTCTGGTTGGCTGACAGGCCGCAAGAAGGCTGATGTGTTGGGATGCCTACTTTAGGATTGGTTTCCACCCTGGTGAAGCTTTCTTTTGTAGTAGGAAAGAGCAGAAAAGAAAAAAATCCCACAGTCACCTTAGAAGGTTGGCACTGGCCGTAAGGACAAAGAAATGTCCCAGGGAACAACTGGTCTTGCTGCTAGAGACTGAGGCAAAGAAGGCATTAAGTACCTCAGCCTTTGCCTCATCTCTTGTCACTGTGTTTCCTCCCACATCCAATAAAGGATGATGATTCTCCTTAATCCTCCTTTCTTTAAAGTATTTATATAAATAGTTATTATTATCTTTGACAGTAATAGACAAATTGAGCTCCAGACGGGCTTTGGCCTTTCTAATTTTGACCTGCACAGCCCCATAACATTTAGGACACAGCTCCAGACAAACTGACAGTATGCATGAAAGGAAGCACAGAAGAGGGGGAACCTGGCAGCCTTCCATCCCCTACCCTTCTGTGACTCTGTGCTGCAATTCCATTCAACTGGTTACTCCTGTATTATCCACACTTTCCTGCAACTCCTGATGCTGCTGTCTTGTCACAGATAGCAGAATCACACAGAGGTTGAACTGTCTGCCTGCAGATATTAGCAGGTGACAGAATGGAGCATCAGTGTGGGGGAACCTTGAGAAACTGCAGGATTTTGCCTACATAAATGTCTTGGCATTTACAAGGAGAAGAGCCTAGTCCTGCACCAGAGGAAGAGGAAGACCACACATCAGGGCAGACTGGGACCCTGCTGAGTGAGCAGTGCCCAGGAGGAGGAGGGCCAGGGCAAGACAGGGGATGCCATACGAGCTGTAGTGCCTGCTCAGCAGGAACCAGGCCAGCTTCCTACAGAGCTGCCTTAGTAGGAGCACGACCACCAAGAAAATCTGAGTTACCATACTCAGCTCAGATCCGGTGTGACACCACACAGACAGGGGTCTACAGCCAGCAGGGAAAGATGTGCAGGTCTGGGAGTCCCTAGGACACCCTGTTGTGGAGAGAAGCAAGGACATTGGAAAGGCTGAAAGTCCCAGCAGGACCAAGGCCTTTGTCTCAGTGGCTGTGGTTGTTGTCTCTGTCACTGAAGCTTATGAAGAGACAGCTTAGTGTTTAAACACCAGGGTCTCATTGTGTCCTCACCCCCACCCATGAATCAGGCAGGAGTCGTACCACTCTCCTGCACTTGGCCATGCACATCCCTATATCCTACTGCCCCAGGAAGATCCCTGAGCAATGTGTGAAGGGAAAGGATCACCCTTCCCAGGGGCTGGGGGTCAAGGCATGTTTTTCAATACGTTAGTGTCACTATCACATTGCTTTTGTCTACTTGTCCTCACTGCCTCCAGTGTTTTGCTCTAACCAGCTTCAAGGGAGGCTATGTCCTGGGGGGGTACTGCAGGAAACTTGCATCTGACTTGGACTTCTTGAAGAGATTTCTTCAATTTGCTCTCAGTGTCTGAGGTTTGTGGGCTCATCACCAAAGCCACCAGAGGGGTGATTACACTGCCTTGGTCTGGACCTCTACTGCTGAGCTGGGCCAGGCTCTCGGGACAGAGAAAACACATTTCAAAAAGTCCCATGATGGAGAGAGACACGTCTGCCCAGGAGCAGCTCCTCTGCACAGCGCAGCAGGTGGCACGGGTAGAGGAGAGAAGGAGAGAGAGCGTGGAGGCAATTGGGATTGGGAGGATGCTGAGAACTGACTGCAGGAGAAATCTGCACAGCCCTTGGCAAGGTAAGTCTCTGGCTGCAGGGCCATGTAGCTGCACGTCCTGGAAGGGTCTCCCTCTGGGTCTTGTTTCTGGGAGGGTGTGGTGGTTTTACCATGCTAGGCAGCTGAACACCACAACCGCTCTCTCACTCCCCCTCCTTAGATGAGGAGGGGAAGAAGTAAAGGAAAGAACAACTCACGGGTTGAGATGATTTAATTAAAGGGAAGAAAACAAATAATTATTAAGGAAAGATTATTATTAATTAAACAATTTAACTAAACAATTTAACTAAACAATTAACAATTTAACTAAAGGGGAAAAAAGGAAAGGGGAAAAGGGAGGGGGAAAGGGAAAATTAAACAAAACAAGTAAAGGCTATGTGGAAGCGCAGAGGAAAGAAATTACTTCCCACAAATGAGCGATGCTTGACCACGTCCTTGAAGCAGGGCCTCAACACACGTAGCCAGTGTTCGGGAGGAGGACACGTTTTCACAACGAGAGCCCACCCCTCCCTTCTTCTTCCTTTCTCCACCTTTTATTGCTGAGTGTGACATCATACGGTATGGAATATCCCTTTGGTTGGTTTAGGTCAGCTGCCCTGGTGATGTTTCTTTTCTCACATCTTTGCCCACCCGTAGGGGGGTTAGAGAGAGTCCTGATGCTGTGCCAGCACTGCTCAGCAGCAGACACAACACTGGTGTGATACCATTGCTGTTTTAGCTACAAGTGCAGAGCACAGCACTATATGGGCTGCTGCAGGGAAAGTTAACATCCCAGCCCGACCCAGTATAACTTTGAGGTCAGGCATTAGAGTAGTGGATTCCTGTCAGGGTGTGGAGTAGTATTTAGGTTTAAGGATTAATTTCACTGGTTAAAATAGAGGAAGGGCTTTACATGACTGTTTTAAGTCAGAGTTTTTCCACGTGCCTCCCTCACCTTGCCGTGGTCTCCCTGATGGTAAGCACTGCTATGTTTGCCTACCTGAAGCCCCCCTCCATCTCTTCCCCATCGCTGGACCTGCTGGTGGCAGTTCTGTACTCAGTGGTGCCTCCAGCAGTGAACCCCCTCATCTACAGCATGAGGAACCAGGAGCTGAAGGATGCAGCGAGAAAACTGTTTCTGTATGTGCTTCTTAAACATCTGTATTGTTAACATTATTGTGAATTGTATCATATCATTTTTATCCTTAGTAATATTATCATAATGTAACACTTAGTAATACCTCTATCAAGACTAACAGGGTATTTGAGACTGACATGAGAATTTTTCATATTATTTTTCTTCATTATGATTTTCTTCTTTTTTTTTTTAATATTGATTTAAATATTATTATTCTTGATAGGCATACTTCCTCTTAATTTATTTACTTTGACTTTATCTTCTAATCTACCTGAGGAACTAGGTTTCCAGTGTACATATAGACAATAATAAAGACATCAGAACTTCCTTGTTCAGCTCCACCACACAGGAGGGGCTCAGGGCCAAGAGCCCAGCTGCTACATGGAGGAGCAGCCCCGGTGGCCCTCGGGGCTGCCCCTCACTGTCCGCTGGGCTCTGCTTCTCTTCTGCCTTTGGGCCAGGGCTGCCACATCTCTGCACGCCTCTTCCAAAGCTGGTGTCAGGAATACACTTAAGGAGCTGCTCCCTGAACAGGCCTCTTGATTTTCTGGGAATCACCGTGGACCAGAGACCCAGAGTGATCAGTGTAGGACCAAGGGACTTGGAAGAACTGCCTTCTTGCTTGCACATGGCTCAGCAAAAAATAACTGGTCTTCGACTTACCTGCCTGGGAGTGCCCACTGGTTCTGGGGCTGATGGCAAATAGCAACCTTGAGAGGAATCTGGAGCTGCTCTGTGCCTGGACCAAGCCTCTTGTGCTGGCCAGGGGAACGGGGCGGACCCTGAGGGGCACAGGCACTCTGTGCTGGGGAACTCCCAGGCAAGAGACCAGGGCTCCTGCAGCTTCACGGACCTCCATTCCCTGAGCCGTGGCTGGCCCCAGCCCGGGGGCTGCTGGGGAGGCCCAGAGCTGCCTTTGTCCCAGCAGCTGCGGTGCCTTGCAAGGGGCTGGGGCTGTGGTGGCCGTGCCCAGAGCCCTGCAGCCACCTGCGGTGGGCACTGCCCTGGGGCCAGCAGAGCCTGGGCTGCTGGGCTGGGCTGGGCTGGGCTGGGGAGAGGGCAGGGAGGTGGGGAGAGGTGGGCAGGGGCCGGGCTGGGCTGGGCAGTGCCCAGAAGAGAGCAACAGCAGTGTCAGGGAGCGGTGGGAGCATGCAGGGGAGGGCTCCCAGCAGGGCTTGGTGCTGCAGAGCCAGGGCTGGGGAAGGGAGCCCAGAGCAGCAGGGGCGGGGGAGAGGAAGCTGCTCTGGGCCCTTGCTGGCCTGGGCAGAGCAGGAAGGGGGCCCAGGGCATTTCTTCCCCTCACTGCAGCCTGCCAGGACCTGCAAGGCAGTCATGGAGCGTCCCAGGTCAGGCTCTGCCATATGGTGCACAGGGAGAGGGCAAAGCCTCTCTGAAAAAGAGGCTGAAACTGAAAAAGGTCCCTTCCCTGCCTCATGATGTGACAGGGCCAGGGTGGGACAGGTTACCTTTATTTGATGTAGTTCTTGTATAATTGGCGTTGGTGATGGCACAAAAAGACAGTTCCTTCACCAGTGATGCACATCCTTCTTCATGTTAGGACAGATCAACGTCCTTCACTCTGCTTTATCTCATGGATGAACTGGATTAGGTCTCTTTGATTAGTCTGAGCCACAATGCAGTGCTTTTTGCCTTCTGACACTCCAGCACAATACCTATGAATTTCCCTTGCTCTGTACATTGACCGGACAGGTCATTTCACATTTTTCACTTTCATACCCGTAGTTGGAATGGGATGGTTTCCCAAACTGGGGCAAGCTGATGGGTTCTCTCTCAGCCATTTGAAGTGTTCTGCTCTTGAGTCTTTCAGCCTGAGTTTTCCACATATGACCTAGGATGGTAAATGGATGTTTTTGTGTCTACTAGGAAGAAGGGAGAATGTCTTGGGATCCCAATTGCCCTTTCAACTTCAGATGTCAGTGAAGGAGTTTGTCTTTGAAGGGTTTTCATGTGCTGGGCTGGGCTGCAGTTTCAAGGAGAAAGACTACTGCTGGCCAGTGATGTGCCCTGGGAACATCATCTGTCTCCACCTTATCCACCAATGGGCTCTGCTCTCCTGCAGGTCAGAAAATGCCCAACATCAGCTCTGTGAGCGAGTTCCTCCTGCTGGCACTCACAGACACGCGGGAGCTGCAGGTCCTGCACTTCGGGCTCTTCCTGGGCATCTACCTTGCTGCCCTCCTAGGCAACGGCCTCATCCTCACTGCCGTAGCCTGCGACCACCGCCTCCACACCCCCATGTACTTCTTCCTCCTCAACCTTGCCCTCCTCGACCTGGGATCCATCTCCACCACTCTCCCTAAAGCCATGGCCAATTCATTCTGGGATAACAGGGCCATCTCCTAACAAGGGTGTGCTGCACAGGTCTTTTTCTTCCTCTTTTTTATATCAGCAAAACATTCTTTTCTAACTGTCATGGCCTATGACCACTACGTTGCCATCTGCAAGCCCCTGCACTACGGGAGCCTCCTGGGCACCAGAGCCTGTGCCAAGATGGCAGCAGCTACCTGGGGCAGTGGCTTTCTCCATGCTGTCCTGCATACAGCCAGTACATTTTCCCTGCCCCTCTGCCAAGGCAATGCAGTGGACCAGTTCTTCTGTGAAATCCCCCAGACCCTCCAGCTTTCTTGCTCAGAGTCATTCCTTGGGGAGATTGTTCTTATTGTAGGTAGTATTTCTTTAGTATTTGCTTGTTTTGTTTTCATTATGTTGTCCTATGTGCAGATCTTCAGGGCAGTGCTGAGGATGCCCTCTGAGCAGGGCCGGCACAAAACCTTTTCTACATGTCTCCCTCACCTGGCCAGTGTCTTCCTGTTTGTCAGCACTGGCATGTTTGCCTACCTGAAGCCCCCCTCCATGTCTTCCCCATCCCTGGATCTGTTGGTGGCTGTTCTGTACTCAGTGGTTCCTGCAGCCGTGAACCCCCTCATCTACAGCATGAGGAACCAGGACCTCAAGGATGCAGTGAGGAAACTCTTTGGATACATGTTTCTTCAACAGTAATAATTATGTCTACAATCCGAACAAGAGTCATTTTTTTTCTGAAAATTTGTTAGGATTGGTTTTTTTTGTTGTTGTTTTTTGTTGTTTTTTTCTTTTATAATATCTTATACTTAATCTTTTGATTTTGATCTAATAATGGTATCTTTAGTTTCCTATTTGTTATTTTTTTATTATTATTATTGTTCTGCCCCCAAATATCTCACGTACCTGTAGACCCAGGCTTCCCATGTAGATAAAGACAATAAAGAAGACATCAGAAATTCAGAAATTCATTGGTCTCAGCTGCCATAACTTTCCACCTCCTCTGGAGCTGGGGGAGCAGCCCCAGCATGCAGGAGGGACTCAGGGCCAAGAGCCCAGCTGCCACATGGAGGAGCAGCCCCGGTGGCCCTCGGGGCTGCCCCTCACTGCCCGCTGGGCTCTGCCTCTCTGTTGCCTTTGGGTCTGGGCTGCTGCTTCCCTGGAGCCATGGCCATGGCCAGCAGCAGGACGTGGCCTTTTAACTGCTGCTCTCTTTTGGCTTCCACATTGTTCTCTTATGGTCTTGTACATGGGTTAGCCCTAAGGTCTCGTGTACCTTGGTGACAGTCCTGTTGGCTCTGCAGTGGCATCCCTGTGACTGCAGGCAGCAGCAGGCAGTGTACAGCCCTGTGACACAGCTGACCTCCCTGATACCACAGCAGTAACAAAAGGGGCTGTTCAGGGCAAACCCAGAAGCCTGGACGCCTCTTCCAATGCTGTTGTTAGGAATAGAGCCAAGGGGTTGCTCCCTGCTCTTCTCTTTTCTGGGATTCTTCATGGAGACAGGATGAAAGTCGCAGGGCAGTGTGTGAGTAGCCAAGGACTGGACCAAGAACTCCCTTTATGGCCTCACCTGTCTAATCAGACAACAACTGGACTTGGACTCCCCTTCATGTCCTTTCTGACAGCTTCCATTTCAGGGAATTACTCTAAATGCACCAGAGCCACTGGAGGCCTAATGATTTCATTGAAAGCATAACCTTGAAATGTGATTTAAAGGAAATATTTCAAATGTGAATAAACTACTCTGAAAACCTTGGCACTGGTTGCTTATGGTCAGACAGCAAAGTTCTGCCTCAATACCCAGTATTCAGCACTTAAGTCATAAAGCAACTACTAATTACCTCAAAAGATTCAATCCCTTCCATAAAATGTCAGACAGTGTAGTTTCTATCATGAAGAAATGTGAATTTTCAGGATCTATATTCATCACAGAAAAAGAAATACTGAAGTTCACCTGTACTTGCTTTGTCATCGCTTTGTCTATCATGGTGTGCTCCCTCATCTTCCAGGTACATCCACCTCTGTTGATTAAACAGACCCTACTGACTGTCCCCTTTCCAGCTGCCTATCTGGACCTATGCACTTCCCATTGTTCTCCTGGTTTGCCCTCCCTCTACTCTTTGATCATTCAAACCGCTCTCACCCGACCCAGTTGCTGCTTTGAGCTTCAGGGAGTTCAACCTTGCTCATCTATCAGCAGTCTGTTTAATTTTGTCCTTACGGAACTCTTCATCATTCATCACTGAATTAATATCATATGGATTAATACTTACCTTAATACTTACAATTTCCTATCTATCAGTATAAAACACTTATTATACAGTAATCCTCATGGGAACGTAAACCTCACTGGAGGCGTAGAAGGTGAGGAACTTGCTTTGGTTTTTTTGGGGAAAATCACAGAATGTTTTCCTGTTCTTTGTTTGGAAATAGGAAAAAGACTTTTGTGCCTGAGCGCAGTCAGGTCTCTAAGGAAAGCAGGTGAGAGCTGGTGCAAAGGAGCCGTAACATCCAGATGCAGACTTCGGTGCAGAAATCTGGTGTAAGGAAAAGTGATGCAAGAACCAGGTGGCCAATGAGAGAAATGGCAGGGCTGGGGTGGTGAGGAACAAGGCTGACCATGCAGTCAGACCTCTCTGATTTTCCTCCCTACCCATGTCTCCAATGAAGTCACTCAGAATCAATATCAATAGGAGGATGATGCCCCAAACTGAAAAGCAGCAAAATTCATCCTTTAAAATAATAAAATATTTTAATTATATTCACTTTGAAATTTTCCCCCTTAACTACACAGTCAAAGCTCTCCAATTAGCTCTACAAGTCTTGAAGGAAACTATGGGAGAGATATGGCTCCTTAGGAGTTTCTGCATTTTAATGAGTTCCATGGCGTATTTTGGTGCTCAGTCTATGAACCTCGGGTACTGAGAGGAGAATGATGAAACAGTGTGTGAAGGTAAAGTCAGAAGGGAACGTTGAAGTGACTTGGAGTATTAATGGGCCCCACTGCGGGCCCTAAGAAACAAAGCTTCCCCAGGGCCTTGTTAGGGCAGATAATTGGAGGCCATGATTACAGACAGGCAAAGGCAGAGTGCTTAGAAAGGTCTTGGCTTGTTTTAGTGAAGCAGAAGGGTCAAGGCCTGACCCAAGCCACTGGGAGGGGAGATCCTGCACCCCCATGTCTGGCTCGGGGCTCTTTGTGGGGTCTGTGGGGTGTGGTGGGCAGTGTGATGCCATGAGAAGAACAATGGTATGACACCTGCCAGCCTCTGCACATCGCTGCAAGGAAGCAGTGAGGCCCCATTGCAATGAGTATATCTTGTCTCCTCATAAGCTCTAGACAAAGGGACAAAAATGTCAGGGCTGTTGGGGCCTTCCGTTCTTGTCAGCACTCTCTGCATTCTCTACACTTTTTCCTATGCTGTCCCACTCTTTGTCCTATTTCCTTGAAGTCTGCAGACACCCATCTCTGTTCACAACCTTGCTCTCATCCCAACATTTCCATGATTTCACCATGATGTCTCGTCAACCCTCACCAGCTGTTCCTTGAAACACAAAGCCAGGGTTTGATCACAGACACTCTTTGGGTGACCTCTGGCACCACAGCACTGACCGTTGAGGGACATTTCTTCCTCCTTGCAGCCAGTGCCAACCTGCCAAGGTGCACTTTGTGGCAGTTTTTTCTCTCCTGCTCTTTCCCAATACCAAAGAAAGCTCCATCAGGGTGGAAACCAATCCCAAAGTAGGCATCCCAACCCACCAGCCTTCTTGCGGCCTGTCAGCCAACCAGACAGGAGTCACCTCACCTGCATCTTCCAAGACATGGGCCTGCTGCTGGTCTTGCGGCTTCTTGGCTAGACACACCCAAGCCTTGTGCCTCCTGCTGTCCAGTCATGTACTCAAGCAGAAGGGACAGGACAACCCATATTCGAGCCTTCTTTCTGTCTGGGTCCTCTTGGGTATGTAGGCAGAGGGGACCCCACAGTCAGCATGCCAACCAGGTGCGTGCTGCTGGCCTACCAGGGCCACTGGCAGATGTCAGCCAAAAAGTACAGATCCCAGAGAGAAGTCAAGGGTGACCTGTCAGCTACAGACAGAGTGACCTCATGGTCCCTTTCCATGACACGTTCCTGCTGGTTCCCTATCAACTGCAGAGACAGAAGTGACCTCACAGTCCCTTCCACAGTCACATTCCTCCTGCTGGTGCAGGAGATCCTGAGGCAGAGCTGAACTCCTCAGAGCATTCCCACCCATCTCCTCCACGTGGCCTACAACCTGATCAGATCCATGGACCCTCACATTCATCTTTGAATGCCATGTGACTGCACAGTGTAGTGTGTTTACGTTGCAAGGTTTTGGTAGCAGGTGCCATATGGGCAGCTTCTGTGAGAAGAATCTAGAAGCTGTTAGGTAAGGTCCCCACTGCTGACCAGAGCTGAGCCAATAAGTGATGTTTTTTGCGCCTCTGTGAGAGCATATATAAGACGGGGAAAGAAAAATACACTGCGCCACACAGCAGCTGGGAGAGTGAGAGGAGTAAGGAACAGCCTTGCAGACACCAAGGTCAGTGAAGAAGGAGAGGGAGAGGTGCTCCAGGTGCCAGAGCAGAAGTCCGCTGCGGCCTGTGGTGAGGACCATGGTGAAGCAGGCTGTCCCCCTGCAGCCTGTTGAGTACCACGGTGGAGCAGGGTTCCATGCTGCAGCCTGTGGAGGAGACCACGGTGAAGCAGATGGACCTGCACTGACAGAGGTTGCGGCCTGTGGAAGACCCCTGCTGGAGCGGATTCCAGGCTGGACCTGTAGCCCATGGAGAGGAGACCACGCAGGAGCAGGGGACCTGGCAGGAGCTGCTGTCTGTGGAGGACCCAGGTTGGAGCAGTTTGCTCCTGATGGATGGACCCCATGGTACGGACCCATATCTGGAGCAGTTCTTGAAGAGCTGCTGCCTGTGGGAAGCCCACACAGGATCAGTTCAGCAAGGACTGCATCCCATGGGAAGGACCCCACAGCACAGGGGACGAAAGTGACCGAGAAGGAGCGGCGGAGATGAAGCGCTATAGACTGACCATAACCCTGTTCCCCTGCGCTGCTCGGAGGGAGGAGGTGGAAGAGGGTGGATGGGGGGGAAGGTGCTTTTGGTTTCTTTCCTTTGTTTCTCACTTCTCTAGCTTGTTAGTAATAAGCAGTAAACTAAAAATAAATAAGCTTGCTAGTAATAAGCAGTAAATCTTACTATCTCCCTATGCTGAGTGTTTTGCCCATCACGATAATTACTGTGCGATCTCCCTGTCCTTATCTCAACCCTTGAGCCCTTTTCATCATATTTTCTCCCTGTTCCTCTTTGAGGAGGGGGAGTGAGAGAGCGGTTGTGGTGGAGCTCAGCTGCCCACCCAAGTAGGGCTGCCCGCCCTGCCTCAAGGGGCCAAGCGCATAAAGTTAAGGTTTAGGAGAGGGGCTGAAGGTGAGGAGGTTAATGCACAGGAATGAGGGTTTTGTCTGGTCATTGTTTACATTTGGGATTAGGGACTAGGGCTCACCTTTCTGGGTTAGAGATTAAGCAAAGATTTTGTCGGCAGGTTTGATGTTCTGCTTGGGGTGTCAGGTCTGTGGTTAGGGGGTAGGTAGGCTTTATGGTTTAGGGTTTTGTTTAGGTCTGCCTAGAAGTGTAGGGTTAAATAGAGCAATTACAAGCTAGTGTTAAGGGCAGGGATCAAGGTAAGCAAGAGAGTAAAGGTAAGGGAAAGAGGCTATGGGCTGAGTTTTGGCTTCAGTGCATACTTTGAGGTCAGGCATAAGAGTAGTAGATTTCTGTCAGGGTGTGGGGTAGCATTTAGATTTATGAATTAAGTTTACTGGTTGAAACTGGGGAAGGGCCTCATATGACTGTTTTAAGTCACTGCTACAGCAGTGTCAGCATAACCTGAACCTCTACAAAATCCTTAATTTCTGCTGGCCAAGCCCCTATTCCCTCCCCCAAATCTCACATCTCTCCTATCCATGCTTCTCCTGACCTCCCCATATCAGTCATCTCATTGGGATCAGCTTTCTGGTGGCTTTCATGATCTCAGAGTATCCATCACACCTCCTGTTGGCTACTCTATTTCTGAGAAAAGTGGCACTTAAGACACGGTGGAAAAGGACATAAAAGTCCATCAGAGCATCCTCCACAATGTGCCCAGCAGCTCTGCACCTCCAGAAAAGTGCGGTTCCTGCCTACAAGTTTTCTTTCCAGAATGGCTCCTATGGATCCAGAGTAACTTTTCCCAGGCACTCACTTTCTCAAGCCTCACCATTCTTACCCGCAGGTCCCACGTGTCCCTCCAACCCTCCCCTCTTCCCCTGCAGTAGTGGCACCCCACCGCAGCAGGTTGGTGCATCTCCAGGCTCAGGGGTGTTTCCTGAGGGCCTGCCCCGTGTGGGGAGTGGCGGGGAGGAAGAGAGCAAGGTCAGCTCCTGGGGCATGGCTGAGCACAGCCCAGCCATCCCACACCGCAGGCAGGCCCCTTCTCCCACGCTGAGGCACACATGCAAGGTGGACACTTCTCCATCAGCTCAGATTTCCACAGGGTCCTTCAACCCTGCTCCAGTCCCAGGACAAGCCTTGTCCTCCTACTCCACCCACAGGCAGCTGCTAAAGCCCCGAGTGTCCTTGTTTCTCACAGCCTTCACACAAGTCTTTGTCCTGGCCCTCCCCACTGGCCAGCACTGCCTCTCAGCTGACACTCAGAGAACCTTTAGAAGGGTCTTTGGGCTTCCTCAATTGTCCTGGTGCTTATTAGCACCTTCCTGACTCCTTCCAGAGCTCAGAGCAAGCCTTCTTGTCCAGCATGGGGCCTTTTACTGACTCTGACTGAGACGGAGTTACTCTCTGCCGTGCAGCCCCTGTGGTGCTGTGTTTTTGATATGTGACCAGAGCAGTACTGGTCACCCACGGCTCTGGTCCCTGTTTCTGAGCAGGGCTTGCACAGCATCAAGGCCTTCCCTGCTTCCCACTCTGCACCACCAGCGAGTTGGCTGTGGGTGGGCAAAAGGCTGGGAGGGGAACCCCCTCTGACAGCTGACCCAGCTTGACCAAATGGACGTTCCATGGCACATAACATAGTGCTCAGCAGTAAATATTGGGGTCATCTTTCCAAGACAAGGTGGCAGTTTCTCAGAGACTGCCTGCACAACGGTCTGCTAGTGGGAACTGATGAGTTACAAAATGGTCATCATGTTTGGCATTTGATTTTGATTTCTTTCTTTTTTCTTTTCCTTTCCTACCCTTATGTGTCTTTCTCTCAATTTGTGAGTTTTACTTATTTATGCTGTTCCCTCCCTTCTGCCCTCTAGATGAGGAGCAAGGAGGCAGCTCGTGCATGTTGCTGTCTCAGGTGAGCAAGGAGGAGGCTGGCTATGGTACCAGGAAATGGAGGTCCGTGAAGCTGCAGGAGCCCTGGTCTCTTGCCTGGGAGATCCCCAGCACAGAGTGCCTGTGCCCTGCAGGACCAGCCCCACTTCCCAGGTCAGCACAAGAGGCCTGGCTAAGCCAAAGAGCAGCCTGCACAGAGTAGGTGCCTGCACAAAGAGCTTTCTCTTCCTCCTTTATGCCTCTCTGCAGGCCCAGAAATGCTGCCCTGCTCTTCCACAGGGCCATCCCTGTTCCCAGAGAGCCTTGCCCAGTGCAGTGTGTCTGTGCTGGCCTGGCCGGCTGTTGCTGCTTCCCTCCCCATGCTCCCTGCAGGGCCCCAAGCTGGCGGTGCTGCTTTGCAGAGCTAGGGGGCTGTGGTGCCCTGGGACCCTGTGAGGACTCCCCACTGCCCGTGCTGCTCAGGGTGGGCAGCAGGCTCAACTCCATGGGGATCTCTGCTGCTGAGCCCCTTTCCCTTTTACATGCTGGAGAGGAGCTCTGAGGAGAAGGACCTGGGGGTCCTGGTGGATGACAGGTTGACCATGAGCCAGCAGTGTGCCCTGGTGGCCAAAAGAGCCAATGGGATCCCGGCGTGCATTAAAAGGAGTGTGGCCAGCAGGTCAAGGGAGGTGATCCTCCCCCTCTACTCTGCCCTGGTCAGGCCTCACCTGGAGTACTGTGTCCAGTTCTGGGCTCCCCGGTACAAAAAAGACAGAGGGCTCCTGGAAAGAGTCCAGCGGAGGGCCACAAAGATGATATGGGGCTTGGAGCATCTTCCCTATGAGGAAAGGCTGAGAGACCTGGGTGTGTTCAGCCTGGAGAAAAGAAGACTGAGAGAGGATCTCATCAATGTGTATAAATACCTGAGATGTGGAAGACAGAGGGATTTGGCTGACCTCTTTTCAGTGGTTTGTGGGGATAGGAGAAGGGGTAATGGCCACAAGATAGAGCACAGGAAGTTCCACACTAACATGTGAAAGAACTTCACAGTGAGGGTGATGGGGCACTGGAACAGGCTGCCCAGGGAGGTTGTGGAGTCTCCTTCTCTGGAGATATTCAAGGCCTGTCTGGACGCCTACCTGGGCAGCCTGCTTTAAGGAGCCTGCTTTGGCAGAAGGGTTGGACCCAGTGACCTTTCGAGGTCCCTTCCAACCCCTACAATTCTGTGATTCTCTGATTCTGTGATTTCCATCTGCCCTGATGGCTCAGCAGCAAAGGGCAGTGCTGGGCAGGACCATGGGGTGTCTCTAAAGGTAAAAAGAAGGTGAGTGCTGCACCAGACCTTGCCCACAGTACTTCAAAATGGTTATCCTCAATTAATCTGCAATCTTATGGGCCTTTGTCTATTGTCTCTTCACCACCTCTGCTGGCACTACAGAGCCCTCCTTTAGCCTATGGACTCCTCAGATTCGCTTTTTCCTTTACCAGACCCTTCTTTGGATGGTCACTTATTTTATGAGGTTCTAATCACCACCCACTGAGCACATTATCCCTGCAGATCCCCTGACATCTTCTGGAAGCTCCAGATTCTGCTCCAGGCTAACATCAGCCATCTGCCCCAATTCAGAGTGCGCAGTCCCATTCAGATCAGTCCAAGACCAGTTGTCTATTTGAGCATGTGCTGCCATAAAGGGAGTTCTTGGCCCAGCCCTTGGTTCCTCAGGGACCACCCTGGGACTTTCAGCCTGTGTCCTTCACTCCATGAAGTACCCCAGAAAACAGAAGAGCAGGCAGCAACCCTTTGGCTGTATTCCTGATAGCACATTTGGAAGAGGTGTCCAGGCTTCTGGGTTTGCCCTTAGCAGCCCCTTTTGTTTCTGTGGTGCTAGCAGGGATGCCAGCTGTGACACAGGGCTGCACAGTGCCTGCTGCTGCCTGCAGGGACAGAGATGCCACTGTAGGGACAACAGGACTGTCACCAAGGTACATGAGATCTCAGGGATTATCCAAACACAAGAAGAACAATGTGGAAGCCAAAAGAGAGCAGCAGTGAAAAGGCCACGTCCTGCTGCTGGCCATGGCCATGGCTCCAGGGAAGCAGCAGCCCCGACCCAAAGGCAGCAGAGAGGCAGAGCCCAGCGGGCAGTGAGGGGCAGCCCCGAGGGCCACCGGGACTGCTCCTCCATGTGGCAGCTGGGCTCTTGGCCCTGAGCCTCTCCTGCATGCTGGGCCTTCTTCCCCAGCTGCAGAGGAGATGGGAAGAGGTGGCAGCTGAGACCAATGTATTTCTGCTGGCATCTTTATTGTCTTTACACAGGAAGACTAGTTCTTTAGGTACATGAAATAAAATTAAAAAGAGAAAACAAAAAACTTAGTATATATTACACTAATAATAATATTTAAAACCAAATCAGATTTTGTTTTGTATTTTATATCAAAATATTCATTGAAAAAATACTGTTAAGACTATTAATGATGATTACATTATGAAACAAATAATAAGAATAAAAATTATATTACAATAAACACAAGGATGAAGGTATTATTGATGCTTAAGAAGCAAGTGAAGGAACAAGTATACATGCTTCTTCACTGCATCCTTCAGCTCCTTGTTCCTCATGCTGTAGATGAGGGGATTCACTATTGGAGGCACCACCGAATACAGAAATGTCACCACATGGTCCATGGATAGCAAGGTGATGGAGGGGGGCTTCAGGTAGGCAAACAAGCCAGTGCTAACAGTCAGAAAGACAACGGCCAGATGAGGGAGGCACGTGGAAAAGGCTTTGTGCCGGCCCTGCTGAGAGGGCATCCTCAGCACAGCCCTGAAGATCTGCACATAGGACACCACAATGAAAACAAAACAACCACATACTAAAGAAAGAGCAAACCCAAGAACCCCAACTTCCCTGAGGTAGGCATCTGAGCAGGACAGCTTGAGGATCTCAGGGATTTCACAGAAGAACTGGTCCACAGCATTGCCTTGGCAGAGGGGCAGGGAAAATGTATTGGCCGTGTGCAGGACAGCATTGAGAAAGCCACTGCCCCAGGCAGCTGCTGCCATCTGGGCACAGGCTCTGCTGCCCAGGAGGCTCCCATAGTGCAGGGGCTTGCAGATGGCAATGTAGCGGTCATAGGCCATGATAGTTAGAATTGAATACTCTGCTGAGATGAAGAATAAAAACAGAAAGACCTGTGCAGCACACCCTTGATAGGAGATGGCCCTGTTGTCCCAGAGGGAATTGGCCATGGCTTTGGGCAGAGTGGTGGAGATGGATCCCAGGTCGAGGAGGGCAAGGTTGAGGAGGAAGAAGTACATGGGGGTGTGGAGGTGGTGGTCGCAGGCTATGGCAGTGAGGATGAGGCCGTTGCCTAGGAGGGCAGCCAGGTAGATGCCCAGGAAGAGCCCGAAGTGCAGGACCTGCAGCTCCCGCGTGTCTGCGAATGCCAGCAGGAGGAACTCACTCACAGAGCTTTTGTTGGGCATTTGCTCCTCTGCTGGTAGATGTTGTTAAGGAAGAAAACACATCCAAAGTTAAGAGGAGTATCTTGCAGGAAAATTTATTTTATTCCTCACTGTGCCTCATATTGCCTTTCTTTCCATGAGGAGCTCTCTGCATGTCCCTGGCTCAAGCCCTGCTTTGTGCTGGCTGAGTGTCCTGTACACAGCAGCCACCTCTGTCCATCAGCCCTCGATGGGCCACCTCTGCTCCAGATCAGTAGTACATGGAGGATCCAACAGAACCCATGTGCTTGGAGGGTTCCTGGGAAGGGGCTCCCTCTGTTGAGTGAGGGGTGTTTGGCCATGTGACTCTTTGTGCATTTCTCCTTTTCACTACTCCCAGACTGGCAGGAGAGAACAGGGAGCATCTCCTCTTGCTTCACACTCCTTGCACAGCACTCCCTGTCAGAATCAGACACCACCAGCTGCCACGCTGGGCAAGGGAGAGAAGCAGGCATGGGCAGGCAGGGCGGACCCAACCCAGTGCAGAGGCTGCGGTGTCGGTGAGGTAGAGCCTGTCCTCACACCCCTGTGCCATGTGCCCTGCACAGACAGCTGAGGGTATAAAGCTCTGGAGGATGCCTTCTGCCACGGAGGAAGGTGGCAGGGGGGTGCAGCAAATGAGTCTCCTTACAGAGTTTTAGGGTTCAGACACCCCATCCAAATTTGGAAGGTGTTGGCAATGTTAAACATGTCCCATGGTTGGGTTATTGTGGGCGCAAACCTCAACCAGAGTTCACATCCAGGAGGGCTGCTCTGTCCATCCCCTGGTGCCCAGCTGCTGGCTGCTTGCAGCACTCAGCTGGGGGATGGCTGCACTCAGAGGTTGTGCTGAAAAATCACCTGCGCTTTGCTGGGAGAAGAGGGCACCATCTTCAAGTGCAGATGGAAATGTCTCCCTTTTAGCACAGCTGTGCAGAATTCAATGACAAGTACATGGCAAGGATGCTGATTCACTAGTGCAAATCAAGGGATCTCGGGTATAGCAGACTCTAAACTATGCTCTGCAGCAGCTCCCTCTCACTGCCTACCCATGTCCCTGCTGCCTGCAGCTGTCCCTCCCAGCAGCTGTTTCTCTGTCCCCACAGCTCCTCCCGTCCTTGCTCACAGACCCCATCCCACCGGCTGTGTGTCCAGCTCTGCCCTGCAGACACCTCCTGGGGATGGGGCCAGCTCTGAGGACATCTCCCTGTCTGCAGGTCCTAAAGAACAGCTCCAAAAAGCCCTGGTGCAGTCTGTAAGCAGAGAGAAGGGAAGGGATGTTCTCAGGTTCGTCACTAACCTGTTTACATCTCAATTCAATGCAATAGGAAACTCAGTCACCTGTGCAAATCCAACCACTCTGTTAACATACAGCCTGCCCAAAAATCAGAGCAAGAAAATCCAGGCGGAGAGTGCAGAAAGTGCCTTCTCTTTGCAGGCAGCCCCTGCCCTGCCCTTCCTCTGTCCAAGCCCCTGGGCTCCCCAGGCAGGCTGAGTGCTGAGCCTGGCAGGCGGCAGAGGCCCTGCCCCGGCACACAGCCCCTGGGGCACAGCAGGGACCCTGCTCTGCACCACAGCCCTGGGAACCCCTGCAGGTGCCCTGCAGCACCTTCTCCTTCACACTGCATAAGCCACTATTGACATCCTGGCAGCTCCTGGCCAGGCAGAGACGTCCTGGATTCAGGAGCTCCTTCCAGGAACCTCCCCTGCACTGTCCTGCAGCCAGAGACTTACTGTGTGCAGAGCTATGAAGGTTTCTCCTGCACTGAACTCTCCTCTGCCCACACCCTCCAGGCTGCCTGGAATCCCTTTCTGCCTGGGTGCCTGCGGTCAGAGCCCCCAGCCCTGCTGCGCTGTGCAGAGGAGCTGCTCCTGGGCAGAGCTGTCTCTCTGCACCAGGGCCCTCTTGCCAGGAGCTCTCTCTGTCCCAGGAGCCTGGCCCAGATCAGCAGCAGAGGCCCAGCCCAGGGCATTGTAATGACTCCTCTGGTGGCTTTGGTGATGAGCCCACGAACCTCAGACACTGAGAGACAATTGAAGAAATCTCTCAAGAAGTCCAAGTCAGATGCAAGTTTCCTGCAGTGTCCCCCTGAGGGCCAGCACTGACATAGCCTCCCTTGGAGCTCGTTAGAGCAGAACATTGGAGGCAGTGAGGGCAAGTAGACAAAGGCAATGTGAAGGTGACAGTGATGTGTAGACAAACTGGATGTGTTTCACCAAGCATAAGGGCCAGGCCTTGACCCCTGGCCCCTGGGAAGGGAGATCCTCTCCCTTCACACATTGCTCAGGGCTCTTCCTGTGGCAGTAGGAGATGGGGATGTGCATTGCCAAGTGCAGGACAACCCCTGCCTGATTCATGGCTGGGGGCAAGGATGCAATGAGATCCTGGCGCTTTAACGATAAGCTGTCTTCTCATAGGCCTCCATGGCAGAGACAACAGCCACAGCCACGGACAAAAAGACCTCGATCCTGTTGGGACTTTCAGCCTTGTCACAGCCCTTAATCCTTTCCACAGCAGCCTGTCCTAGGGACTCTCAGACATGCACCTCTTTTTCTGCTGGCTGAAGACCCTTCTGTGGGTGCTGTCTTACCAGATCTCAGCTGAGTCTGATAACTCAGATTTTCTTGGTGGCCATGCTCCTCGTAAGGCAGCTCTGCAGGAAGCTGGCCTGGTTCCTGCTGAGCAGGCACCACAGCTCGTATGGCATCCCTCGTCTTGCCCAGGCCCTCATCCTCCTGGGCACTGCTCACTCAGCAGGGTCCCAGTCTGCCCTGATGTGTGGGGTTCCTCTTCCTCTGGTGCAGGACTAGGCTCTTCTCCTTGTAAATGCCAAGACATTTATGTAGGCAAAATTCTGCAGTTTCTCAAGGTTCCCCCACACTGATGCTCCATTCTGTCACCTGTTAATATCTGCAGGCAGACAGTTCAACCTCTGTGTGATTCTGCTATCTGTGACAAGACAGCAACATCAGGAGTTGCAGGAAAGTTTGGATAATACAGGAGTAACCAGTTGAATGGAATTGCAGCACAGAGTCACAGAAGGGTAGGGGATGGAAGGCTGCCAGGTTCCACCTCTTCTGTGCTTCCTTCTCATGCATGCTGTCAGTTTGTCTGGAGCTGTGTCCTAAATGTTATGGGGCTGTGCAGGTCAAAATTAGAAAGGTCAAAGCCCATCTGGATCTCAATCCATCTATTACTGTCAAAAACAACAAAAACTGTTTATAAAAATACTTTAAAGAAAGGAGGATTAGGGAGAATCATCATCCTTTATTAGATGTCAGGGGAAACCTGGTGACAAGAGATGAGGTAAAGGCTGAGGTACTTAATGCCTTCTTTGCCTCTGTCTCTAGCAGCAAGACCAGTTGTTCCCGGGGACATTTCTTTGTCCTTACGGCCAGTGCCAACCTTCTAAGGTGACTGTGGGATTTTTTTCTCTTCTGCTCTTTCTTACTACAAAAGAAAGCTTCACCAGGGTGGAAACCAATCCTAAAGTAGGCATCCTAACACATCAGCCTTCTTGCAGCCTGTCAGCCAACCAGACAGAAGTCAACTCACCGGCATCTTCCAAGACATGGGCCTGCTGCTGGCCTTGCAGCTTCTTGGCTAGACACACCCAAGCCTTGTGCCTCCTGCTGTCCAGGATTGCTAGTCCACTCAAGCAGAAGCGACATGAAAACCCATATTCGATCCTTCTTTCTGTCTGGGTCCTCTTGGGTATGTAGGCAGAGGGGATCCCACAGTCAGCATGCCAACCAGGTGCGTGCTGCTGGCTTACCAGGGCCACTGGCAGATGTCAGTCAAAAAGTAGAGATCCCAGGGAGAAGTCAAGGGTGACCTGTCAGCTACTTACAGACAGAAGTGATCTCACAGTCCCTTTCTGTGACACGTTCCTGCTGGTTCCCTATCAACTGCAAAGAGAGAAGTGACTTCACAGTCCCTTCCACAGTCACATTCGTCCTGCTGGGGCAGGAGATTCTGAGGCAGAGCTGACCCCTTTCTAGTTCCCATGGGAGTAGGGCCCACCTTTGTGTGTTAGAGACTAAACAAACATTTAATGGGAAGGTTTGGTCTTTTTCTGTGGTTAGGGTATTGGCAAGCTCTCAAGTTCAGGTTCTTATTAGGTCTGCCAAGGACTTCTCTAGGGCTCAATATAGCATTTTTGGGAAGGGAAGGGATTAGGGTGCTCTTGTCCTCGTGGGGGACTTCAACTTCCCAGACATATCCTGGACATGCAATACAGCTCAGAGGAAGCAGTCTAGGAGGTTTCTGGAGAGCGTGGAAGATTTTTTTTCTGACATTTTCTGATGCAGCTGGTTAGTGAGCCTACCAGGGGAGGTGCCCCGCTGGACCTTCTCTTCACAAACAGAGGACTGGTGGGGGATGTGGTGGTCGGGAGCTGTCCTGGGCAGAGTGACCACGAAATGGTAGAATTCTCTATTCTTGGCGAAGCCAGGAAGGGGACCAGTAAAACTGCTGTCTTGGTCTTCCGGAGGGCTGACTTTCAGCTGTTCTGGACACTGGTTGGCCTAGTCCCTTGGGAGGCAGTTCTGAAGGGCAGAGGAGTCCAGGAAGTCTGGGTACTCCTCAAGAAGGAAATCTTAAAGGCTCAGGAGTGGTCTGTCCCCACGTGCCCAAAGACGAGCCAGCGCAGAAGACCGGCCTGGCCAAACAGAGAGTTGTGGCTAGAGCTTAGGAAAAAAAAGAGGGTTTATGATCTTTGGAAAAGAGGGCAGGCCACTCAGAAGGATTATAAGGATGTTGTAAGGATGTGTAGGGACAAAATTAGAAGGGCCAAAGATCATCTGGAGCTCAATCTGGCTACTACTGTTAAAGACAACAGAAAATGTTTTTATAAATACATTAACACAAAAAGGAGGACTAAGGAGAATCTCCATCATGTACTGGATGCCGGGGGAAACTTAGTTACAAGAGATGAGGAAAAGGCTGAGGTGCTTAATGTGTTCTTTGCATCAGTCTTTAGCGGCAAGACCAGTTGTTCTCTAGATACCCAGTACCCTGAGCTGGTAGAAGAGGATGGGGAGCAGGATGTGGCCCTCACAATCCATGAAGAAATGGTTGGCGACCTGCTACAGCACTTAGATGTACGCAAGTCAATGGGGCCGGATGGGATCCACCCAGGGGTACTGAGAGAACTGGTGAAAGAACTGGCCAAGGCACTTTCCATCATTTATCAGCAGTCCTGGCTATCAGGGGAGGTGCCAGTCGACTGGCAGCTAGCAAATGTGACTCCCATCTACAAGAAGGACTGGAAGGTAGACCTGGGAAGCTACAGGCCTGTTAGTTTGACCTCAGTGCCAGGGAATTTCATGGAGCAGATTATCTTGAGTGTCATCACGCGGCACTTGCAGGGCAAGCAGGCGATCAGGCCCAGTCAGCATGGGTTTATGAAAGGCAGGTCCTGCTTGACCTGATCTCCTTCTATGACAAAGTGACACGCTTAGTGGATGAGGGAAAGGCTGTGGATGTGGTCTACCTTGACTTCAGTAAGGCTTTTGACACCATTTCCCAGGGCATTCTCCTCAAGAAACTGGCTGTTCATGGCTTGGACTGGTGTACGTTTCATTGGGTTAGAAACTGGCTGGGTAGCTGGGTCCAAAGAGTCATGGTTAATGGAGTTAAATCCAGGTGGAGGCCAGTCACTAGTGGAGTCCCCCAAGGCTCAGTACTAGGGCCAGTTCTCTTTAATATCTTTATCAATGATCTGGATGACGGGATCGAGTGCACCCTCAGTAAGTTTACAGACGACACCAAGTTAGGTGTGTGTGTCGATCTGCTCGAGGGAAGGAAGGCTCTGCAGGAGGATCTGGATAGGCTGGACAGATGGGCTGAGGTCAACTGTATGAAGTTCAACAAGGCCAAGTGCTGGGTCCTGCACCTGGGGCACAACAACCCCAAGCAGCGCTACAGGCAGGGAGATGAGTGGTTGGAAAGCTGCCTGGCAGAGAAGAACCTGGGAGTTTTGGTTGATAGTCGGCTGAATATGAGCAAGCAGTGTGCTCAGGTGGCCAAGAAGGCCAACAGCATCCTGGCTTGCATAAGAAACAGTGTGGCCAGCAGCACTATGGAAATGATTGTCCCCCTATACTCGGCTCTGGTGAGGCCGCACCTCGAGTACTGTATTCAGTTTTGGGCCCCTCACTACAGGAAGGACATTGAGGTGCTCGAGCGTGTCCAGAGAAGGGCAACGAAGCTGGTGAGGGGTCTGGAGAACAAGTCTTACGAGGAGCAGCTGAGGGAGCTGGGGTTGTTCAGTCTGGAGAAGAGGAGGCTCAGGGGCGACCTTATCGCACTCTACAGGTACCTTAAAGGAGGCTGTAGCGAGGTGGGGCTTGGTCTATTCTCCCATGTGCCTGGTGATTGGATGAGGGGAATGGGCTAAAGTTGCACCAGGGGAGGTTTAGGTTGGATGTTAGGAAGAACTTCTTTACTGAAAGGGTTGTTAGGCATTGGAATAGGCTGCCCAGGGAAGTGGTTGAGTCACCATCCCCGGAGGTCTTTACAAGATGTTTAGATGTTGAGCTTAGTGATATGGTTTAGTGGAGGACTTGTTAGTGTTAGGTCAGAGGTTAGACTGGGTGATCTTGGAGGTCTCTTCCAACCTAGATGATTCTGTGATTCAGTAAATAAATAAATAAATAAATAACTATATCCCCATACGTCTGCTCTACAATTGGATGAACTGGGAGTAAAATTGGGGAAATCTCTTGGATATCAGGAGTGAAATGAATTTGAGATTACCCCATGTTCCTACCTGTCACGTTAAGGGGCGTAGCCGATTAACCGTTACGGGTCTGGTCGGATTCAGGTTACTGAACTATCACAATCACAGATTCACCGATAATGCATTAACCGATACGGGTCTGGTCGGATTCAGAGCACTGAACTACCATGGCCACAGATTCACCAATAATGTATAACCGCTCTTACTCTAGTCACGTTCAATGAGAACTATCACGGCTAGGAACAATGAAGTTAAGTGCAATTTATTACAGCAAAAGGTAAACAGGTTTGTTGGATTGCTGGCGATAATTTACTGTCTGCAAAAGCAAGCTAGCACGCATGAAATACAAAGGTGCACAGCCTGGAAATTAACACATTAAAAGGCACAAAGACTCTATAGAGATTTCTAAGTTTCTGCAGAGACACACAGTATAACCAAGTGTTCAAATCTCACCCAAATGTGTCCCAATGGAGATGGGGGGGGGGAAGAGAGGCTCAGCCCATCGACTGATCCCAGAAGTCAGAAGGTATCCTTTGTGATGGTATCTTCCCTGACATCCCCTCTCTCATAAGCCAATTTATATTATTTTTATCTTTTAGGTGGAACTTGAGTGACTCTAGTCAAGCATATCTTGGTTATGATTGGTAAAAAGTTTTCTTGCTTTCATTTAAAGGTATACACTCCGAGAAATTCAGAGCGCATGCTCAGTGAGGGGTGGTCATGCCTTGGAGGTGGATAGCTTTTGGGATGGAGGTGTGTTTTGGTATTATAATGATATTATAATGAGCAAAAGATCACTAGAGTACAGAATTTTATCAAAAACATGACAGGTCGTTGGCTCAGGGTAGTAAAAAGTGCGGCTTATCAGTCTCAGTGTGCACAAGAACAATCAAGTCCCCACGTGGTCACAGAGCCTAGCCGCAGTGTCTCCACTCCACTCTACGCTACATACTGTTCCTTAGAGTCAGCACACCAGGTTCCCCTGGTACGATAGCATCTAAGGTTAGAAGCCTAGGGAACACTTAAGTAGTGCAGCTATACTCCACCCTGAAAGCTTCTTCAATGCTGTACATTTTCTTTAAAATGTGAATATTAGTTTAATTTTCCTAGTCACTTTAGTCAATTACTCCACAGGAGGTTAAGAATAACATCATTTAAATCAAAGCCTCAGCTTGGGGAAAATAAGTTATAAAGACAAATAACAAAGGTTGTTAACAACAAAAACAACAACAAAAACAAAACGATTTTTTTTCTTTTAATATAAACTGAGAACTGAAGAGCACATTACTGATTTTGAAAAGCATGTATCCAAAGAGTTTCCTCACTGCATCCTTGAGATCCTGGTTCTTCATGCTGTAGTTGAGGGGGTTCACTGCTGGAGGCACCACCAAATACAGAAATGACACCACCAGTTCTAGGGATGAGGAAGAGATGGAGGGGGGCTTCAGGTAGGCAAACATGCCAGTGCTGATAAACAGAAAGACCACAACAAGGTGAGGGAGGCAAGTGGAAAAGGCTTTGTGCCGGCCCTGCTCAGAGGGCATCCTCAGCACAGTCCTGAAGATCTGCACATAGGACATCACAATGAAAACAAAACAACCAAATAAAAAAGAAACCGTAAACACCAGTGCCCCAGCTTCCCTGAAGTAGGCATCTGAGCAGGAGAGCTTCAGGATCTGGGGGATTTCACAGAAGAACTGGTCCACAGCATTGCCTTGGCAGAGGGGCAGGGAAAATGTGTTGGCCGTGTGCAGGACAGCATTGAGAAAGCCACTGCCCCAGGCAGCTGCTGCCATCTTGGCACAAGCTCTGGTACCGAGGAGGCTCCCATAGTGCAGGGGCTTGCAGATGGCAATGTAGCAGTCATAAGCCATGACGGTGAGAAGGGAAAACTCAGATTCAAACAATAATGCAAAGAGAAAGAGTTGGGCAACACATTCTGCTTAGGAGATGGCATTGTTGTCCCAGAGGGCACTGGCCATGGCTTTGGGCAGAGTGGTGGAAATGCAGCCCAGGTCGAGGAGGGCAAGGTTGAGGAGGAAGAAGTACATGGGGGTGTGGAGGTGGTGGTCGCAGGCTACGGCGGTGAGGATGAGGCCGTTGCCCAGGAGGGCAGCCAGGTAGATGCCCAGGAAGAGCCCGAAGTGCAAGAGCTGCAGCTCCCGCGTGTCTGCGAATGCCAGCAGGAGGAACTCGCTCACAGAGGTGATGTTAGGCATTTGCTGGTTTTAGTCATTTAGTCCTGCCCAAGGAGGAAAAAGCACTGCTAAGTTACAGCAGACTTATCTGAGAAGCTATTACAGATTTAGTGAGAAAAAATCATTCTACTTTTTCAACTTAAACCCCCAGAATGATTGTTCCCTTCCAGGCAGATTTTTGGTAGGTCCCTTTCAGAAGTTCTGGTTCATGCTGCCTGAGGGTATCCCTGGGAGAAGGGGACTCTTCTGTAGGCAACAGAGCAGTCAGTTCTGCCCTATAGCAAGAGGTAAAGAGGAACATAGGGTAACCTCACATAAAATTTAGTGATGATATCAAAGAGCTTTATCCCTTTGTTGCTCACAGCTCAACCAATTGCCGAGCATGACTTATCTTTTTTTTTTCTTTTTTTTTTCTTTTTTTTTTTTTGGTATTTTTTATTCTTGATACCCCCACAACACTTAAGGTCTTTTTCTAAGGCAGAAATCCTGGGCATTTCTGCTGCACACCAAGTGAAATCCTGTGGATCATCAGAGGCAAAGGGACAGTCCCTTTAGTGCAGCATGTCCTTCAGAGAGGACAGCCAGTCTGTCCATCAGTGCTGGAGTCAGCTGCGCTGTGCTGGCATCTCTTTGAGCTGTAGGAGAATTGCACTCAGAGTTTCACTTGAGAAGAACCTGAACACTGCTGGGAGAAGAGGAATCCAGGCTCAAAGTGCACATCTCCAGACCCCTCACCCTGACCCCATACTCCCCTTCCCCCAAGCACACTGAGGGCTCACTCCATGTGCATGTGAAACCCCCATCCCCAGCCAGCCTGGAAACAAGAACAGCAGCAGCAGAGCCAGGTGGAGAAGCCAGGAGGAATGCCAGCGTGCTGCTGCCAGGGGAGGTAAGGCCAGGGAGGGACAGACGGACACTCAGCAGACCCCCCTGTGCTGCAGCTCTGCCTGCAGAGGAGGCAGCTTCTGCTGGGGACAGCGGGGGCTTGAGGGCAGAGGCTGTGCTGGTGGGAGAGGAGAGCAGGGGGTGTCCCAGGGAAGGCACCTGCCCTGCAGAGAGGTGCCTGAGCCCTCCCTCGCACAGCATTTTTGGCAGAAATCTCACTGCCTGGCCATGTCCCTGCTGCCTGCCCATGTCCCTGCTGGGAGACGGTCCCCACGTCTCCTCCCTGTCCATGGCCAGCAGACCCCATCCCACACGCTTTGTGCTCAGTTTCACTCAGATTCCCCTCCACTGCAGGAATCTCAAAGCACACAATTAAAAAAAAAAAAAAAGTATTTCCCTTCAGATAAACCAAACCTCAGTCTTCCTCTTGAAATGCCCTTTTATAAATGCCATTCTCTACAGCATCTTATACTTTGCTGGAGAAACAGAGAGACCCATCCTGACTGATGCTATCAGCTGTTGGATGTGCCAGCTGTAGAAGACTCCTTTGACAACTGCACCGGCATTGCCCTGCTGCCAGAAACTCATGGTGTCAAGAGTCTGCAGATCTCTCCTGCCACACGCTGCCCTCTGTTGTTGCGCTCCTCACTGCCTCCAAGCCCTCCCTCCTTCTCTCCTCTCCCCATGCCACCTGTGGGCAGAGCCCCCAGCCCTGCTGCGCTGTGCAGAGGAGCTGCTCCTGGGCAGAGCTGTCTCTCTGCAGTACTGCCACTTGCCAGGAGCTCCCCTTGGGTCCAGGAGCCCGGCCCAGCTCAGCTGCACAGCACCCGACCATGGCACCACTTGCTCTGTGCCATTGGACTCCCTCGAGGTGCCCCCGAGGCCTCAGGGCTGACAGTTCCTGAAGGCAGCAGGGTCTCTGCTGGGGTGTAGTGTTTGAAGCAGACTGAATTCGTCACTTACTGCTCCTTGCTGAATTTGGGAGAGACTGATTTGAGAAGTGTAATTGGCACTATTAAAGTTTGGTTGTCAAACATGAGTAAAATGATTCCCTCCCTTAACCCCTGTTCCTTTCCCACTGCATGGCAGGACACTGCAGCCATGACTGCCAGGGATTATTTCACCCCTCTGAACTCCCTTCACCATTTCTTTTAGGAACTGAGAAAGAATCTTCTTGCTCTTGGTATCCTAACAAGAGTGAGAGGACCAGAATTCTCTAAAATGGTTTCCATGAAGGGAATGAGACACTAAGACAGCATTCATTAAGTTTCCCCAGCTCTCTATCTGGAAGATCCTCTACCCATAGACAAATCTCTTCTTCCTCTTTGTCATGACCAGCACGGTGACTGGGATGTGTACACCTTCATCATTGTGATGGTGCCTACAAGCAAACACCTGCAGATGCCCGTGGCCTTCTTCCTTGGGGATTTGTCCTCCTTGAAGACCTTGTACAGCTCCACCACCCTGCGCCAGCTGCTGGCCAGCTTCCTGATTGCGGACAGCACCCCCTTTGCTCACAGAGGTGGGAACACTATCAGCTGCACCTTCTGCATGAACTGAGTGCTTCCTGCTGGGGGCCATGTCCTACAGTCAGCCCTGGCCTGTATGCCATCCCTGTTCTCTGCAAGGCTCGTGAAGTGGAAGGTCTGAATCCAGAAGGCAGCTGTACCTGAACCAGGGGAATTTCTCTCATGTACAGTAATTATTTCTCCTCCTCCCAGCTACAATTCTGTGGACCAGTGTTGTGGGCCTCTTCTGTTATTTTGCCCCATTGCTGGAGTTCTCCTGCAGTGCCACGGTGATACTCATGGTCTTTGCTTTCACAATCTGTATTTTGCTTTCACAATCTGTATTTTGTATTTTGTATTATCTTCCTCGTCCTAATCATGCAATTTTCATGTGTGTGCGTCCTGTGTTGGCAGGCCCAATTCTTATCCACCTGCACTTCTGTCCTCATGAGTGTCAGTGTTTTTTATGACACCATCATCACTGTGTGAAGCGCAGAACAGCCCTCCTCAGAGATCTTAATGAAGCCCTTTTCCAAAACTTCATCATCACCCTCATCAATCCTCAGGTTGTTTAGAGGTGGTGTGGGAAGGGTGAGAGAGGTATTGGTGGAGCTGCTGATGTTGTCAAAAGATCTATCTCAAAGACCTTGGAAAGGACAGATTGATCTAAGACTTTCAAAAGGCAGATTTCAAAAGCATCTTCTACTTGAAGGGCAAGGAGAAGGATGATTAAGCCTCACAAATGATTAAAATGCCAGACTTAACCCTAGCCCTCAACCCAGACCTGAACTATAAGCCTCAAAGTTTGCCCTTATCCTAAATCCTAAGCAGGATCCTTGAGCAGAACACCAATCCCTCCCTTAAAGCCCTTGTCATTCCCTTAACCCTGAAATGTGACTTATGATTCCTAAACATTAACCTGAACACCTAACTCATAAAGCCCTCCAGCATGCACACAGCACATCTCAGCTTTAACCCCACTCCTATCCCTAACTTCAGCTGTTTGTCTCCTTGGGGCAGGGTAGGGACTGTGAGTCCTGCAGCAATCGCATGGCATTGGAAAAGGCATGTGAGGCGACAGGTATTTGATCAGATCAGAGGCCACAAGGAGGAGCTGGCTGGGAATGCTGTGATGAGGTCAGGTGTGCCTCAGGATCTGCTGGGCCTGCAGGAGGCACGTGGCTGTGAAGGAGGCTGGGAGGTCACTTCTGTCTCTGGCGCTGACAAACCAGCAGGAGGAATGTGGCACAGATAGGGACCGTAAAGGCCAGAAACATGCACATGGCATGGAAGATGATGGTGAGGCATCTTTTGTTCTGGTCAGGTGATAGACCACAGGAAGGCTGATGGGATGGGAGTCATGCTTGAGGTATAGTTTATAAGACCATAGAATCATAGAATGGCTCGTTGTCCTGGTTCCAGTTAGGACAGAGTTAATTTTTCCTCATAGTAGCTGGTAGGGTGCTATGTTTTGGATTAGGATGAGAAGAGCACTGATAACATGCTGATGTTTTAATTGTTGCAGAGCAGTGCTTACACCAGGCCAAGGACTTTTCGCTTCTGTCCCGCCAGCGAGCAGGCTGGGGGTGCAGCAGGAGCTGGGAGGGGACAGAGCCAGGACAGCTGACCCAAACTGGCCAAAGGGGTATTCCATACCATCTGATGTCATGCTAAACAATATATAGGGGTGGCTGGCCAGGGTGGGGGGCCGGCTGCTCGGGGATAGGCTGGGCATCGGTCAGCAGGTGGTGAGCAATTGCATTGTGCATCACTTGTTTCTTACACATTATTATTATTAATACTATTATCATTATCACTATTATTATTATTGTTATTATTATATTCCTGTCTTAATAAACTGTCTTTATCTCAACTCACAGGCTTCACTTTCCCGTTTCTCTCCCCCATCCCAGAGAGGGAAGGGGGAGGGTGAGCGAACGGCTGTGTGGTGTTTAGCTGCCAGCCGGGTTAAACCACAACACTCGTGTTGGAAGGGACCTTAAAGATCATCTAGCTCCAACTCCCTGGCCGTAAGTAGGGATGCCCCCCATGAGATCAGGTTGCCCAGGGCCTCATCTAACCTGCTCTTGAACAGCTCCAGGGATGGGGCACCTCTAAGGTCTCTCAGCAACCTGTTCCAGTGCCTCACCACCCTCTGAGTGAAGAATTTCCTCCTAACCTCTATACTAAATCTCCTCTCTTTTACCTTAAAATCATTCCCCCTTGTCCTGTCATTATCTAATTGAGCAAAGAGTCACCCGCCATCTTTTTTAAAAGTCCCCTTAAAGTACTGAAAGGCACAAAGAGGTCACCCCAGAGCCTTCTCTTCTCCACGCTGAACAGCCCCAGCTCTCTCAGCCTCTCTTCACAGAAGAGGTGCACCAGGCCCTTGATCATCTTTGTGGCCATCCTCTGAACCCGTTCTAACAGATCCACAAACCTTCTTGTACTGGGGGCCCCATACATGGATACAGGTCTCCAAGTGGGGTCTCACAAGGACCAAGTAGAGGGGGACAATCACCTGCTTCCACCTGCTGGCTGATCCTTTTTTTGATGCAGCCCAGGATGCAGTTGGCCTTCTGGGCTACAAGTGCAGAATGTACTGTCTCACTGTCTCACTGTCGATCTCACTGTCTATGTCATTGATAAAGATATTAAACATTACTGGTCCCAGGACACACCCCTGAGGTACACCACTTGTCACCAGCCTCCACTTGGACATACGGCAATTGACCACCACTCTCTGGGTGTGACATTCAGGCCAACTCCTTATCCACTGAATGGTGCACCCATCAAATGCGTATCTCTCCAATTTCGAGACCAGGATGTCATGTGGGACCGTGTCAAGGGTCTTACATACGTCCAAGTAGATGACATCAATTGGTCTTCCCTTGTCATCTGTTGTGGTCACTCCATTGTAGAAAGCCATCCCATTGGTCCGGCACGATTTACCCTTTGGTGAAGCCATGCTGGCTGTCTCTGATCACCTCTTTGTCTTGCATGTGCCTTGACATTGATTCCAGGAGGATCTTTTCCATGATCTTGACAGGCACAGAGGTGAGGCTCACCATTCTGTAGTTCCCTGGGTCCTCTTTTCTAAACTTTTTAAAAATGGGAGTGATGTTTTCCTTTTTCCAGTCACCAGGGACTTCACCCGACTGCCAGGACTTTTCAGATATGATGGAGAGAGGCTTGTTAACTACATCAGCCAGTTCCCTCAGGACCGTGGGATGCATGTCATCAGGCCCCATAGACTTGTACCTGTTGAGTTTCATCAGGTGGTCTTGAACCTGCTCTTCACTTACAGCGGGTGGGACTTTGACCCCCTAGCCTCCTTCTATGGGTTCAGGGAAATGAAAGACTTGGGAAGCCTGACTGGCAGTGAATACTAAGACTAAGACAAAGACATTGCTGAGTACCTTAGCCTTCTCCACGTCTGTCATTACCAGTTCAACCTTCTCATCCATCAGAGAGGGTACACTTTCCTTGGCCTTTATTTTCTGAGCAATATATCTATAGAAACTTTTTCTATTATTCTTTGTATCCCTTGCTAAGCTCTGTTCCATCCATGCCTTGGCTTTCCTTATCCCATCCCTGCACATCCAAAACTGAAGCATACATGAAGGTCTGGGAAAAATAACCCTGGATCCATAGAAGCCATTTGGGAAACAAAACTTAAAACTAGGAAGCATATTTTTGAGGAGGTGCAGAGCTGATGGGCACATTGTGCAGGATGCTCCTAAATACCTTTGTGTTCTTATCCCTCATGACTACAACACCACTTCCTTCCGAGGAATGGAGTAGCTAACAGATGTGAGAAATATACTCGGAGATCATGAATGTCATCAGAAAGCTGATCCCAGTAAGATATTGGGAAGTCAGGAGCAGCCTGGAAAAGAGAGATGTGAAATTTTGGGGTGGGAAGAGGAGTATGGCCAGCAGAAATTAATGATTTCTTAGAGGTAAGAGTGTTCATGTAATGCTGATGCTGCGGTAACACTGACTTAAAACAGTCATGTATGGCCCTGTATGGCCCTTACCTTATTTGAACCAGTAATTTTAACCCCTAAACCTAAATGCTACTTCAACATTCTGATGGGAATCCACTTCTCTAATGCTTGAACTCAAAGTATCCCTTGAAGCAAAACTCAGCCAATAGCCCCTTTCCCTTACCTTTATTCTCTTGCTCACCCTAATCTCTTTCCTTAACACTGCTATTAAAATGCGCTATTTAGCCCTAGACAAGTTCTTGGCAGACCTAAAAAATAACCCTAAACCACAGAGCTTGCCCATACCCTAACTACAGACCTGATACACACAGAACAACACCAAACCTTCCCATTAAACCTATGTTTACTCTCTAACGCAGAATGGTGAGCCCTAGTCCGTAAAGGAATAGAGAGAGGTCAGCTCTGCCTCAGGATCTCCTGCCCCAGCAGGAGGAATGTGACTGTGGCAGTGACAGTGAAGTCAACTCTGTCTCTGCAGTTGATAGGGCAGCAGCAGGAACATGTCACAGAAAGGGACTGTGAGGTCACTTCTGTCTGAAGTAGCTGACAGGTCACCCTTGACTTCTCCCTGGGATCTCTACCTTTTGGCTGACATCTGCCAGTGGCCCTGGTAGGCCAGCAGCACGCACCTGGTTGGCATGCTGACTGTGGGATCCCCTCTGCCTACATACCCAAGAGGACCCAGACAGAAAGAAGGATCGAATATGGGTTGTCCTGTCCCTTCTGCTTGAGTACATGACTGGACAGCAGGAGGCACAAGGCTTGGGTGTGCCTAGCCAAGAAGCTGCAAGGCCAGCAGCAGGCCCATGGCTTGGAAGATGCTGGTGAGTTGACTTCTGTCTGGTTGGCTGACAGGCTGCAAGAAGGCTGATGTGTTGGGATGCCTACTTTAGGATTGGTTTCCACCCTGGTGAAGCTTTCTTTTGCAGTAAGAAAGAGCAGAAGAGAAAAAAATCCCACAGTCACCTTAGAAGGTTGGCACTGGCCGTAAGGACAAAGAAATGTCCCCGGGAACAACTGGTCTTGCTGCTAGAGACTGAGGCAAAGAAGGCATTAAGTACCTCAGCCTTTACCTCATCTCTTGTCACCAGGTTTCCCCTGACATCTAATAAAGGATGATGATTCTCCCTAATCCTCCTTACTTTAAAGTATTTTTATAAACAGTTTTTGTTGTTTTTGACAGTAATAGATGGATTGAGATCCAGATGGGCTTTGACCTTTCTAATTTTGACCTGCACTGCCCCATAACATTTAGGACACAGCTCCAGACAAACTGACAGCATGCATGAGAAGGAAGCACAGAAGAGGTGGAACCTGGCAGCCTTCCATCCCCTACCCTTCTGTGACTCTGTGCTGCAATTCCATTCAACTGGTTACTCCTGTATTATCCAAACTTTCCTGCAACTCCTGATGTTGCTGTCTTGTCACAGATAGCAGAATCACACAGAGGTTGAACTGTCTGCCTGCAGATATTAACAGGTGACAGAATGGAGCATCAGTGTGGGGGAACCTTGAGAAACTGCAGGATTTTGCCTACATAAATGTCTTGGCATTTACAAGGAGAAGAGCCTAGTCCTGCACCAGAGGAAGAGGAACCCCACACATCAGGGCAGACTGGGACCCTGCTGAGTGAGCAGTGCCCAGGAGGATGAGGGCCTGGGCAAGACGAGGGATGCCATACGAGCTGTAGTGCCTGCTCAGCAGGAACCAGGCCAGCATCCTACAGAGCTGCCTTACGAGGAGCATGGCCACCAAGAAAATCTGAGTTATCAGACTCAGCTGAGATCTGGTAAGACAGCACCCACAGAAGGGTCTTCAGCCAGCAGAAAAAGAGGTGCATGTCTGAGAGTCCCTAGGAAAGGCTGCTGTGGAAAGGATTAAGGGCTGTGACAAGGCTGAAAGTCCCAACAGGATCGAGGTCTTTTTGTCCGTGGCTATGGCTGTTGTCTCTGCCATGGAGGCCTATGAGAAGACAGCTTATCGTTAAAGCGCCAGGATCTCATTGCATCCTTGCCCCCAGCCATGAATCAGGCAGGGGTTGTCCTGCACTTGGCAATGCACATCCCCATCTCCTACTGCCACAGGAAGAGCCCTGAGCAATGTGTGAAGGGAGAGGATCTCCCTTCCCAGGGGCCAGGGGTCAAGGCCTGGCCCTTATGCTTGGTGAAACACATCCAGTTTGTCTACACATCACTGTCACCTTCACATTGCCTTTGTCTACTTGTCCTCACTGCCTCCAATGTTCTGCTCTAACGAGCTCCAAGGGAGGCTGTGTCAGTGCCGGCCCTCAGGGGGGACATTGCAGGAAACTTGCATCTGACTTGGACTTCTTGAGAGATTTCTTCAATTGTCTCTCAGTGTCTGAGGTTCGTGGGCTCATCACCAAAGCCACCAGAGGGGTGGTTCCAATGCCTTGGGCTGGGCCTCTGCTGCTGATCTGGGCCAGGCTCCTGGGACAGAGAGAGCTCCTGGCAAGAGGGCTCTGGTGCAGAGAGACAGCTCTGCCCAGGAGCAGCTCCTCTGCACAGCACAGCAGGGCTAGGGGCTCTTACTGCAGCAGACACACGGAGAGGAGAGAAGGAGAGAGGGGTTGAAGGCAGTTGGAAGTGGGAGGGTGATGAGAGCCGACTGCAGGAGATCTCCTCAGCCCTTGGCAAGGTAAGTCTCTGGCTGCAGGGCCATGCAGCTGCATGTCCTGGAAGGGTCTCCTCCTGGGTCTTGTTTCTGGGAGGGCAGTGGGCAATGGAGTAGGCTTTGAGAGTCCTGCTGGATTGCACTGCGAGGTGAGGAAGTCTGGCAGAAGCCCCTTGGAGTGCCCTAACTCGGGTGCCCCCAGTCAACCAATAACAGAGTGGCCAACAGTCCTTCAGACACTGCAGGGTTGCAGCTGGGATACTGGGACACCTCAGCTTGTGGATATCCAGCTCTGTCAGTGGGGCATCCTCCTGGGATGCAGGCTGCTCTCCAGCAGTGTGCAGCTCTCTTGTGGCATCCTTCTGTTATCCAGGTGCCTGAAGGTGAAGACACCTCCATACTGAGGCTAGGTCCATGCTGCTGGATGTCTGTGGGCAGCTGGAATGAGCCCTCCGCACACCCGGCTAGGAGAAAAGAGATGAGATCCTGCTCAGTTCCCACTGAGACAAGGTGAGGATTCTGTCCAGCTGCACTTGGACTGGGGCTTCTCTGCTCTCAGCTGACTCCAGTTTCTTCTCAGGGAAACACCTGAGTAGGATGGTCCTCACAGAGGGGTGATACAGGGCAGCTGAGAACAGGAGTGTTCAGCAGTGGCATCTGCAGTTTTACTTTGCATTCATATGAGTTGTTTGCAACAGCACTGCAAATCTCATTGACTTAACCAGTGGACTGAACTTGAGTTTCCCCCTTGAGCTTCCCTCCTGCTGCACAGCAGGAAGTACTCCTGGAGCCCACAGCAGCCTCTGCTCCCAGAGCCACTGTCACCCAGCACCAGCCAGAGCTCAAGCAAGAGAGCTGCAGAAAGGTTCTCCTGCAAAGAGAGAGGCTCAGGCAGAGTGGTGCTTTAAGGCTCGCAGTAAGTTTTCCTCAGACAAGTTTGTTCTAAATTAGTTCTGCCGTCTCCTCTTCAACAGATAACCATGTCCACAGACAAAAAATGCCCAACATCAGCTATGTGAGTGAGTTCCTCCTGCTGGCATTCGCAGACACACGGGAGCTGCAGCTCCTGCACTTCGGGCTCTTCCTGGGCATCTACCTGGCTGCCCTCCTGGGCAACGGCCTCACCCTCACCACCGTAGCCTGCGACCACCACCTCCACACCCCCATGTACTTCTTCCTCCTCAACCTCGCCCTCCTCGACCTGGGCTGCATTTCCACCACTCTGCCCAAAGCCATGGCCAGTGCCCTCTGGGACAACAGGGCCATCTCCTAAGCAGAATGTGTTGCCCAACTCTTTCTCTTTGCATTATTGTTTGAATCTGAGTTTTCCCTTCTCACCGTCATGGTTTATGACTGCTACATTGCCATCTGCAAGCCCCTGCACTATGGGAGCCTCCTCGGTACCAGAGCTTGTGCCCAGATGGCAGCAGCTGCCTGGGGCAGTGGCTTTCTCAATGCTGTCCTGCACACGGCCAATACATTTTCCCTGCCCCTCTGCCAAGGCAATGCTGTGCACCAGTTCTTCCGTGAAATCCCTGAGATCCTCAAGCTGTCCTGCTCAGATGCCTACCTCAGGGAAGTTGGGGCACTTGTATTTAATATATCTTTAGTCTTTGGTTGTTTTGTTTTCATTGTGGTGTCCTATGTGCAGATCTTCAGGGTGGTTCTGAGGATGCCCTCTGAGCAGGGCCGGCACAAAGCCTTTTCCATGTGCCTCCCTCACCTGGCCGTGGTCTTCCTATCTGTCAGCACTGCCATGTTTGCCTACCTGAAACCCACCTCCACCTCCTCCCCGTCCCTTTCCTTTGTGGTGTCATTTCTGTACTCGGTTGTGCCTCTGGTAGTGAACCCCCTCATCTACAGCATGAGGAACCAGGAGCTCAAGAACGCCCTGTGGAAATTGGTGACTGAATGTGTTTCAGACTAAGAAGTTGCCAGTTTGCTTCTGCAGATGACTGATAATGTCACGTATTACAGGAACAGCCTATAATCTACTTTTTGTTTGTCTCTGTGTGTGTGTCCAATTTTTTTACAGGTTTACTTTAGTTTTACTTCGTTTAATGTTGACCACGAAAATGATATTATTCATCCCAATTCCACTTCAGTATGCAAGCTTCGAGTCTAGATCAGAGACTGTACACAAGGAACCCGTCTCTCTGTGAATTTAAACTTAAGGAAGGAGCCTGCACTGCCTTCTTTGTCTGGCATTCTTCCTCTGAGACCTGGTCTGGCTCTGCAGGGGCAGTGCCCGTGTGCAGGGGTGCAGAGGAAAAGAGTCCCATCCCAGCAGCACGGCCAGGGAGCACCAGCGCTTGCTGCATGCAGAGCTGCTCTCTTACCACTGCCACCTTCTCCTGCTGAGCCCTGCTGGTGGGGTCAGGCCCGGCTGCTCCTGTAGCTTGGTGCCAGTGCTGCTGTGGGGCTGTGCTGGGACTGCAGGCAGGGACAGGTAGTGGGCACAGCAGTGGCACAGCTGCCCTCCACTGCAGCACTTCCCTCCTAAGGGGGGATCTCCTCTGGCACTGCCTGAAGGCTGAGGCCTTCCTGTACAGGGACTGTCAAGAAGAAACCCCAGGAAGAGGCTCCAAAGGGGCATGATGCTTTCCTTCTTTCCAGATGGGCTCGGTGTGGTGACAGCAGTCCCAGCACAAACGTTTAGGGATTTGGGTCTGCTTCAGAGGTTCCTTGTTGGTGGCCAGTGCCCATGCAGATGGTAAATAATCAGATAGACCTGGGAGTCCAGCATCAATGTCTGGAGCTTGAAGCATCACAACCAGCTTACTTCTACCTGGTCAGATACTGGGTGAAGAAGAGAGTGTTGCGTATGTTCTTATGAGGCTTGTTGTGCTTCAGAAACCCATAATCCAGTGGGAAGCAAATGGCTGTTAAAAGGCCTGTGAGGTGACTTCTTTCTGAAATAGCTCTCAGGTCATCCCTTGAGTCCTGGCTGGGATCTGTGCCTTTCAGCAGACATCTGCCAGTGGTCCTGATAGGCCAGCAGAAGGCACCTGGTTTACACGTAGGTTGTGATATCCCCTCTTCCTAAGTATCTGATGGGCCCCATATAGGAAGTATTCTTGGATAGGGGCTGTCATATAAGAGGTTCAATTTATTCCTAAGAAATGGGCTTCTTTCAGTTTTCCCCGCAGAGGTAGTCTGCCTTCAAGATGCTTTAGGGGAGCTGAAGCCTGCATGAGGGACTGGGAAGTATGATCCAGGATGTGTAGGATCCTGTCTTGAGAAAAAGCTGGTGATGGTGGTGCAGGGGTGGTTCAAAGCAACAGAGGTGAGATATACTCTGAGATGATGAAAGTCATCAGAAAGGTGCCCCTAAGACAATGACAGATATGGGGAGGTCAGGAGAAGGCTGGACAAGATTTGGAGGAAGTAGGAGGGTTTGGCCAGCAAAAGCGAAAAAAAATGAAGAGGTAGGAGGTTTTGAGGGTTCAGGTAATGTTGATTCTGCTGTGTCACTGACCATGAAAACATTCACAGTCTGCTTTTACCCTGTTTCTAAAACCTTCATGCTACTCTTCACCCTGACTATAATACAGTACTCAAATGCTGAAACCACAAACAATCCCTTTAAGAGGAATCTTAAACCCATAAGCCCTTTCCCTTACCCTCCCACTCTTAAGCAACCTAATTCATGCCCTTATCACTAGCATAAAAATTCTCTATTTAACCCTAGACTTCACGCCAGGCCTGAACAAAATCTTAGCCCACAAAGCTTACCAATGACCTGAACACTGACCTGACACCCTAGGCGGATCACCAAATCCTCTCACTAAGCCTGTGCCTAATGCCTAACCCTCCAAGGTGAGCTCTAATCCCTAATCCCTAACCTGAATGCCTAACTCCCAGCATCCTGGTTCCTGTGAACCCTCCCCTTCAGTTCCTCTCCTAACCCTAACTTAAGCTGTGTGTCCACTCAGCAGGTCTTGTGATATTGCTGAGCAGTCACATACCAATGAAAGATGAATGTGAGGTGACATGTCTTCTTAGCTTAGAGGCCACAAGGAGGAGATGAGTGTACCAGGTGTAGTGGGTTTATGTGGCAAGGTTTTGGTAGCAGAGAGGCCATAGGGGTGGTTCTGTGAGAAGAATCCAGAAGCTGCCCCATGTTAGATAAGGGCTCCATCACTGCCCAGAGCTGGGCCAATAAGTGATGCTGTTTGCACCTCTGTGAGAGCAGATTTAAGACAGGGGAGAAAAAAAAATAAAAATAAAAATAAAAAATAAAAAGAGAGAGAGAAAGAAAACAGAAACAACAACAACAACAACAAAAATGCAGGGGAACAGCAGCTGGGACAGAGAGGAGTGAGAAACAGCCTTGCAGACACCAAGGTCAGTGAAGGAGGGGGAGAGGTGCTCCAGGTACCGGAGCAGAAGTCCCCTGCAGCCTGTGGTGAGGCCCATGGTGAAGCAAGCTGTCCCCCTGCAGCCCATGGAGTACCACGGTGGAGCAGGGTTCCACGCTACAGCCCATGGTGGAGACTACAGTGGAGCAGATGGACCTGCACTGACAGAGGCTGCAGCCTGTGGAGGACCCCCACCGGAGCAGATTCCAGGCTGGATCTGTAGCCTGTGGAGAGGAACCCATGCAGGAGCAGGGGACCTGGCAGGAGCTGCTACCTGTGGGGGACCCAGGTTGGAGCAGTTTGCTCCTGATGGATGGACCCCATGGTACGGACCCATATCTGGAGCAGTTCTTGAAGAGCTGCTGCCTGTAGGAAGCCCACACAGAATCAGTCCGGGAAGGACGGCATCCCATGGGAGAGACCCCACAGCGCAGGGGAAGACAGTGACCGAGAAGGAGCGGCGGAGACAAAGCACTATAGACTGACCACAACCCCCATTTCCCTGTTCCCCTGCCCCGCTCGGGGGAAAGAGGTGGAAGAGGGTGGATGAGGGGAAGGAGTTTTTGGTTTCTTTCCTTTGTTTCTCACTTCTCTAGCTTGTTAGTAATAGGCAATAAATCTTACTATCTCCCTGCTCTGAGTCTGTTTTGCCCATTATGATAATTGTTGAGTGATCTCTCCATCCTTATCTCAACCCTTGAGCCCTTTGTGCCGTATTTTCTCCTCCTCCTCAAAGAGGAAGGGGGGGGGGGGGGGGGGGGGGAAGGGCGGGGGGGGGGGGGTGGAGAGAGCAGCCATGGTGGAGCTCGGCTGCCCACCTGAGTAAAACCACCACAGGTTCCCAGAACCATGGGAAGGATACATCATATCTATAGCACAGTGAAATATACAGCCCAAAGGGGAGTGAAAGGGCATTTGTAACTATCGCAACAAAAGATTAACATTCATCAAGAGATAGAGAAGATACAACATGTTTTAGAAATAGGGAAGAAAGATGGAGAATATTACCAGTAGGAACCTCTCCTTTGATGGTTGGATGGTCACCACCGACAACTGGAGCTTTGAAACGAATATCACATTCAGCTGTAGTCTTGTTAGCTCTGACTTTACTGTGTTTATTGCTTAAAGTTGTTCGGCATATCAAAGTTAGGCAGACGATGAAACAAATTATGTCAATCTAATGTGCAAAACATCTGCATTCAACTAATTCTGTACATAAAATGGGATATATATTAGACATTAATTGTAATGCTTAAACTAAGTGACTTGTCAAATAGTTGTACACTTACAACTGGACTGCAATACTCAGCATACTTAAAATATCTTGTCCCTCAGAGGTCTGTATTAGGGCTGGTCCTATTTGACATCCTTGTTTGCAGCGTTGACAGTGGGATAGAGACAATTCTCAGCAATATGAGGTTGAGAAGTTGTGACAAACATCCGTGTGTGTATCAGCACGCTGAGGGGAAGGGATGACATTGAAAAGAACCTGGACAGGCATGAGATGTGGGCCCATGTGAACCACATGAAGCTCAACAAGGTCCTGCACCTGGGTCCAGCTGTAGGGCCCCCAGCATCAGAAAGACATAGACCTGCTACAGCAGGTCCAGAGGAGGGCCACAAAGATGAGCAGAGGGCTGGAGCACCTTCACTATGAAGAAAGGATGAGAAAGTTGCAGTAATTCAATCTAGAGAAGAGATGGTTCTGGGGGACCTCACTGCAGCCTTTCAATATTGAAGGGACACTAAAGAAATGATGGGGATTGACCCTTTATCAGGGAGTGTAGAGCCAGGACAATGGCCAATGGTTTTAAACTTTAAAAAAAAAAAAAAAAATAGGTTTGTGAAGAGTGCTGAGGCAGAGGATCAGGTTGCCCAGAAAAGCAGTGGATGCCCCATCCCTGGAAATTTTGGAGCACAGGCTGGATGGGACTTTGGGCAACCAGATCTAATGAAAATTGTCCTTGTCCATGGCAGAAAGTTGGACTAGTTGATCTTTAGAGGTCCCTTACAACCCAAACCATTCTATGATTTCCACGACGGGTCTCTCAGCCCAGGCTTATGGTTGAGTTGCGCTTCAAAGCCATCTCCATCCACACACTGCAGTGCTCAGTGCCTGTGTCAGGGGATCAGCCAGCCCTGCCAAGCCTCTGTCCTGTTAAAACAGATTTAAACTAAAAGACAGTAGATTTAGATTAGATATAAGGAGGAAATTTTTTACTATGCTGATGGTGAGGCACTGGAACAAACTGCCCAGAGAAGTTGTGGATGCCCCATCCCTGGAAGTGTTCCAGACCAGGTTGGATAGGGCTTTAGTCCAATGGGAGGTGGTCTGCCCACAGCTGAGGGTCTGGAATTAGATGATCTTTAAGGTCCCTTCCAATCCAAACTATTCTATGATTCTGGGCTATGTTTAGGGTCTGTAGTGCTCATGCATAAAGGATGCAACAAAGTGGGTGCTGAGATTGAACTCTATGGTGCAGAAGAGTACCCATGGACAAAGGATGATGTTAAACAGCAGCTCTACAGTGGTGGCATCCATGTTGATTTTGCAAGGGAAGCCTTCTGCCCCACTGACAAAAAGACTTACTGCTACCAGGATACATTTCTTGCCTAGAGATGTCTTTGTCAGAGGTGTTGCAAAGTCAATCTCCAGTCATGCCTGTGAGCCTTCAATACATTGGTGTCAGTCTGGGCCTTTTACTGCAGCATAATCTGCATTGGTCATGGCACAAGAAAGACAGTTCTTTCACCAGTGATATACAGCCTTCCTCATGTTAGGCCACATTTCAGTGCCCTTCACAATGTTTAGAGTGTTTGCTTTATACCACGCCTGAACTGGATTTGACCTCCTTGATTATTCTTAGGCACAATGCTTTTTGTCTTCTGCCTCGATAGCACAATATGCATGATGTTCCTTCACTCTGAAGTTTGACCTGACTGAAATTAATCATTAATTAAATTATTCAGTTTAGTTACCCTGGCTGGACAATTCCCCAAACTAGCCAAGCTCATGGGTACCACCACAGCCACTTAAAGTGACATGCTTTTGATTCTTTCAGCCTGAGTTTGCCACAGATGACCCAAGATTTTTCATGGATGTTCATGTGTCTGCTAAGAATCAGGCAGGGTTTCTCACTTTGCAAATGACCATTTCAACTTCGTGTCAGTGTAAAGAAAGCCCCATTTTGTCTTTGAAGGGGTTTCACATGCCGGGCACAGATGCAGTTACAGGGATAAAGACCACTGCTGGCAGTGGTGTTGTGTTTCAAAGGCTGGGCTACATTCATCTGGAAACACCTGTGAACTTGAAGATGAAAAAAACTCCTGCGGTGAGGTGCCACTACTGCAGGGGGAGAGGGGTAGGAGTGTAAGATACATAGGACCTCCAGACAGAGTGGTGTGTGCAGAGCAGTGAGTGTGTTATGGGCATTAAGAAGGCCTGAAAGAGCATAGGATGGCCTTGCTGAAGCTGAGGACCTTGAGGTTTGATGTGAGGGTAACAGGGGAAAGAGGATGTGGAGTTCAGTTCTGGGATAGAGGGATAGAGGGATTCTGTCTTCTGGCAAAGACAAAAGCAGGTTTGGGTCCAGGACATCCTAGGTGACTGAGGATTATTAACATGACTTAAAAGAAGCTAGAAGAGTTTGCAGGGATCTCCCAGGCTTTGGCAAAAAAACAGGCAACCACAGCTTTGAGTTAGAAAGAACAGGCAGGGATGTCATAGAAACACTGGGTGGCTCGGGTTGGAAGTGACCTTAAAAATCATCTAGTTCTGACTCCCTGCCATGAGCAGGGATGCCACCCACTAGATCAGGTAGCCCAGGGCCTCACCTAACCTGGTCTTGAACACCTCCAGGGATGGGTATAGTGGGTTTACGTGGCAAGGTTTTGGTACTGGGGGCCTGCAGGGGTAGCTTCTGTGAGAAGAATCCAGAAGCTGCCCCATGTTAGATAAGGGCCAGTTTCAGCCCGCTCCAAAGGGCTGAAAAAAGGGCTCCTGAGAGTCAAGCCAATAAAAAATGTTTGAGCCTTTGTGAGAGCAGATTTAAGAAAGGGGAAAAAAATGCTGCTCAACAGCAGCTAGGAGAGTGAGGAGTAAGAAACATCCTTTCAGACACCAAGGTAAGTGCAGCAGGAGGGCAGGAGGTGCTCCAGGCTCACAGCAGCAGTTCCCCTGCGGCCTGTGGAGAGGCCCCTGGTGGAGCAGGCTGTCCCCCTGCAGCCCACGGGTCCCACATGGAGCAGATCTCCACGCTGCAGCCCGTGGAGGAGCCCCCGGTGGAGCAGGTGGATGTGGCCTGGAGGAGGCTGCGGCCTGTGGAGAGCCCCCGCAGGAGCAGGCCCCGGGCCGGAGCTGCAGCCCGTGGAGAGGAGCCCCCGCAGGAGCAGGGGGTCTGGGGGGAGCTGCTGCCCGTGGGGGACCCGTGCTGGAGCAGTTTGCTCCTGATGGATGGACCCCATATTACGGAGCCATGTGGGAGCAGTTCTTGAAGAGCTGATGCCTTTGGACAGCCCCTGCAGGATCAGTTTGGGAAGGACGGCATCCCATGGGAGGGACCACACAATGGAGCAGGGGAAGAGAGTGATTGTGAAGGAGCATTGGAGATAAAGGGCTACAGACTGACCACAACCGCCATTCCCCCACTCCCCTGCAACACTCGAGGGAAGGAGGTGGAAGAGTGTGGATGGGCAGAAGCTGTTTTTATTTTGTTTTCTTTGATTCTCAATCCTATAGCTTGCTAGTAGTAGGCAATAAATTTACTAATTTCCCTATGCTGAGTCTGTTTTTCCCATGACGATAATTGTAGACTGATCTCCCTGTCCTTATCTCAACCCGTGAACCATTTTGATCATATTTTCTTCCTGTTTACATTTGAGGAGGGGTAGTGAGATAGCAGTTGTGGTGGAGCTCAGCTGCTCACATGAGTAAAAAAACCACAATATGCAGAAGAAGGGCAATTTTTTGATTTTGAAACACATCAAAGCATCAGTTTCCTCAAGACTTCCTTGAGCTCCTGGCTCCTCATGCTGTAGATGAGTGGGTTCACTGCTGGAGGTACCACTGAGTACAGAAATGAAATCACCAGGTCAAGGAATGGGGAAGAGATTGAGGGGGGTTTCAGGTGGGCAAACATGATGGTGCTGACAAACAGGGAGACCACAGCCAGGTGAGGGAGGCACATGGAAAAGGTTTTGTGCCGGCCCTGCTCAGAGGGCATCCTCAGAACCACCCTGAAGATCTGCACATAGGACAGTACAATGAAAACAAAACATCCAGTGGTTAAACAGGCAGTAAACATGAGAAGCTGACCTTCCCTGAGGTGGACAGCTGAGCAGGAAAGCTTGAGAATCTCAGGGATTTCACAGAAGAACTGGTCCACTGCATTGCCTTGGCAGGGGGGCAGGGAAAATATATTGGCTATGTGCAGGACAGCATGGAGAAAGCCACTGCCCCAGGCAGCTGCTGCCATCTTGACACAAGCTGTGCTGCCCAGGAGGCTCCCATAGTGCAGGGGCTTGCAGATGGCAACGTAGCGGTCATAGGCCATGACAGTAAGGATGCAATACTCTGCTGTGATAAAGAAGAGAAAGAGAAAGACCTGTGCAGCACATCCTTGATAGGAGATGGCCCTAGTGTCCCAGAGGGCATTGGCCATGGCTTTGGGCAGAGTGGTGGAGATGCAGCCCAGGTCGAAGAGGGCGAGGTTGAGGAGGAAGAAGTACATGGGGGTGTGGAGGCGGTGGTCACAGGCTACGGCAGTGAGGATGAGGCCATTGCCCAGGAGGGCAGCCAGGTAGATGCCCAGGAAGAGCCCAAAGTGCAGGAGCTGCAGCTCCCGTGTGTCTGCGAAGCCCAGCAGGAGGAACTCGATGATGGAGCTGCTGTTGGACATCTGCTATTTCTCATCATGGGGTACTGCTAAAGGAAGAGAAAGACAAAATAATGTACCATAGACTGAGCAGAGGGAAACTCATTCCATTTTCTCACTTAAAATCACCACAATTATTGTTCACTTGCAGGCAGTTATTTGGAAGTTCTCTTTAATGACTTCAATATGCTTCTGCCTGAGACTTTCTCTGGGAGTGAAGGACTCCTCTGGGGGAATGGAAGAATCAGTCCTGCATTATAGCCAGAGGTAGTAACATGGTAGGAACATGAGGTAATCTCAAATTCATTTCACTCCTGATATCCAAGAGATTTCCAATTGTAGAGCAGAGGTGTGGGGATTTATTTATTTATTTAATATTGTTTTTTCCATCACACCTGAGGAGTGTTTCTGAGGCATAACTCCTGGGCATTCTGCTGCACTCAAAGTGAAAACCTTGTGGATCACCAGAGGCAAAGAGACTGTCCCTTTAGTGCAGAGTGTCCTTCAGAGAGGCCAGTCTGTACGTCAAGGCTGGTCTCAGCTGCCCTGTGCTGGCATCTCTTTGAGCTGCAGGACAATTGCCTTCAGAGGTTGTCCTGAGAAGAACCTGGAAACTGCTGAGTGCAGAAGAATCCAGGCTCAAAGCGCACATCTCCAGACCCCTCACCCTGACCCCATACTCCCCTTCCAGCCAAGCACACCGAGGGCTCACTCCATGTGCATGTGAAACACCCATCCCCAGCCAGCCTGGAAACAAGAACAGCAGCAGCACAGCCAGGTGGAGAAGCCAGGAGGAATGCCAGCGTGCTGCTGCCAGGGGAGGCAAGGCCAGGGAGGGACAGACGGACACTCAGCAGACCCCCCTGTGCTGCAGCTCTGCCTGCAGAGGAGGCAGCTCCTGCTGGGGACCGCGGGGGCTTGAGGGCAGAGGCTATGTTAGTGGGAGAGGAGAGCAGGGGGTGTCCCAGGGAAGGTGCCTGCCCTGCAGGGGATGGCAGGGAGGTGCCTGAGCCCTCCCTCGCACAGCATTTCTGGCAGCAGCTCCCTCTCACTGCCTGCCCATGTCCCTGCTGCCTGCCGATGTCCCTGTCAGGAGCCGGATTAGTGTCAGCTCAGTTAAAACCTGAGGAGACCACAAACATGATGTTGGTGCAATCTTTAAGCTGAGGTGGCTGAAGGGACTTTATGAAGTTCAGTGCATCCATATCGATCTCTCAGTGCAATGCTCTAGGAGTTCTAGTCTCCTGTACAATCCTGACAACAAATTACCACGAAACCTGTTTAGCCTCCACTGCAGTAATCTGAAAACACAGACTGCAGAAAAATCTTACCCTTCAGGTAGCCCTTGTCTTGGTCTTCCTCTTGAAATATCCCCTTCATAAATGCCATTCTTTAAAGCATTTTCTGTTCTTTGACTGAGAAACAGAGAAACCCATCCTGACAGATGCTATCAGCTGTTGGATGTGCCAGCTGTAGAAGACCCCTTTGGCAACCCCACCTGCATTGCCCTGCTTCCAGACACTCACGGTGTCAAGAGCCTGCAGATCTCTCCTGCCACACGCTGCCCTCTGTTGTTGCACTCCTCACCGCCTCCAGCCCCTCTCTCCTTCTCTCCTCTCCCCATGCCACCTGCGGTCAGAGCCCCCAGCCCTGCTGTGCTGTGCAGAGGAGCTGCTCCTGGGCAGAGCTGTCTCTCTGCAGCGCTGCCCGCTTGCCAGGAGCTCCCCTTGGGCCCAGGAGCCCAGTCCAGCTCAGCTGCACAGCACCCGACCATGGCATCGCTTGCTCTGTGCCATTGGGATCCCTCGAGGTGTCCCCAAGGCCTCAGGGCTGACAGTTCCTGAAGGCAGCAGGGTCTCTGCTGGGGTGTGGTGTTTGAAGCAGACTGAAGTTATCACCAACTGCTTCTCTCTGAACATGGGAGAGATGGATTTTTGAAGTATGATTTCTGCTATTAGAGTGAGGATGTCTACCATGATGTTGTGGTTTAACCCAGCTGGCAGCTAAGCACCACAAAGCCGTTCGCTCACCCTCCTCACTCCCTCTCTGGGATGGGGGAGAGAATCAGGAAAAAATGAAAGCCTGTGGGTTGAGATAAAGACAGTTTATTAGGACAGAAAGTAAAGGAATTAAAAATAATGATACTACCACTCTACTACTACAAGTACTACTCATAATAATGTGTACAAAACAAGTGATACACAATGCAGTTGCTCACCACCCATTGACCGGTGCCCAGCCTATCCCAAAGCAGTGGGTCCCCCCATCCCAGCCAGCCCCCCCATATTAATTGTTTAGCATGACATCTTTCCTTTGCCTGTGGTAGTTATACGCCAGACTGCCTTCCCCAACATGTTTTTTATATGCACTACAGGGACTTTGTCCCCTTCTACAGTACGTAACAGGTTTGATTGGGCAGGTCCAGCTCGGTTGGCAAATCAACTAGTGTTGACTAACCAGGTGGCCTTTGCCAAATGCATATCCCAATTTTTGAATGTCCCAGCACCCATTTCCTTCAGTGTTGTCTTTAACAATCCATTGTATTGCTCGATTTTCCCAGAGGCTGGTGCATGATAGGGAACGTGACACACCCACTCAATACCGTGCTCTTTGGCCCAGGTGTCTATAAGGTTGTTTCGGAAATGAGTCCCACTGTCTGACTCAATTCTTTCTGGGGTGCCATGTTGCCATAGGACTTGCTTTTCAAGGCCCAGGATAGTGTTCCGGGCGGTGGCATGGGGCACAGGATATGTTTCCAGCCATCCGGTGGTTGCTTCCACCATTGTAAGTACGTGGCGCTTGCCGTTGCGGGTTTGAGGGAGTGTGATGTAATCAATCTGCCAGGCCTCTCCATATTTATATTTCAGCCATCGTCCTCCATACCAAAGAGGCTTTGACCGTTTGGCTTGCTTGATTGCAGCACATGTTTCACAGTCATGAATAACCTGTGCTATAGTGTCCATGGTCAGGTCCACCCCTCGATCACGAGCCCATGTGTATGTTGCATCTCTACCTTGATGGCCTGAGGTGTCATGGGCCCATCGGGCTATAAATAATTCACCTTTATGTTGCCAGTCCAGGTCCACCTCAGCCACTTCAATCTTAGCAGCCTGATCCACCTGCTGGTTGTTTTGATGTTCTTCAGTAGCCCGATTCTTGGGCACATGAGCATCTACATGGCGTACCTTTACAACCAGGTTCTCTACCCGGGCAGCAATATCTTGCCACAATGCCGCAGCCCAGATGGGCTTGCCCCTGCGCTGCCAGTTGTTCTGCTTCCATTGCTGTAACCACCCCCACAGGGCATTTGCTACCATCCATGAATCAGTATAGAGATAGAGAATGTTATAAGAGAGACCACACAATTTTCTGGTCTATCGAGGATAATTTATTAATTAAGTAAGCAGGTACAAGCAAAACAGCACTGGGCGGCTGGGGAGTCTCCGCTCCACCACAGCATGCAACTTTCCCTTTTCAGTGTCGCCTTTTTATAGCATCCAAGTTTCGGCTTGTCAGGACTTGTTGAACCTTCTGAAGCTGCGCAGTTTGTTGTTGGGGGTCGTTGTTTTTCTTTCAATGATCATGCGTTGTGCTCATGTTCAAGGGGGAGGGTAGTGAAGCGGCAAACAGTATTTCACAGAGTCTTTGTTTTACCAAGGATGTTTATCTGACACCCCCTCCCCACTATCTACTTGCTTAGTCTTCCCCCTTAACAAGGTCGTAAATTGCAAAACCTTACCTTCTCAGCAGATTCTCTGAATTCCTTTTAAAGACAATGAACAAACACCTGCTAATTTATCACAGAGAACTGGCAACTTTTCTCGTTCAGCAATATCTAAAGCCAGCTGAATGGCTTTCACTTCTGCAAACTGACTCGATTCACCTTCTCCCTCAGCAGCTTCTGCAACTCGTCGTGTAGGACTCCATACAGCAGCTTTCCATCTCCGATGCTTTCCCACAATACGACAGGACCCATCAGTGAACAAGGCATATTTCTTCTCATTTTCTGGTAGCTTGTTGTACAGTGGGGCTTCTTCAGCACAGGCCACCTCCTCCTCTGATGATATCCCAAAGTATTTGCCTTCTGGCCAGTCCATAATCACTTCCAAGATTCCTGGGAGACTGGGGTTTCCTATTCAAGCCTGCTGAATAATCAGTGCAACCCACTTACTCCATGTAGCATCAGTTTTATGATGTGTAGAGGGGACCCTTCCTTTGAACATCCAGCCTAGTACCGGCAGTCGGGGTGCCAGGAGGAGCTGTGCTTCAGTACCGACCACTTCTGAAGTAGACTGAACTCCATACGCTGCCAATATCTCCTTTTCAGTTGGAGTATAGCAGGCCTCAGATCCTCTGTATCCCCGACTCCAAAACCCCAGGGGTCGACCTCGAGTTTCCCCAGGTTCTTTCTGCCAGAGGCTCCAGGTGGGACCATTCTCCCCGGCTGTGGTGTAGAGCACATTCTTTACATCTGGTCCTGTTCGGACTGGCCCGAGGGCTACTGCATGAACTATTTCCTGCTTAATTTGTTCAAAGGCTTGTCGTTGCTCAGGGCCCCATTCGAAATCATTCTTCTTACGGGTTACTTGGTAGAGCGGGTTTACAATCAGACTGTAATTTGGAATATGCATTCTCCAAAACCCCACAACAGCTAGGAAAGTTTGTGTTTCTTTTTTGCTAGTTAGTGGAGACATAGCTGTTATTTTATTGATCACATCCATTGGGATTTGACGACGTCCATCTTGCCATTTTATTCCTAAAAACTGGATCTCTCGTGCAAGTCCTTTGACTTTATTCTGTTTTATGGCAAAACCAGCCTTCAGAAGGATTTGGACTATTTTCTTCCCTTTCTCGAAAACTTCCTCTGCGGTGTCACCCCACACAATGATGTCATCGATGTACTGCAGGTGTTCAGGAGCTTCCCCTTGCTCCAGTGCAGACTGGATCAGTCCATGGCAAATGGTAAAGCTGTGTTTCCACCCCTGGGGCAACCAATTCCAGGTGCATTCGACATCCCTCCAAGTAAAAGGAAACCGTGGCCTGTCCTCTGCTGCTAAAGGGGTGCAGAAAAATGCTTTAGCGATACCAGTTGTGGGGTACCACTTGGCTGCCTTTGATTCCAGTTCATACTGGAGTTCTAGCATGTCCGGCACTGCAGCACTCAGCGGTGGTGTGACTTCCTTCAGGCCACAATAGTCCACTGTTAGTCTCCACTCACCATTAGACTTTCACAATGGCCATATGGGACTATTAAAAGGTGAATGAGTCTTGCTGATCACTCCTTGGTTCTCCAGTTGATGAATTAGCTTATGGATGGGAATCAGGGAGTCTCTGTTGGTGCGATATTGCCGCCATTGCATAGTTGTTGTAGCAACTGGCACCTGTTGTTCTTTGACCCTCAGCAACCCCACAACAGAAGGGTCCTCCGAGAGACCTGGCAAGGTAGACAACTGTTTAATGTCCTCTGTCTCTAAGGCAGCTATGACAAAAGCCCACCAGAACCCTTTTGGGTCCTTGAAATATCCTCTCCTGAGATAGTCTACGCCAAAGATGTACAGAGATTCGGGCCAGTCACAATACAATGCTTTTGCCACTCATTCCCAGTTAGACTCACTTCAGCCTCCAATACAGTTAACTACTGGGACCCCCCACCACCCCATAAATACAGATGGATTCTGACCCTTTATAGCTTGATGGCATTACAGTACACTGTGCACCAGTGTCTACTAAAGCCTTATACTTCTGTGCATCTGACGTGCCAGGCCATTGAATCCACACAGTCCAATAAACTCGATTGTCCCTTTCCTCCCCCTGGCTGGATGCACAGCCCCTCTAATCATGGTCATAATATTCATTACTGTGTCTGGGGGACTGCCTGCTTGAAATAGGAGCAAGAAGTTTCTCAGAGAACCCTCTTTTCTGATTGTTTTTCCTTGCAACTCACGTACCCATGCCTCTAGGGTCAAGGTAGATTTTCCATTCTATTTTCTCATGTCCTCTCCATAGTCATGTACTTAAATACACAGGGTGGCATGGGTTGTGTACCCACTATATCGTCACCATCGTGCACAGAAGGACGCTTACCACTGACAGATGAAACACTGGTTTGTACAGGTGGAGAGGAAGATAAATTATCTTCAAGTTGGTAGAACTCTTCAGAAAGTTTCTCCACAGCTGAGATGTAGCCCGTAAGGAAGAGGAGAGACTGTCTTCATACTGCCGGAGTTGTATAGTCAATTCATCCACTGTGGGTTCCTAATGTTCTCTCCAGGCCATTACTGCCAATGCGCTGGCTTATGATGATGGTGCACTCTGTACAAACTTCTGCCACATGGGTTGTATACACTTGACTTCATCTGGATCTGTGGATATTTGGTCATTGCCTAGGTCTTCATAAATCACCTCACGTATGGCCAATTCCCTCAGGTACTGAATTCCCTTCTCCATAGTGGTCCACTTGCCTGGAGACATACAAGTTCTTCCTTGAAGGGATACCTTTCCTTCACAGCTGAAAGGAGACGCCTCCAGAGGCTGTAGCCTGGTGCTCCATTTCCAATTGCTATGTCAGTGTCTGCAAGGGATCCCAGCCGCCTGGCTTCCCTGCCCTCCAATTGCAGACAATTGGCTCTGGTGTCCCAGCACTGGAGCAGCCAGGTGAGAAGCTGCTCACCTAGGCAATGACCAAAATCTTTTCGCACATCTCGTAGCTCACACTGGTATAGGTTGCGTGTAGTTAATGTTTGTTTTTGCAACATCTTCATCTTCATCTTCATCCTCCTGTTCCTCTGATGACCCGGCCTCGTCTTCTCCATACCTAGTCTTAGCAGGAGTTTCTCTGCGTTCTAAACGATCTCACTCTCTAAACCATTTTTTTCATCTTGGTTACGGGTGGAACTGACACTGGTACAGTTTGTTTCCCTGGCTCAGCCTTGGGGCCCATTTTAAGGCTTGGAGTGGCCACTTGGCCTGTCTCAGGAGTTGAAGTGGCCGCAGGGTCTGTCACTGGGTTACATTGGCATTGAATGCAGCTCGGTAAGCATAGGCCAAGACCCAGCACTTTGCAGTGATTTGTGTATGTCTGGTACTGCTTGGGCAATGACACACTTTTTTCAAGCACTCTACCAGTTTTTTAGGAGTTTTCAGTTGTTCAGGAATGAATTTCCAAAGCACTGGATGTGCCCAGTACTCTAGATGCCTGCCCATATCCTCACACTCTCCCTGCCACTCATAACTATCCTGCCTCAGGACAGATCTCTGGATGACACTCTTAAGTAGTTGTTTAACCTTAGACAATACCTGAAGTGCATTCAGGAGACATAACAATAAGAACATGCTGGTCTGAACATCCCAAGGATACTCAAAGTTTGGGAAAGCTACCGTAACTCACCTGGAGGAGAAGAAAGGGAGAGTGAACAAGGGGGAAAAAACATTTTCCCCTGACCCCTCCATAGATTGGATCCCTGAAGAAAAAAAGGTAAAATGTGTAATTATTAATAGTTTCTGAGGTAGGGTTCCCAAAGTAAGGAATTGATGGCAATGCTGAGTACAAATACCAGACTAGTCTCATAGCCGATAATTTTATCATATTGTAAGCCAGTGTTACACAGTACAGCAAAATAATAACCCTGTACCAACCCCCAGAATTGATAAGCAACATGACAGGGAACACATACACTAAGTAATGTCATTGATCAATTTGTCCTTTCCAAAGTTTTTGAGATAGGTCTTATGACTACGTCAGCAGCTCAACCAGCACCTTTCCCACCCTTCACACATGACCTCTATGTAACCTGAGGATTGACCAGGGGAATGATGAAGGTTTGGGAAAGGGCTTGATTAAAAACTCTGAGGAGGGCTATGTTGTGGTTTAACCCAGCCGGCAGCTAAGCACCACACAAGGCATTTGCTCCCCCTCCTCCCTCCCTCTCTGGGATAGGGGAGAGAATCAGAAAAAGCTGAAAGCCTGTGGGTTGAGATAAAGACAGTTAATTAGCACAGAAAAGAAAGGAAAATAATAATAATGATATACTACTAATAATGTGTACGAAACAAGTGATGCACAGTGCAATTGCTCACCACCCGCTGACCGATGCCCAGCCTATCCCTGAGCAGCCGCCCCCCCCATCCCGGCTAGCCACCCCTATATATTGTTTAGCATGACGTCAGATGGTATGGAATACCCCTTTGGCCAGTTTGGGTCAGCTGTCCTGGGTCTGTCCCCTCCCAGCTCCTGCTGCACCCCCAGCCTGCCCGCTGGCAGGACAGAGCAAGAAGCTGAAAAGTCCTTGGCTTAGTGTAAGCACTGCTTTGCAACAATTAAAACATCAGCATGTTATCTACATCATTCTCATCCTAAATCCAAAACATAGCACCCTACCAGCTACTAGGAGGAAATTAGCTCTATCCTAGCTGAAACCAGGACATCAGGATAAACCGATACATGAGCTTTCCCAGCACCGTGGACAGAATAACAGATCGGTAGTTCCCTGACTCCTCCTTCCAGCCCTTCCTGTAGACAGACATCATATTTGCTAGTCACCAGTTGACTGCAACCTCCCCTGATAGCCAGGACTGCTGATCAATGATGGAAAGCAGCTTGGCAAGTGATTCCACCAGCTCCCTCAGTAGTGACAGGTGGATCCAATCTGGCCCCATAGATGTGCATACAACTAAGTGGAGTAGCAGTTCTCTATTTCCTCATGGATTATGAGGGCTTCATTCTGCTCCCTGTACTTATCTACCAGCTCTGGAGGATGAGTACCAGGGGAACAGCTGGTCTTGCTGCTAAAAACTGAGGCAAAGAAGGAATTAAGTATCTCAGCCTTTTCCTCATGTCTTCTATGTTTCTATGTCACTATCTTTCCCCCCACATCCAATACAGGATGGAGTTGCTCCTTAATGCTCTTGTTATGTATATATATACATATAATATATATAAAATTACTTGCTTTGATAGTAATAGTCAGATAGAGCTCCAGTGAGGATTTGGCCATTCTGATTTTGTCCCTGCACAGCTTCGAGACATGGAGGATTGAGCTCCACACAAAATGAAAGAATGGATGGGGAAAAAAAGCACAGAAAACGTGGAACCAGTAAGCCTTTCATCCCCTACCCTTATCTGAGCCTGTGCTGCAATTCCATTCAACTGCTTACTTCTGTATTGTCCAAACTGTCCTGCAACTCCTGTTACTGTTATCTTGAGAGAGACAGCACAATCAGGGTGAGCCATCTGCCTGCAGAAATTAACAGCTGACAGAATGGAGCATCTGTCCAGGGGAACCTTGAGAAACTGCAGGATTTTGCCTATAAAAACTTCTTGACATTTAAAAGAAGAAGAGCCCAGTCCTGCACCAGAGGAAGAGGAACCCCACACATCAGGGCAGACTGGGACCTTGCTGAGTGAGCAGTGCCCAGGAGGAGGAGAGCCTGGGAACCATGAGGAATCCACATAAGCAGTGGTGCCTGCTCAGCAGGAACCAGGCCAGCTTCCTACAGAGCTGCCTTACGAGGAGCATGGCCACCAAGAAAATCTGAGTTATCAGACTCAGCTCAGATCAGGTGAGACACCACACAGACAGGGGTCTACAGCCAGCAGGGAAAGAGATACGGGTCTGCGAGTCCCTAGAACAGGCTGCTGTGGAGAGGAGCAAGGATATTGGAAAGGCTGAAAGTCCCAGCAAGACCGAGGCCTTTCTCTCAATGGCTATGGTTATTGTCTCTGCCACTGACACCGATGAGGAGACAACTTATCATTTAAACACCAGGGTCTCATTGTGTCCCCACCACCACCCATGAACCAGGCAGGAGTCATACCATTCTCCTGCACTTGGCAATGCACATCCCCATCTCCTACTGCCACAGGAAGAGCCCTGAGCAGTGTATGAAGGGAAAGGATCTCCCTTCCTGGGGGCCAGAGGTCAAGGCTTGGCTTTTATGCTTGGTGAAACACATCCAGTTTTTCTACACATCACTGTCACCTTCACATTGCCTTTGTCTACTTGTCCTCACTGCCTCCAATGCTCTGCTCTAAGGAACTCCAAGGGAGGCTATGTCAGTGCTGGCCCTCAGGGGGACACTGCAGGAAACTTGCATCTCACTTGAACTTCTTGAGAGATTTCTTCAGTTGTCTCTCAGTGCCTGAGGTTCGTGGGCTCATCACCAAAGACACGAGAGGGGTCGTTACAATGCCTCTGCTGCTGATCTGGGCCAGGCTTCTGGGACAGAGAGAGCTCCTGGTAAGTGGTCCCTGGGTAGAGAGACAGCTCTGCCTAGAAGCAGCTCCTCTGCACAGCACAGCAGGGCTGGGTGCTCTGACCAAAAGTGGCATGCAGAGAGGAGAGAAGGAGAGAGGGGTTGGAGGCAGTTGGGAGTGGGAGCATGCTGAGAGCTGACTGCAGGAGAAATCTCCACAGCTCTTGACAAGTTAAGTCTCTGTCTGCAGGGCCATGCAGCTGCAGGTCCTGGAAGGGTCTCCTCCTGGGTCTTGTTTCTAGGAGGGCAGTGGGCAATGGAGTAGGATTTGAGAGTCCTGCTGGATTGCACTTCGAGGTGAGGAAGTCTGGTAGAAGCCCCTTGGAGTGCCCTAAGCTCGGTGCCCCTGGTCGGATCAGAACACCCTGTCCTGGCTGGCCATGCCGGGCTCTCATGTCAGCTGCCCCGTAGCTCCTGCAGCCATGGAGGTGTCCCTTGGCAGGGCCCTGTTTGTGGCAGGGTGCTGCAAGGCACCGCTGAGCACAGCTGCGTGGGATGGGGTCTGTGAGTATGGGCAGGGGGAAAGAGGAGGTGGGCGCAGAGCAGCAGCTCCTGGCAGGGACAGCTGCAGACAGCAGAGAGAGGGGAAGGCGGACAGAAGGAGCTGTTGCCAGAAATGCCATGGCAGGGGAGATTTGGGCACCTCACAGCCATGCCCTGCAGTGCAGATACCTTCCCCTGGAGCAGCCCTTCCCTGGCCTCATCTTCCCCCTGCAGCCCATGGGCTGTGGGGCAGGCATGGCCAGCACAGCAGGCAGAGCCCGAATGAGGAGAAGCTCTCAAGCTCTGTCTGGCTTGCTGTGGCCCTCCTCACTTAGCATACATCTACAGTTATTTTCTCAGCGAAACAACTGAGTTGGATGGTCCTGCAGCTCAGAGGGGTAACACAGGGCAGCTGAGAACAAGGATGGACAGCAGAGCTGCTCTGCTCAGTCTTCACGAAGGGACAGTCCCATTGCCTCTTGGTGGACACGGGACTTCACCAGGAGTGCATATGAAATGTCAGAGAGTTCAATCATACAATACCTCTGCTAAGTGTTATAGGGGTAACAGGAATAAATCAAAGGAAAGAAAATCCCTGCAGCTCTGCCTCTGCATTCAGATGAGATTTTTGCAACTACACTGCAGAGCTCAAGGATCTGACCAGTGGACTGAATGTCATTTTCCCCCATGTTTCTGCCTCCCGCCTGCTGCACAGCAAGAAGGACTCCTTTGGAGCCCAAAGCAGCCCCTGCTTCGAGTGCCACTCTCAGCCAGCACCAGCCGCAACGCAAACAGGACAGCTTCAGAATGGTTCTCCTGCAAAGAGAGAGGCTCAGGATGGGTTTGCTCTGATCCTTGCAATAGATTTTGACTCTGAGAAATCTCTTCTTACTTTGTTCTGCCTTTTGCTCTTCAACAGAGAATATCAGAAAATGCCCAACAGCAGCTCTGTGAGTGAGTTCCACCTGCTGGCATCCGCAGACACGTGGGAGCTGCAGCTCCTGCACTTGGGGCTCTTCCTGGGCATCTACCTGGCTGCCCTCCTGGGCAACGGCCTCATCCTCACCGCCGCAGTCTGCGACCACCGCCTCCACACCCCCATGTACTTCTTCCTCCTCCACCTCGCCCTCCTTGACCTGGGCTGCA